>NC_089840.1:96245491-96597991 GCF_035609145.1 Eleutherodactylus coqui
TAGACTGATCAAAGTTTCGAAGGACCTGGCAGATGTCTGCCAACCAGGCCCACTCTTCTGAAAAGAATTGAGGAGGCTGACTCCCACTACGCCGCCCATGTTGGAGTTGGTATTCCACTATAGCTCTACGCTGCTCATAGAGCCTAGCCAACATGTGGAGCGTAGAGTTCCACCGTGTGGGCACGTCGCACAGCAGTCGGTGCACTGGCAGATTAAAGCGATGTTGCAGGGTGCGCAGGGTGGCAGCGTCCGTGTGGGACTTGCGGAAATGTGCGCAGAGCCGGCGCACCTTTACGAGCAGGTATGACAAGCGTGGGTAGCTTTTCAGAAAGCGCTGAACCACCAAATTAAAGACGTGGGCCAGGCATGGCACGTGCGTGAGGCTGCCGAGCTGCAGAGCCGCCACCAGGTTACGGCCGTTGTCACACACGACCATGCCCGGTTGGAGGCTCAGCGGCGCAAGCCAACGGTCCGTCTGCTCTGTCAGACCCTGCAGCAATTCGTGGGCCGTGTGCCTCCTATTTCCTAAGCTGAGTAGTTTCAGCACGGCCTGCTGACGCTTGCCCACCGCTGTGCTGCCACGCCGCGCGACACCGACTGCTGGCGACGTCCTGCTGCTGCTGACACATCTAGATTGCGAGACAGAGGTTGAGGAGGAGGAAGAGGAAGAGGAGGAGGAGGAGGAGGAGGGTGCTTTAGTGGAAGAAGCATACACCGCCGCAGATACCACCACCGAGCTGGGGCCCGCAATTCTGGGGGTGGGTAGGACGTGAGCGGTCCCAGGCTCTGACTCTGTCCCAGCCTCCACTAAATTCACCCAATGTGCCGCCAGGGAGATGTAGTGGCCCTGCCCGCCTGTGCTTGTCCGCGTGTCCGTAGTTAAGTGGACCTTGCCACTAACCGCATTGGTGAGGGCGCGTACAATGTTGCGGGAGACGTGGTCGTGCAGGGCTGGGACGGCACATCGGGAAAAGTAGTGGCGACTGGGAACTGAGTAGCGCGGGGCCGCCGCCGCTATCATAGCTTTGAAGGACTCCGTTTCCACAACCCTATACGGCAGCATCTCAAGGCTGATAAATTTGGCTATGTGGACGGTTAACGATTGAGCGTGCGGGTGCGTGGTGGCGTACTTGCGCTTGCGCTCCAACACTTGCGCTAGCGACGGCTGGACTGTGCGGTGCGAGACATTGGTGGATGGGGCCGAGGACAGCGGAGGTGAGGGTGTGGGTGCAGGCCATGAGACGGTTGTGCCTGTGTCCTGAGAGGGAGGTTGGATCTCAGTGGCAGGTTGGGGCACAGGGGGAGAGGCAGCGGTGCAAACCGGAGGCGGTGAACGGCCTTCGTCCCACCTTGTGGGGTGCTTGGCCATCATATGTCTGCGCATGCTGGTGGTGGTGAGGCTGTTGGTGGTTGCTCCCCGGCTGATCTTGGCGCGACAAAGGTTGCACACCACTGTTCGTCGGTCGTCAGGCGTCTCTGTGAAAAACTGCCAGACCTTAGAGCACCTCGGCTTTTTTCACCTTTGGGAAACACTTGGTGGATTATTCGGTCTGGCCCTGCCTCTACCCCTGGCCACCGCACTGCCTTTTGCAACCTGCCCTGCTGATGCCCTTGCCTCCCCCTCTGAAGACCTGTCCTGAGTAGGCGTTGCACACCAGGTGGGGTCAGTCACCTCATCGTCCTGCTGCTCTTCCTCCGAATCCTCTGTGCGCTGCTCCCTTGGACTTACTGCCCTCACTACTACCTCACTGCAAGACAACTGTGTCTCATCGTCATCGTCCTCCTCACCCACAGAAAGTTCTTGAGACAGTTGGCGGAAGTCCCCAGCCTCTTCCCCCGGACCCCGGGAACTTTCGAATGGTTGGGCATCAGTGATGATAAACTCCTCTGGTGGGAGAGGAACCACTGCTGCCCAATCTAAGCAGGGGCCCGAGAACAGTTCCTGGGAGTGTTCCCGCTCCTGAGCAGGTGTCATTGTAGTGGAGTGAGGAGGCTGGGAGGAAGGAGGAGCAGCAGACAGAGGATTCGGATTTGCAGCAGTGGACGGCGCAGAACTGTGGCTGAACGATAGGTTGCTCGAAGCACTTTCTGCCATCCAGGACAGGACCTGCTCACACTGCTCATTTTCTAATAAAGGTCTCCCGTGTGGACCCATTAATTGGGCAATGAATGTGGGGACGCCAGAAACGTGCCTCTCTCCTAATCGCGCAGCAGTCGGCTGCGACACACCTGGATCAGGAGCTCGGCCTGTGCCCACACCCTCACTTGGGCCTACGCGTCCTCGGCAACGTCCACGTCCACGTCCTCTAGGCTTACCCCTACCCCTCAGCATGCTGTATTACCAGTGATTTGATTTCCCAGGCAGGAAATAAATTGGCGCAAGCCTGCAGGCCAAATATAATTTTTTGTCCTTTTTAGCAAAGGGAAGACCCCACTGCGTATATTCAATGAACAAGAAGTTTAATATCTGTGGTGTGGCCCTCAAAATGTGTCACACAACTATAGTGTAGCAGAGTTATTAACTCTAGCAGAGCAGGTATTTGCCAGTCAGGAAAGACAATGGCGCAAGCCTGCAGTAAACCGTAGCTGGTTGCGTCTGATTTTTGTACGTTGTCCATGCAGCACACACGTACACGGAGACCTTAGGACTGACACAGGCTGGCCCAATATAATTTTTTGTCCTTTTTAGCAAAGGGAAGACCCCACTGCGTATATTCAATGAACAAGAAGTTTAATATCTGTGGTGTGGCCCTCAAAAAGTGTCACACAACTATAGTGTAGCAGAGTTATTAACTCTAGCAGAGCAGGTATTTGCCAGTCAGGAAAGACAATGGCGCAAGCCTGCAGTAAACCGTAGCTGGTTGCGTCTGATTTTTGTACGTTGTCCACGCAGCACACACGTACACGGAGACCTTAGGACTGACACAGGCTGGCCAAATATAATTTTTTGTCCTTTTTAGCAAAGGGAAGACCCCACTGCGTATATTCAATGAACAAGAAGTTTAATATCTGTGGTGTGGCCCTCAAAAAGTGTCACACAACTATAGCTTGGCCATCATATGCCTGCGCATGCTGGTGGTGGCGAGGCTGGTAGTGGTGGCTCCCCGGCTGATCTTGGTGCGACACAGGTTGCACACCACTGTTCGGTCGTCCACGCTCTCACTGAAAAACATCCACACCTTTGAACACCTAGGCCTCTGCACGGTGGCTTGGCGCGAGGGGGTGCTTTGGGAAACAGTTGGGGGATTCTTCGCTCTGGCCCTGCCTCTACCCCTGGCCATTCCACTGCCTCTTCCAACCTGTCCTGCTGCTGCACTTGCCTCCCCCTCTGAAGACCTGTCCTCAGTAGGCTTAGCAAACCAGGTGGGGTCAGTCACCTCATCGTCCAGCTGCTCTTCCTCCGAATCCTCTGTGCGCTCCTCCCTCGGACTTACTGCCCTTACTACTACCTCACTGATAGACAACTATGTCTCATCATCGTCGTCCTCCTCACCCACTGAAAGCTCTTGAGACAGTTGCTGGAACTCCCCAGCCTCCTCACCCGGACCCCGGGAATTTTCCAAAGATTGGGCATCGGTCACGACAAACTCGTCAGGTGAGAGAGGAACCATTTTTTCCCAATCAAGGCAGGGACCTGAGAACAGTTTCTGGGAGTGCCTGCTAATCAGAATGTGTCATTTTCATGGAGTGAGGAGGCTGGGAGGAAGGAGGAGCAGCAGCCAGAGGATTCAGAGTTGCAGCAGTAGACTGCGTAGAACTGGGTGATCGATACATTGCTGGATCCATTTTCTGCCTTCCACGACAGGACCTGCTTACACTTCTCTGTTTGTAATAAAGGTCTACCACGTGGACCCAAAAATTGTGATATGAAGCTGGGAACCCCAGAAACTTGCCTCTCTCCTAATGCCGCAGCAGCCGGCTGTAAATTAACCTGGACCAGGAACTCGGCCTGTGCCCACACCCTCACTTGGACCTCCGCGTCCTCGCCCATGTCTACGTCCTCGACCCCTACCCCTACCCCTCAGCATGGTGGATTATGAATAGAGCAGACACAGAGTGGTGTAAATAATTATGGAATTATTTGCGTACACTTTCATGCTGAGAGCGGTATTGTAACACTAACTCCAGGCAGAAACAAAGAATACGGAAGGCTGCAAACAGGCCTAGCAGTGCAATAGTGATGCTCTAAAACTCCCACCAGGAGCACCATACTACGGCAGACTGGCCTCATTCTCTCTGCCGCCCTCATGAACTTGCGGATCAGTCTATGATCTGCTAGCGGTGGGTCTAGGATGACCGAGAACGCTGATACCTGTACTTTTAGGGTCGTGGGTCTTAGGTTTTTATCTAGACCCTCCTGGAGGAAGTCCAAAATCTCCGCCACCGAGGTGTCAAGATTGGAGACTTCCAGCCCCCTCCAGGAGGAGAACTTTTTCCAAATCTTGTTATAAATAGCTGAAGTAACAGGTTTGCGAGACTGGCGTAGAGTCGCGATAACCCTGGAAAACAGGCCTTGTCTTAGTAGCGTCTGTTCTTCAATATCCACACTGCCAGGTTCAGTCTCTCTAAATTGGGGCACAACACTGGGCCCTGCGCTAGAAGGTCCTTCCTGGTTGGAAGGCGGATTGGCTCCGTGATGGCGAGTCTTAGGAGTACTGGAAACCATGCCCTTTTCTCCTCAATATGGGGTGATTAGAATCAGTGTGATATTGCTTTGCTGGACCTGCTGTAAAACTCTCAGGATCAGGGGTATGTGGGGAAGGGGGGGGGGGGGGGGAGAAGGCATATGCCAGACTGAAGTCCCAAGTCTGAGAAAAGGCATCTAGCCCCTTGGCCCTGTCCCTCGGATCTAGGGAAAAGTAGATGGGGCATTTTGAATTTTTGCTGTTCGCGAACAGGTCGACCTGTGGATTGCCCCAAGTGTCTGTAATAAGATGAAATTCCTCTTGATTCAGGGACCATTCCCCGGGGTCTAGGCGTCTTCGACTGAGAAAGCCGGCTGTCAGGTTCTGGGACCCTTTGAGGTGGACCGCCGGTCAGGGACTATACCGTGGTCTCGGCCCATCGGAAGATCCAGGCTGTTAATTTCAGCAGGTGGAAGTTTCTGGTGCCTCACTGGTGGCGAATAAGTGAAACGGCGGTCATATTATCAGAGAAGAACTTAACATGTTTCTTCTTTAGCATATCCTGAGCCCTGTGGAGTGCCTCCCAGATGGCCCTAAGTTCTCTGAAATTTGAGGTCTGGCTACGGAACGCCGGACCCCATTCGCCCTGGAGCAGCCGCTGCCCCACTTGCGCTCCCCAGCCAGACTGGCTTGCGTCGGTGACTACAGACATGAAGGGCCCTGCCACCCATGGGGACTCTGCTTCTAGATTGTCTGTTGACCGCCACCAGCAGAGGGACTGTAAGACCGATGACGACATGGGCATCCTGATGTCCAGGGAGGTTGTTGCCCCGTCCCAGCTGCCCAGGATGGCTCTCTGGAGCGTTCTTGAGTGTGCCTGGGCCCAAGGAATAATACCGATACAAGAGGTCATGAGGCCCAGGAGCCTCATTGTGTCCCTAATTGTTATTTCTTTCTTTTGGCCGCATTTCTGTGCTGCCAGTCTAAGGCTTTCCTGTCTGGGTGAAGGCAAGGATAAGGTTTGCGACACCGAGTCTATCCGCACCCCCAGAAAGGTCTTGCATGTCTCGAGGGAAAGACTAAATTTAGGGAAGTTAACTATCCACCCCAGTCTCTGAAATAGGGAGATGACTCGGCTGGTATTCTCTTTGAGGATCTTTGGTGAGGGTGCTATTACTAGGAAATCGTCCAGGTAGGGGGATGATGTTTATGCCCACTACATGGAGATGTGCCCCCATCTCTGCCACTATTTGAGAATATTCTGGGTGCCGTTGAAATGCCAAAAGGTAGGCACTGGAGTTGAAAATGGCGTACACTGCTGCCTATCCTGATGGCAAAATGCAGGTATTTGTGATGTTCCGGCAGGATTGGGACATGGTAATATGCGTCCTTTAGATCAACGGTACTCATAAAGTCCCCTCTTTCGATTAAAGCTACTGCTGACCTATAAACCTTTTATAGGAAATGAATTTGTTCAGGCCCTTCAGTTTAAGGATCATCCGGAAGCTACCGTTCGGTTTTTTGATCAGGAAGAGAGGTGAGTAGAATCCCAAGCCCTGCTCTACCGCGGAAACCCAAACTACCGCCCCCATTTGTAGCAGCTTAGAAATTTCGATTTTAAAAATATCCTGCAGAGCAGGGGATTGTGTGGGGGTGACTCTGAAGTTATTAGGGGGCCGGGTGAAGAATTCTATTCTATACCCCTGGGCTATGAGCTGCAGGACCCACGGGTTATCTGTGATCTCCTGCCATTACTGGGAAAATTTTTGTAGCCTACCCACCACCTGGTACTCCTCTATGGGGGTAGGGGTTGTTTCTATCTTACCCCTGCCTCCTTTGGGGTAAGACCAGCGCCCCGTCTTTCCTTTGCCCCAGTATGGCCTGAAGGATGGCTGTCGTCTGTGGGGGGGGGGGGGGGGGGTCCAGTCCTCGCCTGGTCCGGAAAGCTGTGGGTTTCATCAGTAGCCTTCTTAAGGACCTCCTCCAAGTCTGCACCAAAGATGTGTTTGCCATGAAAAACGGGAATTTTTTCTTACCGATAATTCCCTTTCTGGAAGACATCATGACAGCATACGCTGGAGGTTGCTCACCTGCTGACCTGAAGGGACAGGAAGAGGCAGAATATAAAAAGCACCTCCCCTCCACCAACACCAGTGCGTTCCAAATGACCACAGTGACCAGTTACTTAACCAGAAGGTGTGTTTTTATTGACATCACACACCTCAGAAAACAAAGTTAAAGCATACACATTACCTCATGTGTTGGACAAACTAGGGTAACCATGTTGGTAAGGGGGGGAAAAAAGCCCGTATGCTGTCATGATGTCTTCCAGAAAGGGAATTATCGGTAAGAAAAAATTCCCGTTTTCCCCATGACATCATGACAGCATACGCTGGAGGAATACCAAATAAGTGGCATGGGCTTTTTAGGGAGGGATTACGGCTTGGATAGTCATATATGGGGCCCTTCGTGAGAGGGCCTGGATTTCCCCCACGCGTCTGGCTGACGTAACTGCCACAAGCAGGGCTACCTTGTATGTCAGCCAGGCGATGGATAGATCCGTAATCGGTTCAAATGGGGGGGTCGCATAAGGCCTGAAGGACTATGGTTAGATCCCAGGGTGGTGCCGTGGCCCGTGTGAATGGATGTAATCTGCTCGCCCCTCTAAGAAATCTCCTAATCCACCTGTGCTCCGCTAGCGCGAGATCGAAGAATGCCCCCAAGGCCGCAATTTGGACTTTGAGCGTATTCGGACTCAAACCTTTATCCAGGCCCGCCTGGAGAAAATCTAAGATTTTCCGGACGTCTGGCTGATCCAGCTGCTGGATGTCCTGGCCTAACCACTCCGAAAATTTTTTCCAGACTTTGGAGTAGATTTTGTGTGTCGAGGGTTTAAGGCTCTCGCTAATGGTGGAAATAACCTTAGGGGAAAGACCCTTTCCTAGGAACTTTACCCGCTCAAGCTCCAGGCCGTAAGCCTGAACTTGTGAACTTCCGGGTAAAGAAGAGGGCCCTGCGACAGTAGGTCCGGTCTTGTTGGAAGGTGGAAGGGCTCTCCCACTGACAGGGATCTCAGGAGGGGGAACCACGGTCTTTTGGGCCAATATGGTGCTACAAAAATTACTGTTAGGGTTGACTGCAGTAATTTCCTTAGCAGAAGCGGGATTAGTGGTAGAGGGGGAAAGGCATACGCTAGGTCCCAATCCCAGGGGTGAGAGAGAGCGTCCGTGCCCAGGGCCTGTTTCTCTGCGCCTCTGGAAAAGAAAAGCCGGCATTTGGTGTTTGCGCTTGACGCAAAGAGGTCTACTTCTGGTACCCCCCACTTCTCCACAAGAAGGCTGAACACCTCTGGATGGAGTTCCCACTCTCCTGGGTCCACTTTCCTTCTGCTTAAAAAGTCCGCGGCTGAGTTCTCGGCTCCTCTTATATGAAAGGCCGATAGGGACTTTGTTGTGCCTTCCGCCCATTGAAGGATCCGCCCCGCCAGTCGTTGTAGTGGAGGATTCCTGGTGGTACCCTGGTGGCGAATGAGTGATACTGTTGTCATATTGTCTGAGAAGATCCTCACATGTTTCGCCACTAATCGTGTTTGCAGGCTACGCAGGGATTTCCATACAGCTTTAAGCTCCCTAAAGTTCGATGAGCTAGCTTTCTCGTGAACGTCCCAGGCCCCCTGTACATAACCGCCTTCAAAGTGGGCCCCCCACCCTTTGGCGCTGGCATCGGTCGTGATTATTACGGCCGGGTCCAAATTCCAATCGGATGCCTGAGACAGGTTGTCCGACGACACCCACCAACGGAGTGAAGCTCTGGCTTCCGCAGAAATAGGGATTGTCTGATCAAGCGAAGCCTGCAACTTGTCCCAATTCTGGAGAATTAGTGACTGGAGTCCGCGACTGTGGAATTGGGCCCAGGGGACCACGCCGATGCACGAAGTCATTAGTCCCAGGATCCGCATTGCGTCTCTTATCGTTACCCTATGTTTTTTATATAGGTTGGAACATTCCTCTATGATAAGATGTTTTCTTAGGGGAGGAAGGGACGAATTTTGTAGACTGGAATCCAGGATGACACCCAGGAATTTCTTCCTGGTTTCTGGCTCCATGTTGGATTTTGACTCGTTAACAATCCAGCCAAGCTCCTTAAATAATTGCAATGTGGACTCCAAGTGTGATCTCAGAGCAGACGGGGAATCTGCCACCAACAGGAAGTCGTCTAAGTAGGGGATGATCATGACACCCTGATTTCGTAAGAAGGCCACCATTTCCATCACGACCTTGGAAAAAATTCGCGGAGCCGAGGAGATTCCAAATGGTAGGCAGACGAACTGGAAGTGGCGGATTTCCCCCTCCACCCTCAGCGCAAACCTCAGAAATTTTTGTGAGTTGGCGTAAATAGGGATATGAAAATAGGCATCCTTAAGGTCTATTGTAGCCATTACGTTATCCCTGGCAATTAAAGGAGTTGCAGTTCTAATGGTTTCCATTTTGAATCTCCTATATTCAATGAATTTATTCAGTTGTTTTAAATTGATAATGGTGCGGTGGGAGCCGTCTGGTTTGGGAACCAGAAAGAGCGGGGAATAGAAACCTTTTCCCTGTTCCTTCTTAGGGACTGGGATAATTGCGCCGAGACCCTGCAGGTTCCGTACGCCCTCCAACAGAGCCTGTTCTAGGCCTGGAGACTGGGTTGGGGTTATCATAAACCTGTCCGGGGGGCGGGATAGTAGCTCGATCCTGTACCCCTCCGCCACTAGGTGCAGTACCCACTCATTAGTTGTAATACTACGCCAGCTATTGGCACAGCGAGTCAGTCTACCCCCTACCGGGCCCGAAAGTATGGGCTGAGGGACAAAAGTTAAAGTCTTACCCCTTCCGCCCTTTGGATAAGACCATCTTCCGGTCTTTCCCTTCCCGGCGTACGTAGACGAGGGATGAGGGGTGAAGGGTCTCTTGGGTGGTCTGGTGGCAGGCAGTCCGTGACTCTTGTCAGCTGCTTTCTCCAGCAGACGATCCAGGTCTGGTCCGAATATACGCCCGCCCCGGAACGGTAGGGTACATAGCCTATTTTTGGACGCTGCGTCCCCTGACCACTCTTTCACCCACACTGCCCTTCTGGCGGTGTTCGATAGGGCTGCCATGCGGGCTCCGAGGCGGACTGTTTCCATCAAAGCATCTGCCAGGAACCCTGTTGCCATTCGCAGCAGAGGGATGCCGCTTGCGAACTCCTCCCTAGGGGCTTTTTGGTCGACTAGGGCTGCGAATTGGTCCAACCAGATTGCCATGGAACGAGCCACGGAAGTGGCCGCGATGTTAGCTTTCATGATGAGACCGGAAGTAGACCAGGCTTTACGCATGGATGTGTCCACCTTATGGTCCAACGGGTCCTTTAAGTGGGACATATCCTCAAAGGGCAATCCGGACTTTCTGGATACCATGGCAATTGCAGTATCGACTTTAGGTATCTCGTCCAAAAAGGACACTTCATCTCCCGGAAATAACAGGCGTTCTTTAAATTCCCTGGGGATTAGCGGAGCCTGATCCACGCTCTCCCACTCATTTAGAATCAGCTGCTTGAGTGTGGCGTTTACGGGGAATGAAGATTTTTGTTGCGGGAGTAACCCCGCGAACATATCCTCCTGGACTGTGCGGGGTTGCTGCACATCTTCCTCCACCTGCATGGTCCTGCGTACTGCTTTTAGCAGTTGATCCATGTCCGCGGTAGAGAAAAGATATTTCTTGTCCTCCTGCGTCACTTCCCCGTCAAAATCCACATTTTCCGCTATGTCGGAGTCAGACTCAGACACCGCCGGAACCGACCTGCGTGTAACCCCGGAAGGCCCAGGTTGGAGGTCTGAGAGGGAGGACTGCACTTCTTCTCGGATAACTGACCGAATTTCGGCCATAAGGGAAGTTTTTTCCTCCTGCATAATTTTTGCAGAGCAGGTAGCGCATAACGTTTTGGTGCAGGAGTCGTCAAGTTTGGTTAGACATACTGGACATTTTTTACTCCTGCGTCTAGCCTCCCTCGGTTTTTGAGTATCCCTGTCCTGTAAGACAAGGGAAACTCTGTTAGTCGGGAAGTGTATGTAGTGCAGGTGTAGGTTGGTCCACTGGACCACTTACAGTTAGGAGGGTCTCTGGGTCCTCTCTGGTCGACATCTTGCGCCTTGCAGGAACGCTTCCTGTGCTTAGGATCGTTCCTTAGCGTGGAGAAACACCACCAGCTGATGCAGGGGCAGCAGATTTTTGAATTTGGCGCCGGCCGCGCCAGGCCACGCCCCCTTTGCGGAGCGTCTGACCTCACCGCGCTGTATCCGAAGTCACGCCCCCTGGAGCGCTCCTGTCGGCCCTGGACCCGGAGATGGCGGCCGCCGCCGTAATGACGGCCGCAGTGGTGCCGGCAGCCCGTACTTGGACCCCGGCCCACCGGAGATGGCGGCCGCCGCCCGAAATGACGGCCGCAGTGGTGCCGGCAACCCGTACTTGGGCCCCGGCCCACGCAGTCCCCGGAAAGCTCCCAGATGGGGTCCTTCCCACTGGGTTTGCCGGGGCTGCCCGAAAGATCCACGCCGCCGCTTCGCCGGTAAGTCCTCCTCCGGCATGGGACAGCGTTGCTGGAGTTCTGCCGCTGCTGTCCTGAAGGGACAGGAAAAACACTGGTGTTGGTGGAGGGGAGGTGCTTTTTATATTCTGCCTCTTCCTGTCCCTTCAGGTCAGCAGGTGAGCAACCTCCAGCGTATGCTGTCATGATGTCATGGGGAAAGGAATGTTACACAGCCTTCCTTTAGACGCTGTATCTGCCTTCCACGTTTTCAGCCAGACTGCCCTCCTGGCCATGTTGGACAAAGCGGCGCTCCTGGCCGCCAGCCTTATAGATTTGGCAGATGCGTCTGCCAGAAAACCTGTTGCTGATCTCAGTATGGGTATGCATTCTTGTAGTGCGTCTCTTGGGGCCCTCTGTTTGATCTGGTCATCCAGCTCGCCTAGCCAGAGGAACATTGACCTTGCCACCAAAGTCGCTGCAATATTGGACTTCAGCGTATAGGCCATTGTTTGCCAGGCCCGTTTCATCAAGGCATCTACCCTGTTATCCATAGGGTCCTTGAGGTGAGAGGAATCCTCTAACGGGAGGGCTTTCTTTTTGGCCATTCTGGCCACCTGTGCATCCACTTTGGGAACATCCTCATAGATGCTCACATCTTCCTCCGCGAAACGGAGCCTCTCCTTATACTCGTGGGGTAGGTAGAGGTGCTTGTCCGCGCAGGCCCATTCATCCGCGATCACCTTTTCTAAGGGTATCATTTACTGGAAAGACTGTGCGGTTCCTTGGTCTGAGCCCCCCCGAACATGTCGTCCTGCACGGACCTTGGCTCGACCACATCCTCGACCTTCATAGTCTCCCTGACTGCTTTGATTAGGTCGTCCAGATCCCCTGATGAGAAGTAGTATTTTTTATTCTCATCCTTAGAGTCAGGGGGATGGTCGAATAGTTCACCGTCTGAAAGATCGCCCAAGGATTGCTCAGACTCTGAGCTGGTTAGCAGTATGTGGCTAGACCTCTTGACGGCCCTTCTTTCCCGCTGGGCTGGGGGGGGGGGGGGGGGGAGACTGGAGATTGATGCCCGGACCTCCTCCCTAACCAGGGATCTTATGTCTTCCCTGAATGCAGACTGTTCGTCCGTAAGGATCTTGGAGATACAATCAGGGCATAGCGGCTTTTTATATGCCTCGTCCAATTTTTTAAGACACAGGGTGTATTTTCTGTGTCTTTTCTTAGGGTCCTGTTTAGACCACGTGGATTCCCTGTCCTGCAAAGATACATGCATGCCCATAAAGGAAAAAGAACCCCATACATCGCTATACTCCTGAGCATATCACCCCTGCAATTAGTCACACTCACGGTTTGCAGGGCTTCCACTTCTGATTCCTTGGTAGTCATGCCGCCAGATAGCCGTAGACTGAATCAGTACGCCAGGATAATCCTTCACTGAAGGTGTGCTGTCAGTGGAAAGCTTGCCGGGGGGTTCCATTTTTAAATCTCCCGCTGTTTTCGGGTCTGCTGACGGCGTCTGACGTCATTGCGTCACGCCGCGTCATTGGCTCCGACCCTCGATGTTGCGCGCGGCCGCGCCGGCATGCCTGGAGGAAAGACGCTCCTGAGCCTATGGCCCGCCGTTCTCCCTGGCTGAAAACGCTGCACGGAAGCCCGTGAAAAAGGCTGGAGGGGACTCAGGGACCTCTGGTCCGCCGCTCTGATGCGCTGCGGTGGTGATCCCCCGGGCGGTCCGACCTGTGGCCCGCCGTACTCCCGGATCGCGCTGACTCTCCAGAAGGGAGGTGAGAGGGGAAGCAGCCCTGTGGACCGTCAGCCCCGCTGTCAGCCTGTTTTCCTGGATGGAAGGTGAGAGGGGAAGCAGCCCTGTGGACCTTCAATCCCGGCTGTCATCCTTGTGGCTCCCTGGAGGGAGCTCCTCTTGCATGTCCCTGTAGGGACAGGAAGCACTGGAGAATGGGAGGCGGGAGGAGCCTTTTGAAGTCTCTTGCTTCCTGTCCCTACAAGGTCAAGGTGCAACCTCCAGGTATGCCGTCAGGATGACGCCAGGGAAAATTAAGGAATTATTGGCGTACACTTTCACGCTGACAGTGATATTGCAACGCAAACTCCAGCCAGAAAAAAATTATACAGAAGGCAGCACACAGGCCTAACTGTGCAATAGTGATGCACTACAACTCCCACCAGACACCCTGTAAAATTCAGATGGTCAGAGGTAGCCCAACGAAGGAGCTTTTTTTTTTGAAAAAAAATACAGGCTATATAGTGTGTATATCACTTTCCCTCTATCAGTGTCTGTGGCCGTACGCTGTGCGTCAAATTCACTGCAGACACAGACCGGTGTAAAAAATTATGGAATTATTGGTGTACACTTTCACGCTGACAGCGGTATTGTAATGCAAACTCTAGCCAGAAAAAAATTATACGGAAGGCTGCAAACATGCCTAGCTGTGCAATAGTGAAGCACAACAACTCCCACCAGACACCTCCCAAAATTCAGACGGTCAGAGGTAGCCGAACGAAGGAGCTTTTTTTTTTTTTAAAGAAAAGAATACAGGCTATGTAGTGTGTATATCACTTTCCCTCTATCAGTGGCTGTGGCCGTACGCGGTGCGTGAAATTTACTGCAGACACAGACCGGTGTAAAAAATTATGGAGCCATTGGCGTACACTTTCACGCTGAGAGCGGTATTGTAACGCAAACTGCAGCCAGAAAAAAATTATACGGAAGGCTGCAAACAGGCCTAGCTGTGCAATAGTGATGCACTACAACTCCCACCAGACACCCTGTAAAATGCAGACCGTCAGAGGTAGCCCTAAGAAGGACTGTTGGGGTTCTTGTAGACAGGATCCTACACTACCACTTTCCCTTTCTCAGCAGCACTTTCCCTATACTCTGTATTACATACTGCAGACTTAGAACGCTATAGCTGTAATAGCCTGCACAGCCCGCGAAAAAAAAAAAAAAATTTGCAAAACTGCTCCAAGCCAGCCACAACAGTAATGCACACGGTCAGATGTGACCCTAAGGACCATTGGGGTTTTTGTAGACAGGATCCTACACTACCACTTTCCCTATCCCGTCAGCAGCACTTTCCCTATACTCTCCCAGTGTGTGTCTGAGGCGAGCCGCAGGCGGGACCGCTTTAAGTACTTGGTGGTCACTTGATCTCACCAGCCACTCACTGCAGGGGGGTGGCATAGGGCTGGCATGTCACAGGAGGAAGTTGTAATGCCTTCCCTGCATGTCTATTGGCTAAACAAATGGCGCTAAACATGCGGGGAAGGAAATGGAATTAACTCGAGTACCGCGTGGTGCTCGTCTTGAGTAACGAGCATCTCGAACAACCCTAATGCTCGAACGAGCATCAAGTTCGGACGAGTGTGTTCGCTCATCTCTAGTGACCACCCTTTGACTTCTAAACAACATCAATTCTTCTAGGTACACTTGCACAATCCGCATGGAGGTTGTTCCAATCTTCTTGCAAAACTAAGCACAGAGCTTCTCTGGATGTACCTTGCTCAAATCCTTTCTGGCTGTTCATGTAATTCCAGAAAGAGGATGTTGCGATCAGGGCTCTATGGGGCCATATCATCACTTTCAGGACTTTTTGTTCTTATTTACACAGACAATAGTTCTTAATGACATTGGTTGTATGTTTTTATGGTCTTTGTTCCACTGCAAAATACATTTGGAGAATATCACATGCCTTCTATTTTTTGAAAAAAAAATTCTTACCATGCAGACTTGTTTCCATACCTGCCTAAAACTCTTAAGCTGCCTGTCCACGGATGTAGCGATATCCCGCGGTGGATTTCCGCTGTGGGATGTGCCACCGGGGAGCAGGAGGCAGCTGATGGTTCTCCGCACTGAGCTTATCTGACAGATAGGCTTACCGCAGAGAATCGCGGCAAATTGTAGCATGCTGCGATTTGCCGCCCGTGAGCGGAGAATCGCAATAATTCTCTGCTCATGGACATTCACTGTGTTCTCTATGGCCGCAGGGAACGCAATGAAAATTTGCCTGTGGACAGGCAGACTTACATAGTACTGTTAAAAATTTGCATCAGATCTTGGTCTTAAGGAATGGGAAGATTTATCAAAACTAGTACAAAAGTATGCGGCTCCACTTTTTCATGTAGTATATGCCATATCCCCAACAAGGTGTTCAACTATGGGAGAGTATAGAGTACGCTACTACACTGTACCTGCTTTTACATCACTGCAAAAGTACAGAAGCAGGCAAAACTCGGCCTTATATTTTTTATAGCTGGAGGCTAAAGGCTTGTTTGGTCAACAACTATCTGTCCGGACTCCCCAGCCATAACCATAGCACAACTGACAGTACCAATTTTAGTCACTTCACCTCTCATTACAATGACTCTAGTCAAGGAATGAGACATATTAGGCAGCAAGTGAGATGTCAGTTCTTGATGTTGAGGTGTTGGAAGCTGGAAAAATGGACAAGTGTTAGGACCTGTGCAGGGGTATAACTAGAGTCCTAAGGGCCCCAATGAAAATTTTGGACTTGGGGGCCTCCCCACTTCCAGCATGTTGCTAGGGTCTATAAAATGATAAAATAATAATTTACATATGATATATATTAAAGCCAATGTAACTATAATATATCACAGAATATAGGATAAATGGATGCTCATAGTGTCAAGAACTCTCTTGTTTGAAACATGTAAGCATGTTATTTGACTTTTTTCTGTGGTCAGTTTTTATATCTTTATTCACTAATAAAGTTACTGGTATTTTATTAGACTATACCACTAAACAAGAAATCACAGAGGTTAGAAAAAGTAGCCAGATACAAGATATATACTACAGGGAAGGCTCAATTGCCATGCACTCAAATAGCATGCGGCAAGCCAGATTGCCATATGGAGGAGTAAAGTGTTCATGTACAGACTAATGAGCAACCACTCAACTCAACCCAAGGTGGGGGAGGGGTGACTGCTGACATACCTAATTTGCATAATATGAACAGATACCAAGAATGGCAGACATAGATGAGTGTGCCACACCATACAGGAGTACAACTCTCACTGACAAAGCCGTGGATTGCCCTGTATTAAGTGGAGTGTGCCACACTAGCATACCATCCTGGGCTCCTCCAGCATCTATAGCAAACTGCATGCAAAAAAAAAAAATAAAAACACACACTGATAAATGGGGGTGCTCGTTAGTATTTTGGCCACCACGTCTCTGCCAGTACCTATGCTACCTCACAATTAACTACATTAAATCACAGAGGTGAGAAAAAAATGTACAAAGACAACTCACAGAAAAAGCAGCCAGATACAAGATATGTACTACAGCAGGGGTGTCAAACTCATTTTCACTGAGGGCCACATCGGGCTTATGGTGACCTTCAAAGGGCCGATTGTAAGACAGTATAGTAAGGGCTTGTTCACACAAGCGTATTTGCGTACATAATATGCAGTGAATAGAAGCCATTGATTTCAGTGAGTTCAGTCACATGATGTACATTTTCACACAGCATGACCTATTTTGTTGCGTACTACGCACCCCAATAGGCCATTGAAGTGACTGGGCCGTGCAAATATGTGGTGAATGCGCAGGAAACCTATGTATTCACTGCATATTTGGGCACCATCTCAGTGGGCCCATCTGCGTTCTTTTTTCCGTGCCTAAATATGCAGGCATTAGCAATTTTTGATTGCGCAAATACACAGCGTATTTGTGCTACCGAAATACCCATGTGAACAAGCCCTAATAGTGACCCCCCCCAGCAGCCACCATTAACCCCCCTCCTCCAGCAGCCACCATTAACCCCCCTCCTCCAGCAGCCACCATTAACCCCCCTCCTCCAGCAGCCACCATTAACCCCCCTCCTCCAGCAGCCACCATTAACCCCCCTCCTCCAGCAGCCACCATTAACCCCCCCCCTCCAGCAGCCACCATTAACCCCCCCCCTCCAGCAGCCACCATTAACCCCCCCCCCTCCAGCAGCCACCATTAACCCCCCCCCCCTCCAGCAGCCACCATTAACCCCCCCCCCCCTCCAGCAGCCACCATTAACCCCCCCCCTCCAGCAGCCACCATTAACCCCCCCCCCCCTCCAGCAGCCACCATTAACCCCCCCCCCCTCCAGCAGCCACCATTAACCCCCCCCCCCTCCAGCAGCCACCATTAACCCCCCCCCCCTCCCAGCAGCCACCATTAACCCCCCCCCCTCTCAGCAGCCACCATTAACCCCCCCCCTCTCAGCAGCCACCATTAACCCCCCCCCCTCTCAGCAGCCACCATTAACCCCCCCCCCCTCTCAGCAGCCACCATTAACCCCCCCCCTCTCAGCAGCCACCATTAACCCCCCCCTCTCAGCAGCCACCATTAACCCCCCCCCTCTCAGCAGCCACCATTAACCCCCCCCCCTCTCAGCAGCCACCATTAACCCCCCCCCTCTCAGCAGCCACCATTAACCCCCCCCCCCTCTCAGCAGCCACCATTAACCCCCCCCCCCTCTCAGCAGCCACCATTAACCCCCCCCCCTCTCAGCAGCCACCATTAACCCCCCCCCCCCTCTCAGCAGCCACCATTAACCCCCCCCCCCTCTCAGCAGCCACCATTAACCCCCCCCCCTCTCAGCAGCCACCATTAACCCCCCCCCCTCTCAGCAGCCACCATTAACCCCCCCCCCTCTCAGCAGCCACCATTAACCCCCCCCCTCTCAGCAGCCACCATTAACCCCCCCCTCTCAGCAGCCACCATTAACCCCCCCCCCCTCTCAGCAGCCACCATTAACCCCCCCCCTCTCAGCAGCCACCATTAACCCCCCCCCCCTCAGCAGCCACCATTAACCCCCCCCCCCTCTCAGCAGCCACCATTAACCCCCCCCCTCTCAGCAGCCACCATTAACCCCCCCTCTCAGCAGCCACCATTAACCCCCCCTCTCAGCAGCCACCATTAACCCCCCTCTCAGCAGCCACCATTAACCCCCCCTCTCAGCAGCCACCATTAACCCCCCCTCTCAGCAGCCACCATTAACCCCCCCTCTCAGCAGCCACCATTAACCCCCCCTCTCAGCAGCCACCATTAACCCCCCCTCTCAGCAGCCACCATTAACCCCCCCTCTCAGCAGCCACCATTAACCCCCCCTCTCAGCAGCCACCATTAACCCCCCCTCTCAGCAGCCACCATTAACCCCCCCCTCTCAGCAGTCACCATTAACCCCCCCCCCTCTCAGCAGTCACCATTAACCCCCCCCCCTCTCAGCAGTCACCATTAACCCCCCCCCCCTCTCAGCAGTCACCATTACCCCCCCCCCCTCTCAGCAGTCACCATTAACCCCCCCCCCCCCTCTCAGCAGTCACCATTAACCCCCCCCCCCCCCCCAGCAGCAACCATTAATACCATTAACACCCCCCTCGGCAGCAACCACTAAATCCCCCCCCCCCCAGCAGCCACCATTAGCCCCCCTAAACCACATACTTACCTCCTCCTTGCTGTCTGCGCTGCTTCCCCTCCGCTCACATATTAACATTTTCCACATCACTTCTGCTTATTCAGCAGTTCCAGCAGCCTGATTGGTTGTTTGGGTTGGCTGATTCACCAAGCAACCAATCAGGTTGCTGGAATTGCTGAATAGGGCAGAAGTGTTGTGAAAAATGTTAATATGCCAGCGGGGAGCTGCAGCACTCCAGCTGGTAATAGCTTAGTGGTGAGCAGCGTCGGCACGCCGCGGGCCACATGAAACGAGGCAGCGGGCCGGATTCGGCCCGCGGGCCTTGTGTTTGACACATGTGTACTACAGGGAAGGCTCAATCGCCATATATTAGGGTACATGGTGAATGAGCCTTCCCAGTAGTATATATCTTGTATGTGGCTGCTTTTTTGTTGTCTTTGTACCATTATACAATGGTCAAATAATGCTGCTACACCATGACAACTACTGCTACCACTAATATTACCATACTATTACTAAACACAGAACAAAGTCCAATATTACCACTCTACAGTGACTATATATTGGTAGATCCAGCACAGTAATTACAGTGCATCCACCGACTCGTAGGAGAGGTCTACTGTGATTACATTGACTCAGTTTCACTTTTTTTAGCTTTCACTGTTTACAGCTTAGAGAGCCCTAAAGACTTCTTTCACCATGACTTGCCTTTGCAGCATTTAAGACACAAACATCTTTGGCTCCTCCATTTTCTAGCATGTCCCCACACTTACACAAACTTATTATCCATAATGCCTCCAGAGCCCTACATTTTGCCCCAAACAGTAGCAATGTCCCCCATTGTAAACCTCGTACATTACAATGTACGAAGTGCATAAGTTTCCAGCAAAACAACATTTGGGCGAACAGCCTGTAAATAGGTTAGGTAAAACTTTGGATTGGGCTGGGGCGTTGCAGTAGTCTAAAGAATTGATGTGAAATTTTCGGTATGAGAGGAAGGTATCAGAACACACAGTGCATCAAAGCTGAGTATGAGGCTATATATCAGCAGACCAGTGAGAATGCCCATGTTGTCCACTAGTGAAAGTGCTTACAATGGGCACATGGACATCAGAACTGAACCATGGAGCAATAGAAGACTGTGGCCTAGTCCGAAGAATCGTATATTCATCATGTCAACTACCAGGTGTGGATGTGGCACTTCTAAAACATAGATGGCATCAGGATGTACTACGAGGGGAAGGAAAGCTAGCAGAGACGGAGTGATGCTCTGGGCATACACTGCCACACTGTTCAATGTTTATGAGACTAAATGGGAAATCCAAGTACAGCCCTTTGTTATTTACATGAGTCAGATAAACAATAAATAGAGCAGTAATGTGCATACTCCATTAGGGCTCAGTTACACGGGCGTTTTAAAAGTGCACTAGATTGAACCAATGCTTTCCAATGGAAGTGGTCACATGTGCGAATTTTACACGAGCAAAAACGTCTGCAGCGAAAATTATAGGACACCGTTTGTTAAATCGCAGGTAATTGCGGCATTAGTGTTTTTTGAATGTGGAACCCTGGATGCTGTTGCATCCAGTGGTTTCACCTTGTTCTCAGTGGGGCCAGCGACAGGAGAGCTGACCCCATTGAAAACATACATTGAAGATCGCAACCCTCTGGCACAGCTGTGACAGCTTTGGCAGAGGAGCGCAATGTTCTCCCATTAAATTCGATGGAGCCAGCGCTACAGCCGGCTCCATTGAAAGCAATGGGCTGCCACCAAGCCCTGCAGTAATTTTCGGTGAAGGGCGTTAAATATAACCCCTTCCGTGAAAATCATCCCTAAAATGTGTAAAAAATAAAAAAAATTATATACTCTCTGCAGCTGCCGGGGCTAAGGCGCATCTAGCCAGTGTTATGATCGTGTGGGCAGGCAAAGCACGGGACCCACACGATCGTGACCAAAGGGAACACACACGGGTATCACCAGGGTCACACGGGACTCACACAGGATTCATGCAACTGACCCTGTGCTAATGGGAAGTAGACATGGCCCTACCTAAGCGGGGACATTGCCCAATAAGGGCAGCCCAGCGGTCTTCGGATCTGGACCCTAGCTGATCCTAGGAGCCACGTACCAGAACAGGATGCATTCACATGCCACATGACAGACCCAGAATACACCGCATACAACATGCAACCACTAGTAACAGATTGGAAGCTGAATATAAATACCAGGTATTGGTTGACATTTTGTACAAGGTGTTGAAAACTAGCAGGCCACTTCACGGCTCCTGGTTATACTGCTAGTCCCTACACTAACCAGGAGTCCAGCAGAACCAGACAGAGTTCACACAGCACGCTGCAACAGGACAGGACACAGATTGCAGGACACACAGCAAACTAACACAAAACTGACAGAATTTAAACGTACAAACGGACATGAACCAAGTCACACTGCAAACTTCCCCAGACAAACATTCATGACTACTCACCTGAGGGAGGCATACAGACTGACCAGGAACTGGGTTTATATGTGAGCACAGATCCAGGGGATTGGCTAGCAGAAAGTACCACACCCAGACAGCTCAATCATTAACCCTGAGAGTGCTGTGCCGCTGGAATCACAATAGTACTACATGTCTCAGCAGCACACGTAACACTCTGCCAGCATGCGTCTGAGGTGAGCCGCGGGCGGGACCACTTTAAGTACTCAGCGGTCACCTGATCGGCCCAGCCACTCACTACTGTGGGGTGGGATAGGGCTGGCACGTCACAGCAGGAAGTGGTAATGCCTTCCCCACATGTCTATTGGCCAGAAAATGGCACTATGGCTGCATTCCCACGAACGTATATCAGCTCGGTTTTCACGCCGAGCCGATATACGTCGTCCTCATGTGCAGGGGGGGGAGGGGGGGGATGGAAGAGCCAGGAGCAGGAACTGAGCTCCCGCCCCCTCTCTGCCTCCTCTCCGCCCCTCTGCACTATTTGCAATGAAAGGAGGTAGGACAGGGGCAGTACTAAGTTCCGAGAATTAGCCCCACCCCTGTTCCGCCTCTCCCCATTGCAAATAGTGCGGAGGGGAGGCAGAGAGGGGGCGGGAGCTCAGTTCCTGCTCCTGGCTCTTCCATCTTTTCCCCCCCTGCACATGAGGACGACGTATATCGGCTCGGCGTGAAAACCGAGCCGATATACGTTCGTGGGAATGCAGCCTTAAGCAGTATTTCTCAACTCCGGTCCTCAAGTAACCCCCCAATAGGTCATGATTTAAAGATATCCTATAGAGCAGTGATGGGCAACCTTTTGAGCTTGGTGTGTCAGCTCCTTGTTCCACCAGTCGGAAGTGACGTCAGCGGCCTAACCGGAAGTCCCAGAACTAGACGCTCTGTGCCGGGGTTCTGTTGTTTTGGCCTACAGACCTCTGGCACTGAGGGTCTACAGCAATGTTTTATCCTTGGCTACTGCACCTGGTCGTGCAGGAGCCGAGGATGAAACATCCTTCTCGGTTCTTGACATGCCGCCCCATATTTCTCTGTATGCGGACGATTGCGGCCACGTGTCAGCGAAACTGGCTACGCGTGTCAGTGCTGACACGCAAGTCATAGGTTCGCCATCACATCAAATGCTGCCTTTAAATATGGATCAATGCCTAAGTTGACAGCAGATTTTCATCTGCAGAAAGTTTACTACATATGGACATAGCCATAAAGCAACTCTCTGATCCAGGGAACAAGACTTGTCCAGAGACTGAAGGGGAGGAGTTATATTACCTTACACCATTCTTTCTCCCAGGTCAGCCACCGATCTGTTTCTTCAGGGGTCTTCTCTTCAGTCTTCAAAGATGCCATGGCACTGCTGTCACTGCTCAATGCACACTGTGCATTGGTAGTCAAACATTGCTTTCTATTTGGTGAGTACTGCTCATGTGTGTAGTGCTGGCCACTCAGAGCAGCATGTAATGTCATAGACTACCAATGCAACACCAGTGCATAATGCAGATCAGGAAGTCTAAAAAGCGCCACGTGCATCTTGTAAGTATGAAAAGAGGGCCCTATAAAGGAGCAGACCAGTGACTGAACTGGAGGAAACATGGCACTAGGTAATATATTTTCCCCACTTTGGTCCCTGGACAACGTTTTTCCTGGCATCAGAATTATGCTTTAACCCCTTAACGACCAGCCCATAGTCTTTTTACGTCCTGCCCAAGTGGGCTTTATTCTCTGAGGGCGTAAAAACATGCGTCCTGCAGAGAATAAAGCCCCGTGGGCTCTGGACGTGACAGCTCCTTGCCGTCGGTGCCCGCAGGTAGCCGACAGCATGGAGCTGTCATCCTGTGCTGTGGGCATTCCCCCAGGCATTGCGATCGGCGCTATTCAATGGATAGCGCCGATCGCAATAAAGTGAAAAAAAAAGTTTAAAAAGTTAAAGATTCAGCTGCCCTGATGGATCGGATCCATCAGGGCAGCTGAAAATACTCACCCGCCTTCCCTGATGTCTGCCGCGGAGAATGGGTCCTCCGGGACCCGGCGTGGCTCTTCTGCACATGCGCGCCAGACGAATGATGTCACGCGCGTGTGCAGAAGAAAGGGGAACCCCGGGGAGTTTAAAACCTCCTGGTTCCCGGCTCCTGAAGGTAGCCGGGAACCAGGAGATGTCCCCGTGGACCGCAGCGAAAACGTTTAAAAAAAGTAAAAATAAAGTTAATTTCACCTCCTCTCATGGATTGGATCCATGAGGGGAGGTGAAAATACTCACCCCCGGTCCTCAGCGGTGTCCCGGTCTTCCGGGACCGGAGTCACCTTCTGCGCGTGCAGAAATTTAAAATCCCTCTGCTCCTGACTGCCATGTGTAGCCAGGAGCAGAGGGATGTCCCTGCAGAGATGATCACTGTTATCCAATGGATAGCAGTGATCATTTAAAGTAAAAAAAAGTGTAAAAAAGTAATTTAAAAAAAAAGTGTAAAAAAGTAATTAAAAAAAAGTTTAAACCGCTTACATTTCATCTCTCCTCATGGATCATATCCATGAGGGAGGATGAAATTACGTACCTAAGGCCCCCGGATTTATCCGCGGACCTTACCACAGCTTCTACGCACGCGGCCGTCGCCAAAGCGGTAGACGCATGCGCAAAAGCCGTGGATTGCCAGGATAACTTAAAATCTCCCTGCTCTTGGCTACAAAACTTAGCCAAGATCCTGGAAATTTCACGGGGGGCCGCGGTGAGCGGTTCCTCATCACGCGTTTGCCGTTATCCAATGGATAATGGCGATCACGTAAAAGTTTTTTTAAAAAGTTAGTTTCATCTCCCCTCACTGATGCGATCGGTGAGAAGAGATGAAACTTTTTACCGGAGGCCTCCGTATTTGCACCCTGACGCGATCCTCATCTGTGAACTTACCCGGATTCTGCACATGCGACCGCCGGCAAAACATCGGACACATGCATAGGAGTCGGGGAGCCCAGAAAATTTAAAATCTCCTTACCGTTGGTCGCCGAGAGCCTGGAGCAGTGACGGGTGGCCTTGTTGAGCGGTCCCCGGTCACGTAATAAAAAAGTAGCGATCTACCTTAGGTCGGTCTCACATGACAAGATCGGAATTACGGATTCCGCATGCGTCTGATCCGCGTTAATACGCAGATCAATCGCATTGGAATACACAATTCCGCTCACATTAGTGGGTCGGAACTGAGTAATCCCCTCACAGAAAAGAGAAGGGAGCAGGTTGTTTTTTACCGCGGCTATCCGAAGCATAGAGCCTATTGTGCTCCATGGTCATAGATATACCCGCTGCCCATATGCAACTACGTTGTATACGGGCTGCAGGTACCCGTGTCATCGCTAAGCGACGGTGCGGAAAATGCAAATGAAAAAAAAAATGTATTGCGCATGACCGCCTGTGTGAGTAGGCAGTTATGCGCAGTACATTACGTGGCCGTACGCAGGGTCACGGCCGGCTTACAGCTGGGATTCGCTGCGGATTCCGCCTACGGCTGCATGAGCCCGGCGTTATTCAGACCGCTACCAGTAATACGTATTTTACAAGAAGCCCCGGGAACGCTTGCCTTCCTGCAGTTCCAGGAGCACCTTGCTGAGCGTCTTCTGTGTGAGACCACCGCACCTCAGCAAGCTTACGGAGACTCACAGAGCGCCACTTTTTACACCCCGTACCCGCCACTGAGGTCAAGAAATGACCCCCAAAAAGCATGAGAGGAGGGGGGATACACGGTTTTATTGCCCCATGGGCCCATTCCAACCAGCCTCCGTAATCGGAAAATACCCCTGTCTTCGGAAATACCACACAGTTCACATTATAACTTATCTAAGATTTGCGAATGCCGAAAAGGGCGCGGAGTGTGTGTGGGGGAAGGGGGTGGGCGGGGGGGGGGGGAATTTTTAGGGAGTCAATTTTTATTCCGTACAAATAAGCAATGGGGCCTGGAATTTATTCAGTTGTGCCCTGAAATCCAACGGGTGTTCCCTCCTTTATAGGCCTTGCCATGGGTCCTGTAAGTAAATTAGGGCCACAATGGGTATGTTTCTGAACACGGGACAAACGGGGGTATCCATTTGGGGGTGAATTTCTTCATTCCTATGTACCCTGTACAAAAAAACTGTTTTGAAAATTTAAAAAATTTTCAAAAAAAATTGAAAATCGTAACTTTTTCCTTCTGCTTTGCTTAGATTCATTCAAATACTGTGGGGTCAAAATACGCAGTACACCCCTAGATGTATTCGTTAAGGGGTCTAGTTTTCAAAATGGGGTCATTTGAAGTCATTTATAGTTTTGGCCGCTCAATGGCTCTATAAGTGGGCAATGGGGCCTTAAATTTATTCAGTTGTACCCTGAAATCCATCGGGTGTTCCTTTCATTGTAGCCCTAGCCATGTGTCCTGTAAGTCTTTTAGGGCCACAATGGGTATGTTTCTGAACACGGGACAAACAGGGGTATTCATTTTGGGGGTGAAAGTCTTCATTTATACATGTGCTGTACAAAATACTGTTTTTAAATTGACACAATAGCCCAAAAAATGAAAATCGTAATTTTGTCTTACTGCTTTGCTTAGATCTATTCAAAAATTGTAGGGTTAAAATACACAGTACACCCCTAGATAAATTCTTTAAGGGGTCTTGTTTTCAAAATGGGGTCATTTGTGGGGGTTTTCTATGGTTTTGGGCGCTCAAGAAACTCTACAAGTGGGCAATGGGGCCTAAAAGGACTTCAAGCAAAATCTATGTTCTGAAAGCCACCGATTACTCCTTTCTTTTTGGGCCCCGTTGTGCATGCGGACATAAGACTAGGGCCACAATGGGTATATTTCTGAAAACAGCACAAACAGGGGTATCCATTTTGGGGTGCAAGTCTTCCTTCATATGTGTGCTGCACAAAAAAAGCTGTTTTTAAAACGACAGAATTGCCAAAAAAAACGGAAATCCAAATTTTTTCCTTTTGCTTTGCTTGAATTTATTCAAAAACTGTGGGGTCAAAATACACAGTACATCCCTAGATAAATTCATTAAGGAGTCTAGTTTTCAAAATGGGGTCATTTGTGGGGGTTCTATATGGTTTTGAGCGCTCAAGAACTCTACAAGTGGGCAATGGGGCCAAAAGGACTTCAAGCAAAATCTATGTTCTGAAAGCCACTGACTACTCCTTTCATTTTGGGCCCTGTTGTGCATCCAGACATAAGATTAGGGCCACAATGGGTATGTCTCTGAACACGGGACAAACAGGGGTATCCATTTTTGCGTGCAAGTCTTCATTCATATGTGTGCTGTACAAAAAAAGCTGTTTTTAAAATGACAGAATTGCCAAAAAAATGAAAATCACAATTTTTTCCTTTTGCTTGACTTGAATTCATTCAAAAACTGTGGGGTCAAAATATGCAGTACACCCCGAGATAAATTCCTTAAGGGGTCTAGTTTTCAAAATGGGGTTATTTGTAGGGGTTTTCTATGGTTTTGGGCGCTCAAAAACTCTACATGTGTGCTATGGGGCCTAAAAGGACTTCAAGCAAAATTTCTGTTTTGAAAGACACTGACTACTCCTTTCATTTTGGGCCCCCTTGTGGACTCAGATATAGCATTAGGGCCACAATAGGTATATTTCTGAACACAGGAGAAACAGTGGTATCCATTTTGGGGTGTAAATCCTCATTTTCTTGTAAACTATAGGAAAAAAATATGTCTTTAAAATGACAGATTTGCAAAAATATGAAATTTTACTTTTTCTCCTCTAAATTGAATTAATTCCTGAAAAAAAAACTGTAGGGTCAAAATACTCATGACACCCCTCAGTGAATACACTAAGGGGTGTAGT
Organism: Eleutherodactylus coqui; assembly: GCF_035609145.1. Classification (NCBI taxonomy): domain Eukaryota; kingdom Metazoa; phylum Chordata; class Amphibia; order Anura; family Eleutherodactylidae; genus Eleutherodactylus; species Eleutherodactylus coqui. The sequence goes on from NC_089840.1 coordinate 96,272,412, forward strand.
TTTTAAAATGGGGTCATTTGTGGGGGTATCTATTATTCTGACACTCATGAGCCTTTCCAATCTTGGCTTGGTTTAGGAAAACAAAGTGTTCCTCAAAATGCTAAAAAGTAATGTAAAATTTGTACGTCTCCTAAATGGTTAAAAAAAAACGAAAGTTTTTCCAATGTCTGCCCAAAATAAAGTAAATGGGTGGAAATATATATATTAGCAAAAATTTCTATATTATGTTTGCACATATTTAAGATATTGCAGTTGGAAATGTGAAAAAAAGGCGATTTTTTCAAAATTTGCCCAATTTTGGCGCTTTTAATAAATAAACACAAATTCCATCGGTCTATTTTTTCCGCCTAAATGAAGTACAACATGTGGCGAAAAAACTATGTCAGAATCGCTTGGATATGCAAAACTCACTTTCTGGTGTTTTTCCATGTTAAAGTGACATGTCAGATTTGCAAAATTTGGCCTGGTCATTATGGCGCAAACAGGCTTGGTCACTAAGGGGTTAAAGGAATTAACCCACATTCAGCATTTCTCACCTGTCCAAGGGATAGGTAATGAATGTCTGATTGCTGGAGGCCCCACTGCTGGAAGCCCCATGTTCACTAGAAAAGGAGTCCTGAATTCACCATTTTTCCTCACTGCACTGAGGAGTGTGAATAGAATGGTAAGGGCTCAGTCACACAGGCAATTTAAAGTGCAAATTTTCGTGCGCATAACGCATGCGCTCAAAAATTTGCATGATTGAAGCGGGTGGCACGCAAAATAACTGACCTGGCCACATTTTTCCGCAGAAAAAAAGTGCTGCCCGCTATCCCCTGCTGTGGCTGTGACAGCTGCAGCAGGGGATTCCTTGGATGTGAAACCCCTCAATGCTATCACGTCCAGGGGTTTCACCTCTGGTCAATGGGGCCGACAGTAGCATCCCACCTGCTGAAAGAGCTGCCTCTGATTGGTCAGACTGCTCAGCCAATCAGAGGCAGCTCTCTGCTATTGAATGACAGCTGAGAGCTGCCTGTGATTGGTCCCTGGGCTCAGCCAATCAGAGGCAGCACTGCCCAATTCATTGAATTTAATCAATGGTTAAATTCAATGAATTGGTGAGTGCTGCCTCTGATTGTGGCGCAGGCATATGATGGCCAAGCACGCCACATGGTGGGACGACGGACATTCACCGCCTCCGGCTCACACCACTGCCTCTTCCTCTGTGCCCCAACCTGCCACACAGATCCAATCCCCCTCCCAGGACATAGGCACGAGCGTCTCCCGGCCTGCACCCACACCCTCACCTCCACCGTCCTCCACGCCATCTAACGTCTCTCAGCGCAGCGTTCAGCTGTTACTAACACAAGCGTTGGAGCAAAAGCGCAAATACGCCGCCACCCACCTGCAAGCACAAGCTTTAAACGTGCACATTGCCAAATTAATCAGCCTGGAGATGCTGCCGTACAGGCTTGTGGAAACGGAGGCCTTCAAAAACATGATGGCGGTCCCACGCTACTCGGTCCCCAGTCGTCACTATTTTTCCCGGTGTGCCGTCCCAGCCCTACAGCAGCACGTCTCCCGCAACATAAATCGTGCCCTCACCAATGCGGTTACTGGGAAGGTCCACTTAACCATGGACACGTACTGGTGGGCAGAGCCACTATATATCCCTGAAGGCACATGGGGTGAATTTGGTGGAGACTGGGACCGAGTCAGAGCCTGGGACCGCACACGTCCTACCCACACCCAGAATTGTGGATCCTTCCTCGATTCTGGTATCTGCGGCGGTCTATGCCACCTCCTCTAAACCCTCCCCCTCCTCCTCCTACGCAACCTCTACCTCTCAATTAAGAAAAGTGAGCAGCACGTCGCCAGCAGTCGGTGTGGCACTGCGTGGCAGCACAGCAGTGGGCAAGCGTCAGCAGGCCATGCTGAAACTACTCAGCCTAGGTGACAAGAGGCACACGGCCCCCGAGCTGTTGCAGGTTCTGACTGAGCAGACCAACCTCTGGCTTTCACTGCTGAGCCTCCAACCGGGCATGGTCGTGTGTGACAACGGCCGTAACCTGGTTGCGGCTCTGCAGCTCGGCAACCTCACACACGTGCCAGCGGTTTCTGAAAAACTACCTGCACTTGTCAGACCTGCTCAACAAAGTGCGCCACGTCTGCGCACATTTCCGCAAGTCCACCACGGACGCTGCCACCCTGCGGACCCTGCAACATCAGTTTAATCTGCCAGAGCACCGGCTGCTGTGCGACGTGCCCACATGGTGGAATTCTACGCTCCACATGTTGGCCAGGCTCTATGAGCAGCGTAGAGCAATAGTAGAATACCAACTCCAACATGGGCGGCGTAGTTGGAGTCAGCCTCCCCAATTCTTTACCGAGGAGTGGGCCTGGATGGCAGACATCTGCCAGGTCCTCGGAAATTTTGAGGAGTCTACCCAGATGGTGAGCGGCGATGCTGCAATCATTAGCGTCACCATTCCTCTGCTATGCCTGCTGAGAAGTTCACTGCAAAGCATAAGGGCTGACGCTTTGCGGTTGGAACAGGAGACGGGGGAAGAGAGTATGTCGCTTGATAGTCAGAGCACCCTCATGTCTATATCTCAGCGCATTTTGGAGGAGAAGGAGGGGGAGGAGCAGGAGGAGGAGGGGGAAGAGACAGCTGGGCCCACTGCAGAGGGTACCCATGCTGCTTGCCTCCCATCTGTTCAGCGTGTATGGCCTGTGGACGAGAAGGAGGAGGAGGAGGATCCTGAAAGTGATCTTCCTAGTGAGGACAGCCATGTGTTGCGTAATGGCACCCTGGCACACATGGCTGACTTCATGTTAGGCTGCCTTTCTCGTGACCCTTACATTAGACGCATTCTGGCCACTACGGATTACTGGGTGTACACCCTTCTCGACCCCAGGTATAAGGAGAACCTTTCCACTCTCATTCCTGAAGAGGAAAGGGGTTCGAGAGTGATGCAATACCACAGGGCTCTGGTGGACAAACTGATGGTAAACTTCCCATCTGACAGCACTAGCGGCAGAAGGTGCAGTTCCGAGGGGCAAGTAGCAGGGAAGGTGTGGAGATCAGGCAGCATGTTCAGCGCAGGCAGGGGAACAATCTGCAAGGCCTTTGCCAGCTTTATGGCTCCCCAGCAAGACTGCGTCACCACTCCCCAGTCAAGGCTGAGTTGGAGGGAGCACTGTAAAAAGATGGTGAGGGAGTACGTAGCCAATCGTACCACCGTCCTCTGTGATGCCTCAGCTTCATACAATTATTGGGTGTCAAAGCTGGATACGTGGCACGAACTTGCGCTGTATGCCCTGGAGGTGCTTGCTTGCCCTGCCGCTAGCGTCTTGTCAGAGAGGGTGTTTAGTGCAGCTGGGGGAATCATCTCGGACAAGCGTACCCGCCTGTCAACTGCCAGTGCCGACATGCTTACACTCATAAAGATGAAAAAAGCCTGGATTTCCTCAGACTTCTCTTCTCCACCAGCAGAGAGCAGCGGAACCTAAAGAATCTTTTCACTGCAACCGCAGAAAAAAGCACTCTTCTGTATCACCGGGAAAACGGGGCATTTATCTTTGTCAATCTGTCTCTGACATTAGTCCTCCTCCAGCTACTGCTCCTCCAGAAACAACATGTCATCGCTCTGAACGGACAATTTTTCTGCGGCCCAAAAGGCTCATCTACATCTACCAATGTTTTTACAATTTTTCTAAGTTTCAAAAGTATTGAGACTGTTACATGAACCAATTTTTTCAACAGGGCTGTCTCCAGGCTGTGTTACAAATTAAGCAACAGTGAGCTGTATCTTTAAAAAAAATGTTTATGGGTTTCACCTGCCCTCTCAGTTGATAAATTTTTAGAGGTACACTTGTACTCTTGGTACACTCATTTTTGGGGACCATGCCTACACGCTTATCCAACTAATTTTTACGGCCTTCGCCTACGCTCATGGTATCCCAATTAGAGATGAGCGAGCACCAAAATGCTCGGGTGCTCATTACTCGAGTCGAGTCGTTACTACCCCCAGCTGAGACGCAGTAAACTGAAGGCAGTGACAGGCAGGCCAAATATATTGTATATTTTTGACGTTTTTGGGAACAACCACACTGCCTGTGATATACACTGTATTTCGATTTCCCTGTTGGAGGCTGACTTCGCGTACGTAACGCATAGCAGAGGCAGGAAACAATTATACGCAAGGCTGGGTATTAATTCACCAACTACTACCCCCAGCTGAGATGCAGGAAACTGAAGGCAGTGACAGGCAGGCCAAATATAGTATATTTTTGAACTTTTTGGGAACAACCACACTGCCTATATAGACAGTATATCTCCTTCACCTTTCCCACTGTCCCTGCCTCACCAGTACCGCCCCTATACTCTTTAAAATGACTGCAGACTGAGGACGCAATGGTCTGCACGCCCGATATACAAAAAAAAATAAATAAATTGTACAACACTGCTCCCAGCAGCCTCAACGGTACTGCACATGGTCAGATGTGGCCCTAAGGAGGACCGTTGGGGTTTTTGAAGACTAAAATAACACCTAACACTCTCCCTATGGCAGCTACAGCAAGACAGCACTTTCCCTGATCTCTGTCAGAATTCATCTGTGGCGAGCCGCGGGCGGGGCAGATTTTAATACTCGGATGTCACCTGATCTCCCCAGCCACTCACTGCAGGGGGGTGGTATAGGGCTGGAATGTCACAGGAGGAAGTTGTAATGCCTTCCCTGTCTTTCTATTGGCCAGAAAAGCGCTCACATTTCTCAGGGAAGAAAATGAAAGTAACTCGAACATCGTGTGGTGCTCGTCTCGAGTAACGAGCATCTCGAACACCCTAATATTTGAACGAGCATCAAGCTCGGTCGAGTACGGTCGCTCATCTCTAATCCCAATGTTTCAGAGGTTGGCCTATACTATTACTACAGATGTTTTACTGGGGTCTGCCTGCCTGCCTATACTTCTGCTACAAGAAAGTTACAGGGGTCTGCCTATACTCCTGCCACTTGAATGTTACATGGGTTCTGCCTATACTGCTGCTACAGAAACGTTACTGGGGTCTGCCTATACTGTTACTACAGAAATGTTACTCGGCTCTGTCTATACTGTTACAACAGAAATGTTACTAGGTCTGTCTATACTGTTACTACTGAAATGTTACAAATACTGGGCTCTGCCTGTACTGCTGCTACTGAAATGTTACAGGGGTCTGCATATACTGCTGCTACAGAAATGGTACAGGGGTCTGCTTATACTTCTGCTGCAGAAATGTTACAGGGGTCTGCTTATACTTCTGCTAATGAAATGTTACTGGGGTCTGTCTATACTGTTACTACAGAAATGTTACTGGGGTCTGCCTAGACTTCTGCAACATAACTGTTACTGGGGTCAGCTTATACCTTTGCTACGGGATTACAGGGGTCTGTACATACTATGGGTGCACTAAGTCTTCCCATCGCGGTGTTCTACCTATCTGGCCCCCCAAAAACCCCAGACTGACTAGGGCATGGCGTGTGGGCCACAGCCAACATGTATTTCCTCTCACGTAACCTCAGCTATCCGGGGCACTGCAATGGGACTTCTTTATGTACCGTCTGTGTGTTCCTGTTAGCCACCCATGCTGTGGGTGCACACAGACTTGCCATAGCAGAGTTGTACCTGTCTGTCTCCAAAACACTGACAGAATTGGGTAGGGTGCAGAGTGCAGATGGTTTACCCCTTGCGTTGTCGATGAGGTATCCGACACCCAAACAGAATGAGTAGTGTGTGGACACATGGAGTCCCCATTGCTATGTCACTCGCAGCGCCTTGGGCCACACAAGGTGTTTGTTGGGACACAGGCTGACCCAGGGCCCGCTCACATACCTCCCACACCGAGTATTGCTGCATTGTGTAGAAGTGCTGGGCTGGCAGCGGACTCCATTTTATGCCCACGTTTGCAGCTCCTGACGGAGGTGGCAAAGGATTGGAATGAAGATGGAACGTCAATCTATTATCAATTCTCAACAGCATTGTGGGCTATCGAAGAGGGTCGCTGCCTGGCCCTGCCAACCCTTTGCAGTGTGTGCCTCCGGTTCCTCCTCATGGCAGACGCAGTTATAAATAGACATGAGGGTGGTGTAGCTATGAAGCGAGCGTGTGGCATGAGGGCAGCTGAAGGCTGCGCCGGGGCACTTTTGTGTGCGCTGCGGACGCAGGGTTGTGCGGGGGGGTTGGGCAGCATGTAACCCAGGAGAAGAGGCAGCGGTGTGTCCCGCCCGCAGTGATTGTGCTTGGTTGGAGGTAGTGTTGTGCTTAGCTAAGGTGTGCCTTACTAATGAGGGTTTGTCCGAAGTAAAAATGGTTGGGGGGGGGGGGGGGGGCACTTTTGCCGCTATTGTGGCTTAATAGTGAGACCGGGGAACCTGAGATGCAGTCCTGCATGTTGCCCCTCGCCTGCCCTATCCGTTTCTGTGGCATTTCCATCACTTTCGTAGGTTTTGCAGATTTTCACAAATGAAAACCTTAGCGAGCATCGGCGATATGCAAAAATGCTCGAGTCACCCATTGACTTCAATGGGGTTCGTTACTCGAAATGAACTCTCGAGCATTGCGGAAAGCTTGACTCGAGCAACGAGTACCCATGCATTTTGGTGCTCGCTCATCTCTATTAGTTAGTATCTATGAAAGGTGGATCAAGGTGGGACAACTAGAGAAAAGGCAACACAATCATGGGCATCCAAGTCAATAGGTAATTTTGGGTATGAGAGAAATGTATCAGAACACACAGTGCATCAGAGCTGCGTATGAATCTGCATATCAGCAGACCAGTAGGGATGCTCATGTTGTCTACCAAGGAAAGTGTATACAATAGGCATATGAACTGCACCATGGAGCAATGGAAGATGGTGGCCTAGTCCGAAGAATCACATATTCATCATGTCAAGGACCAGGTGTGTATTTGTCACTTCTAAGAAAGAGATGGCATCAGGATGTACTATGAGAGGAAAGCTGACAGAGACAGAGTGAAGCTCTTGGCATACACACTGACACATTGTTTAAAGTTTATAAGACTGACAGGGAAAGCCAAGTACCGCCCTGTTATCTACATCAGTCAGATAGACTATGAATACATCAGTAATGTGCATACTCCATTACCACTCCATTCAAACTCCTCAGTGCAGTTGTGCAATGAAGAGGAATGGTGGATTCAGGACTGCCGTTCTAGTGATCATGGGAGTTACAGCAGTGGAGCCTCCAGCAATCAGACATTTATTACCTATCCCATGGACAGGTGAGAAATGTTAAATGCGGGTCAATTCCTTTACAGCATACCTCTGATCCCAGGACAAAATTTGTCCAGGGACCAAAGTAGGGGTAGAATATATTACCTAGTGGCATGTTTCTCCTAGTTCAGCGACTGGTTTGCTTCTTTCTTGGGCCTTCTTTTTATACTTCCAAGATGTCCATGGCGATTCTTAGATTTCCTGATCTGTATTGTGCACTGGTAGTGCATCAGTAAACTAAGACATTACACGCGACTCTGATTAGCCAGCACTACTCACGTAAGCAGCACTCACCAATCAAAGCAGCATGCATTGTTGGACTACAAATGCATAGTGTGCATCGAGTAGTGACAGCAGTGCCATGGCCATGTTGAAAGACTGAAGAGAAGCCCCAGCAGATTGGTGGCTGAACTTGGGAAAAAAAAAATGGTACAAGGTAATATAACTCTTGCCCTTCAGTCCCTAAAAATCTTGTCCCCTGGACCAGAGGGTTGCTTTATGGCTATGTCCATATGTAGTAGAATTTCTGCAGATGAAAATCTGCTGTGGACTGATCCATGTGTTACATGCGGATTTTGGCATGGAGTTCACCCCTTTCATTTGAAGAGGTGAAATCCGCATTGAAAATCCACAGTATAAATTGACATACAGTGCATTCAAACTTGATCCTGCAGGTCAATTGAGGCAATGGATTTTCTTCTCAGCATGTGGATGAGTTTTGTGAAATCTCATACATATTTCCTGTACTATAGAATGCTGTGGAATATCTACAGCCAATTCTGCTATGGAAATCAGCAGCATTTCTACAACATGTGAATATACCTTTAGGGCTTCCATAATAGTGCAAAATAGTTGCATAGGAGCATTCATAGACTAGCAATATGCTTACTAGCAGGATATCGGGACTGATGCTCTAGAGTCCGCAGGTACCCCCAAAAGTTCAGGTATTCAGGATTTCCTTAGTATTGCACAGGCCATGTAATTATCATCCGCTCCTCAGAAATTGCCACAGGTGTTCTCTCTAAAGGATATCCTCAAATCCTGACCTGTCGGGGGTTACTTAAGGACTGAAGTTGAGAAATACTGCTCTAGACCATCATATTTCTGAGCCCTGTAATACATATAATACTAAAAAAGACGCACTACCAGTTTGTGACAATTGTTTATAGATTGCTGTACGCAATGGCAGATTAGTAAGGCGGTTTGAGTATCTCAAAATTTCTTCAATAGTTCAGTATTAAAAAATTGGTTATTTCCAATTGTAGATATTATAGGAGATAAATCAGAAGCAAAAAAGCTTTTTTTTCTGGAATCAACAGTGAAGGATGTGTGAATAGCAGTACGGTTAATCCACTGATAGGCGATAGGTTCATGGTCTGTTAAGTCTATCAAGTTTCTTAGAAATTTGGTGGGTTCATATGACTTATTTCTTAGATGGCTTCCAGCAATCACATGATGTTATAAAAACAGGAGTTTATGACAAAGGTTTCCCAAGATCTCCAAAGTGCAGCAAAGAATTCATCCCAGGAGTCCTGTTACATTGTGGTCTTCCTTATCACACCAGCAGAAGGGAAATGTCCCACAGCATGGCTGTAACCAGGGCTTCCAAAGACTATAGAAGAAAGAGAGCTGCTGAGGCACCACACTGATTGTCTTCTGATGTTCTGTCACTGCCATCTTTATTCTGCGTAGTACGCCCTTATATTGAGGATCTACACGAGTGTCCAGAGGGCTGGATTCTGAAGGGTCAGCTAATAATTCAAATAATAATGGTGGATCATGGTGATGGACATGGTCTCCTTCACAAGCACAGAATCTCCTATTATAACAACCTACTGCACCTTCTGGGGAAAAGACTGGAGTAATATAGTGAGCTTTCCAAATAGCGCCACCTAGGAAGACAAAATATAAATGCTTTTCATTTTCTATATAGGATGTGTGGCAATTCTATGAAAGAGAAGGCATGATGCAGGTTCACACAACCACAGTATGCCCTAAAATCCATGGAGATGTTTCTTTTCAGCATCTAACTTACTGGCGTCATACAAGCATGAGATTAGGCAGGAGCATTTTATAGGTCCTAAATAGGAAAAGTAAAGGGGTCACAACTCGATTATTCAATGCTAATTGCAAAAGTAAGCGCACTCCTGTGTAATGCAACTTGCCGGTGTCGTACAAGCATGAAATTTGGCACGACCAATCTTTAGGTTCTAAATACAAAAAGTAAAGGGGTCACAACTTGATAATTCAATGTAAAGTGCAAAAGTATTGGCACCCCTATGTAATGCACCTAATCTAATTCTCTAACTTCCTGGTGTTGTACAAACATGAAATTTGGCATGAGCATTCTTTAGGCCCCAAGTAGTAAAAAGTAAATGGGTCACAACTGAAGTATTCAATGCCAAGTGCAAAAGTGCACCCCTAATCTACCTAATCTAATTCTCTAACTTCCTGGTGTCCTAGAAACTTGACATTTGGCGCAGCCATTCTATAGGTGCTAAATAGGAAAAATAAGGGGGTCACAGATTGATTATTCAATTTTTAAGTGCAAAAGTAAGTGACCCCCTATGTTATGTAACTATCTAGTGTTGTACAAGCGTGAAATTTGGCACAAGCATTCTTTAGGTCCTAAATAGGAAAAGTAAAGGGGGTCGCAGCTTAATTATTTAATTCTAAGTGCAAAAGTAAGTGACCCCTTATGTAATGTAACTAATAACATGCATCTAAACCTCAAACATGAAATTTGGCACAAGCAATTTTTAAAATCCTAAATAAGAAAAGTAAAGTGGTCGCAACTTCAATAACCAATTATAAGCGTGAAAAAATCAGCGATACATGAAATAGTTCATTTCTCAGAAACCTTAAAGCCTAGGGAAACTATTTGTAAACTGAGAAGAATCTAGCTCACCTCTGTGTATATACTGAGGACAATCTATCGCTCCTATATGTGTATATACAAAAAAAGAATCTAAGTCACCTCTGTGTATTTACTGAGCAGAAGAACGAACATGAACTGCAGGCATGGAGCATGCCTTTAAGGCTAAGAAGGGGCTGTAACCTCCAGTCTGGGGTTAATTTAAATAAAAAGGGGTGTTACCTTTAAGGGTAAAAAGGGAGGCAAGTGGGAGGGGGGTGCCACATTCTGCAGAGGGATATCAGTACATGCAGCCTGAGGAAAATCTAATGCTCCTCTATGTGTATACATATTGTATTACTTGGTCTTCTGAATTAGCCATCACTTCATAAAATTTTCCATGCAAACAGATAAACACCTGTACCAATTTAACTCTGGCAAAGCCGGGTGTGCAATAGTCGTAAACAAAAGAACCGACACAACTGTGCATAACAAAACTAACAAGCACAACGTAAATACAAAACTAAGGGAAATCCTTTACCTGCAAACCCCTACCCCCGGAGGGAGCCCTGTCTACTTGGTGGGCCGATCGCTTCCGAAAGGTGAGGACCTACAGCTCGTACCTAGGCCACTAATAATTCCCTACCAGGGAGCCCTAATATAAAAAGGGAACAGTACACCGTAACAATCAATGGTACCTTAGCTGAAGCAGCAACTACAACAAGGTAGAGGAGCTCCAGTGGCAGGCTGTGCTCCTCAGCAGCAATCCAGACAGCAACTGAAAATTGACCAGCACTGAGGTCAATTCTAGCATAGCTTATATAGGAGCAGGACCAATCAGAAACAGGTGAGGACTGACATCACTCATCCAACCACCACACCCCTCAGCTCCAGGAAAGGTAGAGACACTGCTAAACCCTGGTCTGACCTGAAAGCAAGGTGAAAACTTCAGAACTGCAAGACCGGGTATATCAGCTAGTCCTTAATAGTTCTCATTCAAGTAGGGGGATTCATGGTGCGCAGCATCACTGCAGTGCTACTTGCTTTTCTGTAAGATGCCATAAATGTAAAGCATTGACAGCCTACCATTTCATTTTCATGATGGCACTGGATGTTGATAGACATAACAATGACTACTATTGTTTATTTCATCTACCCAGCACCAACATTTTCAGTAGAGCTGTATACCTAAAGCTCTCATATCAGGTTTACCAAGCAGGTAGGTAGTAATATACATTGTGGAGGAGTTCTCTCGGCTCCAATTACACTACACCCACCCAATATGATTTTTTGGGTGGGTGAAACCAGAGAAAACCCATGTGGAATCAGCAGAACATAGAAAACCCATAGTGTTAAGGCTTCTTCACACGACCCTAATGGAGTGTGTTTTTGTGCTAAACACAGAGAATAAAAGCCATTAATTTCAATGGGTTTGTTCACATGAGCTGTTTTTGGGCATGCGGAAAAAGTAGTGTTCTTTTTTTCTGAGTTTTGCACAGTAAAGGCCCACATAGAAGACTGTGGATAAATATGCAAGGGAATGTGTGCAGCACTGTGCAAAGCCGCAGAAAAAAAACATCTGGACCTCATTAGGCTAATTAGCCTTTTAATCCATGGAAAGGTTGTGCGTGTGAACTATCCCTGCATGCACAAAACATACAGTACTATGTGCAAAAATCTATATCAAAAACCTTGCTAATGCATTGCACTTCAGCAAGCTTGTTTGCTTATATGGTCGTCTGAATAAGCCCTTAACCACAGTAAAACCATGCCATGGATTCCAGCACCTATGATAGTGAATGTTATACAGAGTACTTACTTTCTTTTTGATGCCAACGGACTGCATGTAGCTGAGTCCCACAGTAATGGAAAAGAAACTCATGTTCTGAGTGAAGTGCTTCTCTTGTGAGTAGCGGCATCAGATTCCTTCCATCAATTATTCTTTTGTAACCAAAAACAATAAGAAAAAAGTAGGAAAAAGTGTTTGCTTCAACTATACTTGACAATCTTCCCTCGCTCCCCCACCCAATTAACCCATTCCCGCTGCAGGGCGTAAGTTTACGTCCTGGGAGCGGGGTACTTCCTGCAACAGGGCGTAAACTTACGTCCTGGAGATAGCGCGGGATCACATATGATCCAGCGCTATCCCGCAGCGGGAGCCGGCTGTCAGTCACAGCCGGCGTCTCGCTGCAACAGCGGGGGGGCATCAGAGATGCGCCCGCCACTGTTAACCCCTTCCCTGCCGCGATCTAAGTAGATCGTGGCAGGGAAAGAGTTCACAGCGGGAGCGCGGCTCCCTCTGTGTCTCCGTCCGGAACTCGCGATGTCATCGCGAGAGCCCGGCCTGTCACCATGGCAACAGGACGCCAGACACTGGCGTCCTGTATTGCCTATGCCTGAGATCGCTGTATGAGCGATAAGGCATGGGAGAGCAGTAGCTCTGCCATGCCTTATGACAGCGATCATCAGGGCAGTGGTTAAAGTCCCTCAGAGGGACACAAACAGTGTAAAAAAAAAAGAAAGATTTAAAAAAGGAATTAAAAAAAAATGTAAAAAAAAGAGTAAAAAAAACATTTTTTATGCTTTTTCTCAGATTAGCATAAAAAAAGCTAAAAAAAAAAATAAAACCCCACATATTTGGTATTGTCGCGTCCGTAACGATGCGTACAATAAGGTGCACATGCTTTTGACTGTGCACGGAAAAAAACGCTAAAAAAAAAGCTAAAAAACTGAGGCAAAATGCTCATTTTTAGCGTTTTGCCTCACTAAAAACGCAATAAAAGTGATCAAAAAAGCCGTATGTACGCCAAAATGGTACCAGTAAAATCTACAGCTCATCTCGCAAAAAATAAGCCCTCATAGCGCTCTGTACATCAAAAAATAAAAAAGTTACGTGACTTTGAATGCAGCAATTTAGAATAGAAAAAAGATTTCCAAAAAAAAGGGTTTTTATTGCAGAAAAGTGGGAAAACCTAAAAAAAAAATGTTAGAATTTTGGTATCGTTGTAACCGTACCGGTCTGCAGAAAAAATGGAAAGTCTCATTTATGCTGCATGATTAACGGTGTAAAAAAAAAATAAAAAAATCTATGGCAGAATTGATGCGTTTTCTCTCTGTGCTATCATTAAAAAAAAAAAAAATTTTACAATATAGTCTATGTACCCAAAATTGGCATCGATAAAAACTACAGTTTGCCACGCAAAAAACAAGCCCTCATACGGCCGCGTCGACGGAAAAATAAAAAAGTTATGGCTTTTGATAAACGGAGAAGAAAATCCGCCAAAAATTGTTGCGTCCTTAAGCCCAAAATAGGCCATGTCATGAAGGGGTTAAACAAGGCTAAAGGCCCATTTAGACTCAATGATTATCACTAAATATTCTCTCAAAAGCTGTCTTTCCAGCGATAATCGTTGTGTCTAATGCATACTACATAAAAGAGGGGCCCCACTAACTGTGGGCCACTACACCTATAAGAACTTTATATTGGGTCTTCTAAAAATATAACTAATATTAAAAACGAATAACATTTTATACTATCTATGTGAGCAATTAAAAACCCAGAACCCCTATTGTCCAGTGTATAGCACAATAGAGTCAGGCAAACAGTATCATGTAGGAATGAATACCTACAGGTGTGTATAAATCATGGGGAGGTAGCACTCCCTTCACTACTACTATACCCTCTGACACCATAGGGTTAAAGCATTAGCAACCAAATAGGTCGGAAACATAGTATGGGCATCTGGTTTAAAAGAATCTTCCCTCGCTCCCCGACCCAATTAAACAAGGCTAAAGGCCCATTTAGACTCAACGATTATCACTAAATATTCTCTCAAAAGCTGTCTAAATGTGGGCATCTTTCAGTTTTCTGCCAAATGACGGTTTTAAATTCTGCTTGAAAACCATCATTTAGCAGAACAGCTGATAAGCAGGAGCACATACTGTGCTCTGCCAGGGGAGAGCTGATAACATTGCTTTGTCTCAGCTGTTCTCATCTGCCACAGGCAGATGAAAGTGAAAGTGATCAGGGAACAGTAGGTGGTGTGTTCCCTGATTACAGCTCCTGGTGGCTCACATGCTGCCACTTGGAACTAATAGGCATTAGTGCCAAGTAGTAGATTATGCGAAATGATGATCACTCAAAAGCCATCTTTTGAGCGATCATCTTTGCAGTGTAAATGCACCTTTAGAATACCCTTAAGTTAAAGATTAACTCCAACATCATAGCTGGAGTTAATCTTTAACTTAAGGGTATTCTTACATTGCAATATTACTCTTCTCCATTTGTCCCAAAATACTAAATTTAAGTTACCAATAAGTAGGGGGCAAATAGAAGAGAGAATGGCTGCAGGATGAGACTACACAACGTTTGGTGGCTGGAGACATATAGGTTTGCATAGGAGCCGTAGAAAGATTAGGAAATTTGTAATGAATGCTATTTGTAAAGTTACTTCAGCTTTCATTCCAAATACATAAAAAGCATTTCGCTAGGATGTGTTAAACCTCCTGATCAATGGGGTCCAACTCTGTTTCAGCCCTGCAGCCTACTCTCAGCAGTTTTCAATATCATTGAGGGTATTATGACAACTCAATAGCAGTGAAAGCTATGGATGCAACAGGAAAAATCTAAAGACATAAAAAGATCTCATAACACAAACCTGTCTTTAGGCAATTCACCACCCCCCAGGTGGACCACGGTCGGATAGATATCCATTAGACTTGTAGGTTCATCAATTTTTACATCAGCAGGAATAATGCCAGGCCACCGGACTATCCCTGGCACTCGAATACCGCCTTCCCAGCCACCCATACCTTTTCCTCCTGGAATTTTATATCATAAGAACATATTGAAATTCCCCGTATGAATGTAATTTATTAAAGGATGCTCATTTTATGCAGTGTTTATGAGGGATATTAAAATAGAACTAATAGAATGTATTATAAATCAAATTGTGCACAATACCATTTGTGTCTGACTGCCCTTGGACCAGGACAATTTCCTATCAGGCAAGACAGTGTTAGGCCGGTTTCATATCTGCGTTGGAATCTCTGGAAATCCTGCCGGAGATCCAACTCAAAATACCGGAAGAAAAAGTGCTATCTAAAAGCAAAGCAGCTAAGCAGAAACTGAACATTATAGTCAATGGTATCCATTCAGTGCTATTCAGTTCTGTCTTGAGATGTTCAGCCATGGGGATTCCCCTTTGCTCCTCCCTGAACAGAGCAGATAAGCGGAACCCTAGGTGCAGGTGTGAAACTAGCTGTAGCCATGTATGAGCAATACACTTTCTATTAGTATGTACATAAATATGCTCATCTCTGTGGGAAGAGGCGAACAGTACCAAATAGACACGGTGCTCAACTGAGAGCTTCTGCCCCTTCATTTCAGAGATTGATTGGAGTCTCTACATCAGAGGCGTAACTTGAAGCTTCTGCCCCCCAATGCAAAATCTGAAACAGGGGCTCCAACTATAATGGTTTATTCATAGTACGCGGCTCCCTATATGGAGAGGAGAGCCCATATGGGCCCCCTATGGCTCCTGGGCCCAGGTGCAGCCGCATCCACTACAGTTACACCAGTGCTCCACATCCATCAACAATTAAAACTTCTATTATGACACTAGGACAGTTGTTAATACAATTATAGCTAGTATAATATCACTCTATGAACTTGTTTCTCACCTCTATATATCCCATTCCATCCTCCAGTTTGGACTGATCAGAGGCAAAATAGATCATTGTGTTGTTCTTTAGTCCTGCATTATCAATAGCATTAACGACTGAACCTGGAAAACAAGATTCAGTGATCAAATTATGAGCCACTAAATAATTAATTTGTTTATACTGCTTATAAAATGTGGAATCATATACTATACACGATAAGTACACCTATAGGTAACAAATGGCATACATTTGAAACAGTATATAAGACAGTTTTCTACCCATTTTCCTCTCCTGAATGGCTAAAAGGCTTGTAAAATTAGTTCATATTACATCATTACTAATATATAAAACCACCATATTTATGACTTACCAACCATAAAGTCCATTTCTTGCACATTATCCCCATAAAGTCCATGCTTGCTTTTTCCAATAAATGCATTTGTGGTTATCAGTGGTGTGTGAACATGGAGAAAAGAGACGAAGAGCAGAAAAGGAGTTTCCTTATTTCTTAAAATAAAGAAACAATTACAATAATTAAACTAATAGAAGAAAACCTAAAAAAAATTCTAACCTCAAATTTTCAATAAAGAACAATAACATGATAATAATAGTAACATAGTAACTCAGTGTGTAAGGCTGAAAAAAAGACATATCCATCTAGCTAGGCCTAATATTTTCCCACCCCCCTTCCCCAATGTTAATCCAGAGGAAGGTAAAAGGCCCCGATGAGGTAGAAGCCAATTTTCCTCATTTTAGTGAAAAAATTCCTTCCCAATTCCAATCTGGTAATCAGAATAATCCCCAGGTCACTGACCCTTCTGAAGTACTCAGTAACGTGTAAAATTGTTACACCCCTGAAAGAGCATGCAGGCCTCTTTTAAACTCTTTTGGTGAGACCACCACCATTTCCTCAGTTCCATAGTCTCACTGCTCTTACAGTAAAGAACCACCTCCTGTGTTGCTGATGAAACCTTATTTCCTCTAGACGTAGGGGATGCCCGCTTGTCACAGTCTTGGGTATAAACAGATCATCGGAAAGATCTCTGTATTGTCCCCTGATATATTTATACATAGCTATTAGGTCGCCCTTCAGACGTTTTTTTCTAAACTAAATAATCCTAATTTTGATAATCTCACGCTGAATCCATTTATTATTTTAGTTGCTGCCTTTGTACCCGCTCAAGCTCTGATATCTCCTTCTTGAGTATCGGTGCCCTAAGCTGTGTTAAATATTCCATTTGTAGTCTGACCCATGACTTGTAAAGAGGAAGAACAATGCTTTTGTCATGTGCCCCTAGACCTCTTTCAATGCACCCCATGACCTATTTGTCTTGGCAGCAGCTGCCTGACACTGGTTACTTTAATTACATTTACAGTTAACTAAAATCCCCAAGTTCTTTTCCATATCAGTGTTATCCAATGGTTTCCCATTCAGTATGTAGTGGTAATGAAAAAAGTTTGGTACCGTGTTAGCCAGTAGAGCTGAATGTGATTGTTCCCAGCAAGAGAAACCAAGTAATCCTGTAGATTTGATACCTTTTAATGGCTAACAAAAATACATGTTAATGCGAGCTTCCGAACCAACACAGGGTTCTTCTTCATGCTTAAATTAAATAGATCTGAAGAGGTATATTTATATACACATACTTATGACAAGGCACAGATATGGATGTGATTAACTTGCACCTAAAAGAATACTATCACAGAAATACAAACATTTTTAAGAAGCCACTGCTAAGGGAGGGAAGGTTTTATGGTTCCTGAGTAAAGCCTCATTTACACGGGATGGCTGTCGGGCAAATGATGCCTGACACTCATCCCTGCATGTACTCACTCCCATGCTGCTGCACAGGAGGGAGTATTGTGGGCTCACAGTGGGGTGGCTGGAGGAGATTACTCTCCTCGCTCTCCCCTGCCCCTCTCCTTTACTCTCCTCGCTCTCCCCTGCCCCTCTCCTTTACTCTCCTCGCTCTCCCCTGCCCCTCTCCTTTACTCTCCTCGCTCTCCCCTGCCCCTCTCCTTTAACTTTAACAGCAGCCGTTCAATACTGAATGGCTGCTGTTTACCCTGAACTTTCATAGTTCAGGATTTTAAGCTGCATAAAGTACACATCATTAGGTAAAATAATTTAAATCGGGGTGTGCGCACAACGAAAACATGCTTGTGTGCATAAAAAGTACAGTAACATACGCTTATTACCAAGCTAAAAAGGCACATACATACGCAGCACTGAGTCTTGTGCGAAAACGCATGTGTTGTGTGTGAAGTTGTCTTTTTTGGTGTCTTTCTAGAAAGAAGTACTCATGTAGTACAATGCCTTTAAAATTCTAGGATTAACCCTTTGCAATCCAATTTTGGATTCAGGATTTCCTAGGGGGCCTTCTCTTTCTGCCGTTATACAATGGCACCATCTGCTGGCTAGAGCCAGTACTGCGGTATGGGACATGCTGGAGAGGCCCCCCGACAACAGAGCAACCATTAACATACAGTAAGAATACCCTGCTGAACGTCTTCTGACATCGGAGCAGTACAGCCTTCAATCAGAATGTCTTCAGACGTCAAACAGTGGATTGGAAAGGGTTAAGGGCTTCTTTACATAAACGTGTTTGCACAGGTATTTGCACGCGTAAAATTTGTGAAACCTAAACACAGAGAATAGAACCCATTGATTTCAATGGGTTCGTTCTCATATATGCATTTTGCGCGCGCATGTAAAAGAATAGGACAGGCTTTATTTTCCTGCGTTTTGTGCAGCAAAAGCCCCATGGAAGTCTATGGGAGGTGCAAAAATATGCAAGGGGGAGGGGTGTGTCGTATATTAGTGCAAAATACGCACCTAATAGCCCATTGAAATCAATTGGGATGTGTAAGTTTGCAGAAAATATGTAGAAAACCTGCCTATATGCTGCGTATTTACGCACCACCTTAATGTGATTTTATGCATTCTTTTTTATATGCTGTGTATTTACGTATGCAAAGAGACTGCCAATAGGCAGAAAAACACAGGGCAACAGCGTATTTTGGCAAGTGAATGTGCTGCTTATTCACGGACTGAAATACGCATACGCCCATGTGCGTGCACCCTAATGTTTTTTTCTGAAATACAGCAGTGTTCCAGAATAAAGCACATACCGAATGGGAATATCTCAGGGGCGTAGCGGGGCTGATGCCCAGGTCGCTGTTTTGATGTAGGTCATGGGGTTTGCGCCATCTGCAGCTGTACGTTGTTTCAGCCACTGTCGGAGAGGAAGGGAGACACGAACAGTTCTCCTTACTCCCCTCTGTTGTCCACAGTGATTGGTGGGGCAGCAGCTGTCATCTCCTGCTCCACCAATCGTAACCAAGTATAGAGGCTAGAAGCCCTATGCGTTAGCGGGAAAGGCTGCAGCAGGAAGCACGGTGGCCCTCCCAGGACGTAGGTCCAGCCCTTCCTCTTCGCTCTGGTATTTTGCCTGTAATTTGGTAACGGCTGCAGCTCTGAGCTCCGGATGGTCTGGAGGAGAAAGACGGAGGCTGCAAACCAGGAGGATACAAGCTAACTGTTACATATTACCCTCCTCTTATGCTCTTTAACCCCTTAAGGACATGGCATATTTTGGGCTTAAGGACGTAATGATTTGGCGGATTTTTATCTCCATTTCTCAAAAGCCATAACATTATTTTTCTGTCGACACGGCCGTATAGGGGCTTGTTTTTTGCGTGGCAAACTGTAGTTTTTATTTGTGTCCTTTTTGGTTACAGAGACTATATTTTTTTTATGATAGCAGGGAGAGAAAATGTATCAATTCTGCCATAGATTTTTTTTTTTAAGCGTTAATTATGCAGCATAAATGACACACTACATTTTTTCTGCGGGTCAGTACGATTACAGCAATACCAAAATTCTTATGTTTTTTTAGGTTTTTCCACTTTTCTGAATCGCTGCATTCAAAGTCCTATAACTTTTTTTTTTTCCATGGACGGAGCTCTGTGAGGGTTAATTTTTTGCAAGACGAGCTGTAGTTTTTATTGGTACAATTTTGGGTAACATACGGCTTTTTTGATCACTTTTGTGTTTTTGGGGGCAAAATGCGAAGTTTTTTAGCGTTTTTTTTTGTTTGTTTTTTTTTTTACACTTTTTGCCATGCGGGATAAAAAGAATGTTCAACTTATTGTACGCATTATGGACACAAGGATACCAAATATGTAGGATTTTATTTATTTATGCTAATATGAGAAAAAGCACAAAAAAGTTTTTTTTTTTACATTTTTATTTTTTGTACATTACTTTTTTCTTTTTTACACAATTTGTGTCTCTTGGGGGGGGGGACTTACATCATAGCACCTATGCTCGCTATGATAAAGGCATTGCAGGACTTCTATAGGAGCTGCCAAAGAAGAAGGTGGGAGGGAGTTTAGCAGAGGCTCCGCACCTTGCTGGCTGCCAGCAAGAGGAGGGGCTGTGATGGGGCGGGAGATTAGCACACTAGTTCCTGCCTCACCCCGCCCTCTCCCATTGCTGACAGTCAGCAAGGGGCGGTGAGGGGGCAGAGCTAAACTCTCTACCCCTACCCAGCGGTATACCGGGTGCGGTGTATACTTGCCGCACCTGGGCGGTCTAAATGGGTGCATAAACAGAAGATGCAGACGTGACTTAGTCACGGCTGCCTCATGTTCTTGCGATTTTTGGTTGCGCTGCAGCTGTGGCGCAGCTGGCAAATCGCAGTGCTCATGTGAAGGAGCCCTTAAAACTGACTTCACTGGCCAGCAAGGGATGAAAAGTCAATCACGTCTAAAGCCCTGTCTTTTACAAATGAACACATATACCTCTGCAATTGGGTTCCAAAGTCATCCCACAGCATATTCTAATCAGCAGAGTCATCTAGACATGATGCCAAATACTGTACAGCATTTTGTTGTAGATTAAAAGCCAAGCTAACATACCTGTCAATGAAGTGTAGCACCTCCCTCAGCATTTGAGATGCCATTTCTTCGACATTCATTGGTTGCTCAATGATTTCATGATTTCTCATTATTATGCAGTTCCAGTAATGTACAAAACCATATTTCAAGTACCATGTGATAAAAAATAAAATGACAAACAGTGCGCTGTAGAAAATGATCTTCCAGTTGATGGCGACCATATTACTGTATCTGGCAATCACTAACGTCATCACAGCAAAAGCCATAATCTGAGTAAGAAGTGTCAGTTGTGCTCGAAAAGGGACATCCATTTCTGGCAACTTTCCGGGCTGGCACTCATTGATGAGGGTAAACGGCATACCGTAGAAATAATGAAAGCCATGGTTAAGAGGATGATGGCAATGATCATTAAGAGATTCATAATTCATCCCAAGATGCCATTTGCCTGATGATGAAAAAGATACAGCAGTTAAAGCATAGGACATGGTTATAGGGAAATAACTTGTTTCAGAGACTTAATAAGGAGTATATTGAGGGACTGTCCAGAGTCTGTGGGGATAAAATATACAGTATTACAGAGTTTCCTAAAGTGAATGCATCATGCATTTATCTGCAGTTGTATTAGCATACATATTTATACATTTTAACTACAATTAGTAAAATTAAATAGAAGAAAAATGTTTGCGTTATTTTTCTAGCTTTGCTTTATTTCCCAAACCTATCTGGAGAAAAGATACAGCTTCTTAGGCTATGTTTATAGTAGTATTTTTTTGGACTGATCAAGTTTTATTAACCCCTTAATGACATGGCCTATTTTGGGCTTAAGGAAGCAACGATTTTTGCCGGATTTTCTTCTCCATTTTTCAAAAGTCTTAACTTTTTTATTTTTTGTCGATGCGGCCATATAAGGGCTTGTTTTTTGCGTGGCAAACTGTAGTTTTTTTATCGGTGCCACTTTTGGGTACATTGACTATATTGTAAAACTTTTATTTTTTTTTTTATGATAGCAGGGACAGAAAACGCATCAATTCTGACATAGATTTTTTTTTTTTTTTTTTACAGCGTTAATCATGCAGCATAAATTACACAATCAATTTTTTCTGCAGGTCGCTACGATTACAACAATACCAAAATTCTTACTTTTTTTTGGTTTTTCCACTTTTCTGCAATAGAACCCCTTTTTTTGGAAATCTTTTTTTTTTCTAAATCGCTGCATTCAAAGTCCTGTAACTTTTTAATTTTTTTTTTATGTACAACTCCGCCAATGCAATGCAATAGTGCTAATGACTGAGCCACCATGCTTGTTCTTGCTTTTTTTCCCTGGAGGAGGAGGAGAACAAAAAACACAAAGAGAACATATAAAGTCCATACCGATGATGTCTTTTGTCACATTTGTGCTTAGAACCCCAGCACAGCAAGGAAACTGCTAATGACTAAGCCACAATGATTTTTCTTTATCTTTCTCCTCTTTCCTCCTCAGGAGGAGAAGAAGTGAAAAAGAAGGAACGAAGAGAAGGAGAATGAGAATATCTTCGCAGGAGAGAGAAGGAAGAAGCTTTATGGCTCAGCAGCTTGCACTAGGTTCATGTCTGACTGTGGACAATACCCGCATAGAGGTTGTATGTTCTCACTGTGTTTTCTCCTCTAAAGCATGGTAGCACAATAATTAGCACTGCCCCCTTGCAGTACTGGAATTGTAGGTTCAAATCAAAGGGTGATGGCTGTAAGGAGTTCTTCAAAGTTGATGTTGCTCTTGTTGAGATTTGAACCTAGGACCCCAGCTAACCGTTGAATCACATTCATTGAAGATACATAAACAAAGCTGGAAATGAATAATGGATTGTCTTCAAGCTCCATGCACCTCCCATTGACTACTATGCAATAAAAAAGGATCCATCTGTATTTTATTTCCAAAACTGGAAATAAAAGCACAGCACTCTATTTTGTTTTTCACATTGGATCAAAAGTACAGAGACAGAAAATACAGAAATGGATTTAAACTTAATACTCTCTGCTTCAATACATTTATAACAGCATGAAAACACTAGTGTGATCAAACGCTTACAGAACATTGTCTATGTGAATAATGTTGCTATCTTGATGTAATTAATAGAGATGAGCGAGCACCCAAATGCTCGGGTCCGTGTTATTAGAGTCGAGCTTTTCGTAAAATTCGAGAGCTCTACTCGAGTAACGGACCCCATTGACTACAATGGGAGACTCGAGCATTTTTGTATGTGGGACGCCGGGTCCCAAGCTTTTTTTTTTTTTTTTTCTTGGTTCGTGTCTCCCTCTCTCTCCTTAACTCTCTCCCTACCTCCCTATTATCGACTTAAAACGATAATATGCACAAATTTTCCGCATAAAAAGGAATGTCCGACATAGGAGCCTCTAGGCTACAGATTCGTGCCTGCATAAACGTAAATATAAATGTGTGAATTTTGGGAGGGAAATACGGCATGTCAGGATGACTCGGAAAAAAGGAATTTTCGGTAAGAAATTCACTCCTTTTCCCCGGCGTCATCCTGACGGCATACCTGGAGTATACCAGATTATCTCTTTAGGGAGGGACCACTGCTTGCAAGACCTTTCTCCTGAACGAGAGATCGGAGGAGAGGTCCGTATTCAGCCTGTAATGTTTAGCGAACGTGTGCAGGTTGGACCATGTGGCTGCCTTGCAAATTTGGTCCGGCGTCGCCATAGCCCTCTCTGCCCAGGAGCAGGATACTGCCTGGTTGAATGGGCCTTGAGTCCTTCCGGGATAGGTCTGTTGCAGGAAGAGTAGGCCTGCTGGATGGTGGATTTTATCCAGCGGCTAAAGGACCTCCTAGAAGCTGCTCTTCCTCTGCCCGGCCCCTGAAATTGAACAAAAAGACAGTCAGCCTTCCTAAAGGATGATGTCTGCTCTAAGTAGCATAGAATGGCTATGGTAATATCTTTCCCTATCATTTTTGGGATTTTGACAGAAAGATGGGAGAATAATTTCTTGCTGTCTGTGGAATTTTGAGGCTACCTTCGGAATAAAAAAGGGGTCTGTTTTTAGTATGACCTTATCGTCCTGGACTAGTAGGTAAGGTGTCTTACAAGATTGGGCCTGGAGCTCGCTTACACGCCTCGCTGTTGTGATAGCTACCAGGAACACGGTTTTAAAGGTGAGGAACCTAATTGGTATCTAATCGATGGGCTCGAAGGGGTCTTTGCAGAGATTTTGGAGAACTAGGTTTAGGTCCCATAGGGGGGGACCATACTACGGCTAACTGGCCTCATTCTTTCTGCCACTTTCATTAACCTGCGGATCAGTCTATGATCCGCTAAGGGTTGGTCTAGAATGTCCGAGAGTGCTGATACCTGTACTTTCAGGGTTCCTGGTCTCAGGTTTTTATCTAGACCCTCCTGGAGGAAGTCCAAAATCTCCGCCACCGAAGTGTCGAGATTGGAGACTTCCAGCCCCCTGCTGGAGGAGAATTTTTTCCAGATTTTGTTATAAATAGCTGAGGTCACAGGTTTGCGAGACTGGCGTAGAGTCGCAATAACTCTGGGAGGATAGACCTTGTCTTAGTAGCGTCTGTTCCTCAATATCCAAACTGCAAGGTTCAGTCTCTCTAAGTTGGGGCACAAAACTGGGCCCTGCGTTAGGAGATCCCTCCTGGATGGAAGCGGATTAGCTCCGTGATGCCGAGTCTTAGGAGTACTGGAATCCATGCCCTTTTTCCCCCAATATGGGGCGATTAGGATCAGCGTGATATGGCTTTGCTGGACCTTCTGAAGAACTCTCGAGATCAGAAGTATGGGGGGGAGGGGGGGAGAAGGCTTACGCCAGACTGAAGTCCCAACTCTGGGAAAAGGCGTCTAACCCCTTGGCCCTGTCCCCCGGATCTAGGGAAGAGTAGGCGGAGCATTTTGAATTTTTGCTGCTCACGAACAGGTCCACCTGTGGGTTGCCCCAGGTTTCTGTAATAAGACGAAATTCCTCTTGATTCAGAGACCATTCCCCGGGGTCTAGGCGTCTTCAACTGAGAAAGTCAGCTGTCTGGTTCTGGGACCCTTTGAGATGGACCGCTGTCAGGGACTGTACCGTGGTCTCGGCCCATCGGAAGATCCGGGCTGTTAATTTCAGCAGGTGAAAATTTCTGGTGCCTCCCTGGTGGCGAATAAGTGAAATGGCGGTCACATTAATCGGAGAAGATCTTAACATGTCTCTTCTTTAGGATATCCTGAGCCCTGTGAAGTGCCTCCCAGATGGCCCTAAGTTCTCTGAAATTTTAGGTCTGGGCACGCAACGTCGGACCCCATTCGCCCTGGAGCAGGCGCTGCCCCACTTGCGCTCCCCAGCCAGACTGGCTTGCGTCGGTGACTACAGAGATGAAGGGCTCTGCCACCCATGGGGACTCTGCTTCTAGATTGTCTGTTGACTGCCACCAGCAGAGGGACTGTAAGACCGATGATGACATGGGCATCCTGATGTCCAGGGAGGTTGTTGCCCCATCCCAGTTGCCCAGGATGGCTCTCTGTAGCGTTCTTGAGTGCGCCTAGGCCCAAAGGAATAATGCCGATACAAGAGGTCATGAGGCCCAGGAGCCTCATTGCGCCCCTAATTGTTATTTGTTTCTTCTGGCCGCATTTCTGTGCTGCCAGTCTAAGGCTTTCCTGCCTGGGTGGAGGCAAAGACAAGGTCTGCGACACAGAGTCTATCTGTACCCCCAGGAAGGTTTTCCGCGTCTCGGGGAAAAGACTAGACTTAGGGAAGTTAACTATCCACCCCAGTCTTTGAAACAGGGAGATGACTCGGCTGGTATCCTCTTTGAGGATCTTCGGCGAGGAAGCAATTACAAGGAAATCGTGCAGGTATGGGATGATATTTAAGCCTGCTACATGGAGATGCTCCACCATCTCTGCCACTATTTTAGAAAATATTCTGGGTGCCGTAGAAATGCCGAAAGGTAGGCACTGGAATTGAAAATGGCGTTCACAGCTTCCTATCCTGATGGCTAACCGCAGGTACTTGTGATGTACTGGCAGGATTGGGACGTGGTAGTACGCAGAGTTACTGCTGACCTGACGGTTTCCATTTTAAACCTTTTGTAGGTAATAAATTTGTTCAGGCCCTTCAGATTAAGGATCATCTGGAAACTGCCGTTTGGTTTTTGATCAAGAATAGAGGTGAGTAGAATCCCAGGCCCTGGTCTACTGTGGGGAACCGAACTACCGCCCCCATTTGCAGCAGCTTAGAAATTTCGTTTTTAAAGATATCCTGTAAGGCAGGGGATTGCGTGGGGGTGACTGAAGAAATTAGGGGGCCGGGTGAAGAATTCTATTCTGTACCCCTGGGCTATGAGCTGCAGGACCCACGAGTTATCTGTAATCTCCTGCCATTCCCGGGAAAAATTCAGTAGTCTGCCCCCCACCTGGTACTCCTCTACGGGGGTAGTGGTTGTTTTTGTCTTACCCCTGCCTCCTTTGGGGTAAGACCAGCGCCCCATCTTTCCTTTGCCCCGATATGGCTTGAAGGATGGCTGATGTTTGTGGGGAAATCCCGTTCTCGCCTGGTCCGGAAAACTGTGGGTCTTGTCGGTAGCCTTTTTAAGGATCTCCTCCAAGTCCGCGCCAAAGATATGCTGGCCATGAAAAGGAATGTTACACAGCCTTCCTTTGGATGCCGTATCTGCCTTCCACGTTTTCAGCCAGAGCGCCCGCCTGGCCATGTTAGACAATGCGGCGCTTCTGGCCGCCAGCCTCATAGATTCGGCAGATGTGTCTGCCAGGAAGCCTGTTGCTGATCTTAGTAGAGGCATGCATTCCAGTAACGCATCTCTAGGGGCCTTCTGTTTGATCTGGTCGTCGAGTTCACCTAACCAGAGGAACATTGATGTTGCCACAGAAGTCGCTGCGATATTGGACTCCAGCGTATAGGCCGTTGTTTGCTAGGCCCGTTTCATCAAGGCGTCTACCCTGTTGTCCATCGGGTCTTTAAGGTGAGAGGAGTCCTCAAACGGTAGGGCTGTCTTTTTGGCCATTCTGGCTACCTGTGCATCCACCTTAGGAACATCCTCGTAGATGCTCACATCTTCCTCCGCGAAACGGAGTCTCTCTTTATACTCGCGGGACAAATAGAGGTGTTTGTCTGCGCAAGGCCATTCATCCGTGATCACTTTTTTCGGGGTATCATTTACCGGAAAGATGATGCGGTTCCTTGGTTTGAGCCCGCCGAACATGTCGTCCTGTACGGACCTTGGCTCAACAACATCCTCGGCCTTCATAGTATCCCTGACTGCTTTGATCAGGTCATCCAGGTCCTCAGATGAGAAATAGTATTTTTTATTCTCATCCTTGGCGTCAGGGGGACGGTCAAAGAGTTCACCATCTGACAGGTCGCCCAGGGATTGTTCAGACTCTGAGCTCGTTAGTGGTATGTGGCTAGACCTTTTAGCGGCCCTTCTTTCCCGCTGAGCTGGGGGGAGACTGGAAATCAATGCCCGGACCTCCTCTCTAACCAGGGATCTAATATCTTCCCTAAATGCAGCCTGTTCATCCGTAAGGATCTTGGAGGTACAATCAGGGCATAGCGGCTTTTTATACGCCTCGTCCAGTTTTTTAAGACACAGGGCGCATTTCCTGTGTCTTTTCTTAAGGTCCTGTTTAGACCGGGTGGATTCCCTGTCCTGCAAAGATATATGCATGCACATAAGGGAAAAAAACCCCACACAATGCTAAATCCCTAAGCATATTATCTCTGCAACAAGTCACACTTAGTTTGCAGGGCTTTCATCTCTGATTCCTTTGTAGTCATGATGCCAGCTAGCGTAGACAGAACCAGATAGACAGATTAATCCTTCACTGAAGGTGTGCTGTCAGTAGAAGCTTGCCGGGGGGGGGGGGGTCTCCATTTTTAAATCTCCCGCCACTTCCGGGCTCTGCCGACGGCGTCTGACGTCACCGGCTCCGCCCCCCCGATGTCGCGTCGGCATGCCTGGAGGAGAGAGGCATCTGAGCCTGTGGTCTGCCGCTCTCCCTGGCTGAAAAATGCTGCATGGAGCTCTGGAGGAGGAAGGAGGGGACTCAAGGACCTCTGGTCCGCCGCTCCGACGGTGAACCCCGGGCGGTCAGACCTATGGCCCGCCGTACTCCTGGACCGCGCTGACATCCGAAGGGAGATGAGAAGAGAAGCAGCCCTGTGGACCGTCAGCCCTACTGTCAGCCTGCTTGGAAGAGAGGGGAGGGGGGGGGGGAAGGAAGCAGCCCTGTGGACCGTCCCCCAGCTGTCATCCTGCGGCTCCCTGGAGGGAGCTCCTCTTGCATGTCCCTGTAGGGACAGGAAGCACTGGAGAATGGGAGGAGCCTTTTAAAGTCTCTTGCTTCCTGTCCCTACAAGGTCATGGTGCAACCTCCAGGTATGCCGTCAGGATGACGCCGGGGAAAAACTGGGGCGGGGTTGAACACACATTGATGCTCGTTCGAGTAACTAGCACCATCGAGTATGCTAATAATCGAACGAACATCAAGCTCGACAGAGTATGTTCGCTCAACTCTAGTAATTAACCCATCAGCAGTACAATAAGGCCGCCTGCAGACAGCCGGGTCGGATCCCGACCCCCTTCAGGGTCCAGTGCGGCGCTCACCTCTCCCGCGGCTCTTTGATGTGCCGGCCAGCCAGCGCATGCGCAGAGCAAAGCCGGCGGCCCAGGAGTGACATTTCTATAGATGTATGCCGCGATTTGTTTTCCACGTGTAATTTCACGCGGACAAATTGTGGCCGTCTGCATAGGATTGCGCATTGTATCCCGCCGCAGAATTTCCGCCCGTGTGCAGTAGGCCTAAACCTGTAAAATAATCTGCGGCATTCCAACAATATGAGATGACTCTGCTCATTCTGTCCTAATC
This sequence comes from Eleutherodactylus coqui, assembly GCF_035609145.1. NCBI lineage: Eukaryota > Metazoa > Chordata > Amphibia > Anura > Eleutherodactylidae > Eleutherodactylus > Eleutherodactylus coqui. Next base: position 96,300,963 of record NC_089840.1, read on the forward strand.
TTTAAAGTAAGGCCTCATTCAGAGAAGCGCTATTTAAGCTCATGAGAAGTGCACTGTTCGATAGGTACTAGTGGAGCTAGTTTGACATGATTGATTGTTAGACGTGCTAAATTAGCGCATCTAACAAAGATAGAACATGCGTGGCTACAATTCCCGCATCTAAGGTCTGTGCTGCGTGAAACGATAGGACCTGTCCTATCTTTGGTGCGGGCTGCACAGACGCTGTAGAGGTATTTTTTCATCTTTCTCATTTGCATACATTTCCTAGAGGAGAGTAGACACTTTTGGCTGTTCTCCTTAAGGAGACACGACACTGCTTCTGACCCACGTCATTGGCCTCTCACAGACTAAGCCAGAAGTCTGCGCACACTGATGAGGGGCAATCACCTTGAAACAGTCTGTCTGTGCATGGTTTTCTGGCTTAGTTTCCTATTCCCAATCATTGATTAGACTTGTTATAAAGTCACTTTAATAAAAACATTTAAATATCAAACTCTTTTCTACATGACAAAGTGTAAGCTGGTAATATATTTGTTGTATTACAATGACATTATGAATATGAATGTTCAATAAAAGGCAATAACACTTTTTCATGAGAATTATTCCATATAACTTATCTAATCCAGCTTGGATACATACATTCCAAACTTCTCCCCATATAAATTTCCTCAGGTGATATATCGGGAAAAGGGGCGGTGGCAGAAAGAAGGAAAAAGATGTTTTCCTTAACCGTCCAGTTCAAATATCTTGCTATTACTTGCTTGGGCCATTGGGTTTTTGCATCTGGAGGAGTTCAATTCTATACAGGTGTTATCAATGGGCATGTCTGGAGATAGAGCTTTAGGGAGCTCCTCTATCAGGAGAGTAAGCAAGTCACAGCCCATTATGTTCTCTGGGATACCTATGAAGCGCAAGTTGTTTCTGTGGTCTCGATTCTCCAAATCCTCAAGTTTTTCCCCAGTTCCTGACATCTGGTAATGGACTGTTCCAAGTTGGAGACTGAGATCTGGTGAGAACTCGCTTTATTTTCTAGTTCTTTAATTTTTGCGGCATTGTGGTGATAAGTGAGAGGATAGAGGTGTGAAGCACCTCCAAACGTTTGTCAAACACCGGCATGAGGAATTTGGACATTTCTTGTGTCACTGTGGCAGCTTGTAGTGTGTCTGAGGTTGATCAATGAGATGGGCTGTGTCTTGGAGAGCCATACGGCGATCCTTGTTCCATTTCCTGAATATGATACTTTAAGAGATTGTCTTCTGGGATTGATTGTGTGAGCACTGGAGTGGGTTTGTCCTTTTTATCCTGATTGCTCTTATGTTGCGGCATGGTGGAAGCAAGTGTGTTTTCTGATATGGGGAGGCGCAAGGGTTATGGAGAAGATTGGGGATACTGCTTAGGTATCTGTCTATGACCCTTTGCCCCGAGCACCGGGGGTGGATCACAGGAGTCTCTTTAGCCTGTTGCCAGATAGTGAGCTGTCTAGACCAGTGGTTCTCAACCTTTTTCAGCCAAGCGCCCCCCTTAGGTATTAACAGATTAGCATTAGTTGTGAAAACATGTCTCTAAAAATTACCAAATAAGTATTTTAGTCAGCTATACTTACCTGCTAAAATGTAGATGCTAAATATTTAAAAACAGATTAATTGTGGATACAATAATACATAGGTTTTATTGCAGAAGATAATTTTTTTTTGGGGGGGGGGGGAAGCAAGCAATAATACATCTTTATCATTCAATAAAAAATGTACAACTTATAAAGAAAGTGAAAGATATACCTTAATCCTTAATGATCAGAAGACTAAGTGAAATGCAAGAACAATTAAATTCAACTAATAATGTTTGCCACGATCAATCTGTTTCATTAATGGTTGCCTTGAGCCTGATAAGCGGCCACCAATTTTGCGATATCTGGTTCTATCTTCGTCAACCGTAGTCTCAAGTTGCACCTTACACATATCTGAAGTTTGTTTCTTGCTGTGGTCAGGAGCTGCTGAACTGCGCTGAAGCCCCTCTCCACTAAGATGGAAAAGCTAACACGAGCAATTTAACTTCCTGCCTCAGGATAGGATAAGAATTCTTCACTTTCACCCAAAACCATTCATAGAGACATTGTTACAAAAGTGCTTGGGCTTTGCTATGGTGTTTCAAGTCGATCAACTGCTCTTGTAATCTGGGATGAAATTCTCCTGTGTCTTCTGTAAACGGTTTGAGTACCCCCGTTGGTATTTCAAGCATACATAGATCATGAAACCTAGCTTGCATGTCTTCTTTGGCTTGTTTGAGGTATGAGCAAAAAAAATGTCTAAGTTTGGATCTTGTTAGGTCTGGCAGTCGTGGGCATAATGCTCTGAATCGGATTGCCTTTTTTCCAGCACTGTCATGGTTAAACTGGTTCTGCCTCTTCCACCCAGCTGCAGATTGTTGGTTATCTCTTCAACACTATATAGAGGCCTCAGACCTAACAGCCCCTGCTGCAGTGTTGGTGTATGAGCTCATATATGCACTTGTCCGGTTTGTTCCTGTGTTTGCAGTTTATCATTTGTCTTCAGTTTGCTCTCGTACTTCCATCCTGATCCTGAACTTGCTCACTCCTTGATTCTGCAGATGGCATGGGGTTATCCAACTTCTTGGCTTCCTGGTGATCAGTCCTGTCAGGGTTAATCAGCGCCTTAGTTCCCGCGCAGACCTGCCCTTGTCAGGGTGAATTCTCTGCTGTTGATAGACAGGAATTTCCTATCTCCTGCTTCCAGCATAGGGCTAGATCTCCTAGTCACCTTGCATTCCAAGTCACGCCTTCCAGCAGTGAGCATCTGGGCTTCCAGAATCTGCTGTCTACCGTGCTGGTCTGTTCTGTCTACTGGTTGGGCGACACAGTGGATCCACATCAAATCCCTAACAATCTTGAAGTTTGTCTTCGTGTGCAATTTTTTGAAGACTCGGAAATTGATAGCGCTTGTGTCAACTCAGGTTATTGGTATGACGGTCCAGTTTGGCAAAGAGGAAAGAGATTATACCTTAAACCTTAATGAAGTTAATTTGTCTCCTTGTAACTTTGTGTTGACTATGTTGAGTTTGTCAAATATGTCTGCAAGATAGGCAACATCTAGACGTCGCAGATCAATTGCATCACAAAGACTGCATCAATTAGCTGAAAAAAACTTGACTACTGTGTCAAAATGTTTGTAGAAGCATCGTCAGCATTTTTTCCTTTTGACAGCCACCTCACTTTGGTGTGTAGGAATAGATGTTCAAATTCTTAGTTATGGTCTTGACAGAGCTTGCGGAAAAGATGTTTATTCAAAGTCTGCTTTTATCTAATTACATTGCACAGAGAATCATGCAATCTCTCACATAAATATTTAGCAACAAGGTGCTGCCCATGGATCACACAGTGGGCTGCCATTACGCCAGGTATAGCAGATTTTAAATGGGCTAAAAAACCGGCGATAATTGACCAATCATGAATGCAGCCCCATTGGTTGCCTTAGTAAGTACATTTGTTAAAGGGATGTTTTTTTCTTCCACTCTTTTGTATATGGAGGAGCCTTTCATGTCGGTGGTTAAATTTCTGGGAAACAACAGTTCCTACACTAACTCTTCATTTTGATTAATGAAATGAACATAAGCTAGCAGCAATGCTTCATTGTCTCTAACCATTGACCTGTCAATTAGCATTACAAATTCTGTGTTCTTTAAAAGTCCAAAAGAATCTCTTCCAGCAATCTCATCAATTCTTCTTGTAATTGTGTCATTACTCAAGAAATTGATTTCACCATAGCACACACACGTCAGGCCCCAGCATAGTACTGACAATCTCTAACTGTGTTAACACAAGTGTTTCCCCAATAGTATGTGATTTGCCACATTGCACTATTAATGAAGAGACTTTATAGGAAGCAAGAAGGCCTTTGTGCTGCTGTTCTCAAACTTTGACCTTAAACCTTGGAAAAATTAAATAGACTTACCCACTTTGTCTGAATGTATTTTTGCAAGGTGATTACTCAGTCTCAAAGCCTTCATAGCTTCATTTGAAAATGCCTTTTTATAAGGGAATCTGTCCATTTGTAGGAGAAGGGATGAATCCATATTTCAAGTATTCATTTGAATATTGACGGCATTTCTTCTTCTCAGCCATTTTTATAAAGTATGCTTCAAGAATGCACTGCTTATGTCGCTCTATCATATAATGATGTATGACTTTTATAACTCCATGACTCCGCTACAGATCAATCACACTGGATAACCAAAAGAACAACCTAACCCACTGTATTGCATAATGCCGCTGATTGGCTGAAATTTTCATTTGTGTTGGTCTCTGGGAGTTAGCGTTTATATCAGTGTTCTGAAAAGACACTTGGTGTCAACTTAGACTACAACTCCCAGAGACCTAAATAAGTGAAAGATTGAGGCAGTTCCAGCCAATCAGAGGCATTTTGGAATACAGTGAGTTAGGTTGTGCTGTAAGTTATTCAATGTTATGAAGTGTGATTGCTCTGTAGCAGAAATCATGGAGTTATAAAGGTCATCCATCCATCCATCTAGACGAAAGGACTGACTGGCTGACTGGCTAAAAGTTCTCCAACTTCAACTTATGTCATAGAAACATGATATTTGGCACAAGCATAGATTATCTCCAAAATAGGAAAATCGGGTCCCAACTCGATTATTCAATTCTAACGCAAAAGAATTGGCATCAAAATTTTACATACATAATCTAAATCTCTCACTTCCCAATGTCATAGAAACGTGAAATTTGCCATAAGCATTGAATATGTCATAAATAGGAAAAGTTAATGGGTCCCAACTTGATTCAATTCTAGCGCAAAAGAACTAGCATTCAAATTTTACGCACAAAATCTAATTCTCTCACTTCCCAATGTCATAGAAACTTGAAATTTGGCACGGGCATTGATTATGTCATAAATAGGAAAAGTTAATGGGTCCCAACTCGATTATTCAATAATAAGTGCAAAAGAATTAGCGTGCAAATTTTACGTATGGAATCTAAATCTCTCACTTCCTGATGTCATTTTATATTAAGGAAACGTCGCATGGTTACCTCCCCATGGTGTTTTCTGGGTAACGCAGTGAACTATGCAAAATGGTGAACATATGTTTTTCCGGTATCTGTAAAGTAACCACAACTTCATAAGATTTTCCGTGTGAACACCAGATAAACACCAGGACCAAATTAACTCGGGCAAACCCGGGTATATCAGCTAGTACATTATTATGATTGAGGCGCGCAGACTGCACACAACTCCCATTATATGTAAGCGATTCATATGGAAATAATTGTCTCGGTTGTCGTCGGTTTCGGATTTCACCGATAGTTTTCAGATGGATTATCAATGAAAAACCAAGGTATCACTAATAATTTTTTGAAAAATAGTTACTAGACGAGAGAGAAGGAAAAAAAAAAAAAAAGAAAAAAAAAACCACGACAAAGCAAACCTAGAATGCCCTACCAAACCTTTTATGTTCCAACACCCTCTGCCGCCCCTTTTCGTTCTACCACACCCTTGAGAAGTAAAATGCCCCCCAGGGGGAAATAATGCTCATATTGAGAACCACTAATGTAGAAGACTTTCTGAAAACTAAAAATTAGGCCACCTGCAGACGGTCGGGTTGGATCCCCCAGCAAGAATTTTTGCAGCAAGATGCGGACCCATGGCCAAACAAGACTATTGAGAGAACAACATGTAAATGTCTTTAGAGGGCGAAGGAATATGAACAAAAAGAATGAGCATTTTGGCTGTATGGATGACGTTAGTGCAGTCTTCAACATTACCTAGGATTCCAGTAGAATAGCCTTGTTTCTGCAGTATTGAGGCAAATGTAGTCTCATTAGGGGGAAGTCCTCCGGATGAACCAAGCGAACTTATAACACGAGCTCCACTGCATGTGTCCATACCAACATAACATTTTCGATTATAACTCATGTACAATAAAGCAGCCACCTGATGTAAAGTGCACATAATTCCTATAGAAATGTCTATTCTAACACATACAGAGAATGAAACTGAAAGTTTGGATGTTTTAAAAAAGTCTTAACCTCTTAATACAAAATTTAAGCAAAGGTTTTTATATGAAACAGATGATTTTACATGCATATCTTTATGCATTCCTCCTTGTAAGTATTATGTATAGAGATGAGCAAGCACCAAAATGCTCAGGTGCTCGTTGCTCGAGTCGAACTTTTCTTAATGCTCAAGAGCTCGTTTCGAGTAACGAACTCCATTGGAGTCAATGGAGGACTCGAGCATTTGTGTATGAGACCGATGCTCCGCATAGCTGATGACTTGTCAAACACCAGAAACCATCAGAAAGTCATGAAAACACCACAGAAACGGATAGGGAAGGGCAGGGGCAGCATGCGTGGCTGCATCTGAGGCTCCCAGGTCCCACTATTAAGACAAAATGGGGGCAAGAGCCTGGTGGTCAGCCCCCTAACAATTTACTTTGAACAAACCCTCATTAGCAAGGCACACACGCTGGCACATCTTAGCAAAGCACCACACTACCTGCAACCAAGGACAAATCACTGCCTGTGGGTGACACCGCTGCCTCTTCTCCTGGGTTACATGCTGGCATTGCAGTCCAACCCCTCCGCACGACCCTGCGTCCACAGCGCACACAAAAGTTTCCCTGCACAGTGTTCAGCTGCCCTCATGCCACACGCTCACTTCATAGCCACACCACCCTCATGTCTATTTATAAGTGCGTACTGGATGAGGAGGAACTGGAGGCACACACTGCAGGGGGTTGGCAGGGCCAGGCAGTGACCCTCTTTGAAAGTGTGGGCGATAGCCCACAATGCTGTTGAGAATTGATGAATTGACGTACGATCATCATTCCTATCCCATGCCACCTCCGTCACAAAATTGTCAGGAGCCGCAAACGAGGGCATAAAGGGGACTCAGGTGCCAGCACTTCTACACATCTCCACAATGCAGCAATACTCTGTGTGGGAAGCACGTGAGAGTCCCAGGGTCAGGCTCGGTCCCAGCTTCCACCTTGTGTGACCCAAGGTGCCACGAGTTACATAGCAATAGGAAATCCATGGGTCCCCACACAATTCATTCTGTGTAGGCGTCAGATAGCTCAACACTGCAATGGAAAGTCTTTGAGTTCCTTGGGCTCGCCTATGCTGTCGGTGCACAAAGATGGTATTACAGAGGAAGAAATCAGAGTGCCCAAACATGGCAGAGTTTCACCCCGCCAAGGACCTCGGCCCACATTTCTGCCCTAGTCAGTCAGTGTATTTGTGCCAGACAGGTAAAACACCGCTATGAGAAGTCTTTGTGCACCCACAGCATAGGCGAGCCCCTGGAACCCAAGGTAAGTATTACACAAAGAAATCAGAGCACCCAAACATGGCAGTTTCACCATGCCAAGGGCCTCGGCCTCGACTCACACCCTCATTTATCGTGGGCATAAAGCGGACACGGATGCTAGTGCAGCTGTGAAGTCTCATTAATGCAGTAACGCTCCTTTTGTTTAGCCCAAACCACGGTCTCAGATAACTGTGGTAACACGAGAGAAGATACATGTTGCCCAGCGGTGATCCCCAGACCTCAAGCAGGAGGATGAGGTGGCATAATAAGGCCGAGAAACCATGATCGAGGTAGGACCCGCAATACTCTGTGTGGAAAGTACGTGAGCGGGCCCTGGGTCAGGCTTGGTTCCAGCCGCCACCTTGTGTGACCCAAGGTGCCGTGAGTTAAATAGCTATGGGAAATCCATGGGTCCCCACACACTTCATTCTGTGTAGGTGTCAGATAGCTCAACACCGCAATGGGAAGTCTTTGAGTTCCTTGGGCTCGCCTATGCTGTGGGTGCACAAAGATGGTATTACACAGTAAGAAATCAAAGTGCCCAAACATGGCAGAGTTTCACCTCGCCAAGGACCTCGGCCTTGGCCCACATTTCTGACCAAGTGAGTCAGTGTATTTGTGCCAGATAGGTAAAACACCGCGATGGCAAGTCTTTGTGCACTCACAGCATAGGCGGACCCCAGTAACATTTCTGTAGCAAAAGTATAGGCGAACCCGTCAAACCATTCAGTAGAAACTGCATAGGCAGACCCCAGTAACATTTCTGTAGCAAGAGTATAGGCGAACCCCTCAAACCATTAAGTATAAAAGGTATAGTCAGACCCATGTAACATTTCTGTAGCAAGAGTATAGGCGGATCCCAGTAACATTTCTATAGCAAGAATATAGGCGGACCCCAGTAACATTTCTGTAGCAAGAGCATAGGGAGACCCCAGTAACATTTCTGTAGCAAGAGCATAGGGAGACCCCAGTAACATGTCTGTAGCAAGAGAGTTTAGGCGACCCCCTGAAACATTGGTGTACCAAGAGTATAGGCGAACGCCTGATAAATTTGGTTACCAAGAGTGTAGGCGAAGGCCAGAAAAATTGGTGTACCAAGAGTACAAGTGCACCCTTGAAAAATTGCTCAACCGCGAGGGCAGGTGAAACCCATAAACATTTTTTAAAGATACAGCTCGCTGTTGCTTAATTTGTAACAGAGCCTGGAGGCAGCCCTGTGAAAAAAATTGGTTTCTGTTAAAGTTTCAATACTTTTGAAACTTTGTAAAAAAAAATTTTAAACAGAGCCTTTTGGGCCGCAGAAAAATTGGCGGTTTAGTGTGAGGACATGCTGTTTTAGGAGGAGAAGTAGGAGGAGTAATAATATCCGAGAGATTGACAAAGCTAATTCCTCCTTTTTTTGTGGTGATAGAGGATGCATTTTTCTCCTGTTGCAGCAAAAAGAATCATTAGCTTCCGCTGCTTTCTGCCGGTGGAGAAGAGAAGTCTGGGGAAATCCAGCCTTTTTTCATCTTTATGAGTGTAAGCATGTCGGCACTGGCAGTTGACAGGCGGGTACGCTTATCGGCGATGATTCCCCCAGCTGCACTAAACACCTCTCTGGCAAGACGCTAGCCGCAGGGCAGGCCAGCCCCTCCAGGGCGTACAGCGAAAATTCGTGCCACATGTCCAGCTTTGACACCCAATAGCTGTATGGAGCAGAGGCATCACAGAGGATGGTGGTACGATCGGCTATGTACTCTCTCACTATCTTTTTACAGTGCTCCCTCCGACTCAGCCTTGACTTGGGAGTGGTGACACAGTCTTGCTGGGGAGCCATAAAGCTGGCAAAGGCCTTGGAGAGTGTTCCCCTGCCTGCGCTGGACATGCTGCCTGATCCCCGCTCCTTCCCTGCTACTTGGCCCTCCGAACTGCGTCTTCTGCCACTAGCGTTGTCAGATGGGAACTTTAGCATCACTTTTTCAACCAGGGCCCTGTGGTATTGCATCACTCTCGTACCCCTTTCCTCTTCGGGAATGAGAGTGGAAAGGTTCTCCTTATACCGTGGGTCAAGAAGGCTGTACAGCCTGTCCTCACTAGGACGATGACTTTCAGGATCTTCCTCCTCCTCTTCAGCCCATATCTTCTAGACAGATGAGAGGCAAACAGCATGGGTACCCTCTGCAGTGTGGCCAGCTGTCACTTTCCCCTTCTCCCTCCTCCTCCCCCTCTCCCTCCAAAACGCGCTGAGATATAGACATGAGGGTGGTCTGGCTATCAAGCGACATACTCTCATCCCTCATATCCCGTTCCAACCGCAAAGTGTCTGCCTTTATGCTTAGCAGCGAACTTCTCAGCAGGCAAAGCAGCGGATGGTAACGCTAATGATTGCTGCATCACAGCTCACCATCTGGGTAGACTCCTCAAAGTTTCAGAGGACCTGGCAGATATCTGCCATTCATGCGCACTCCTTTGTAAAGAATTGTGGAGGCTGACTACCACTCCGCCGCCCATGTTGCAGCTGGTATTCCACTATTGCTCTACACTGCTCGTACAGCCTGGCCAACATGTGCAGCAAAGAATTCCAGCGTGTCGGCACGTCGCACAGCAGTCGGTGCTCTGGCAGCTGAAACCAAAGTTGCAGGGTCCTCAGAGTGGCAATATCCATTGTGGACTTGCGGAAATGTGCGCAGACGCGGCACACCTTGCCGAGCAGGTCAGACAAGTGGGGGTAGATTTTTAGGACACGCTGAAGCATCAGATTGAAGATGTGGGCCAGGCATGGCACGTGTGAGGCTGCCGAGCTGCAGAGCCACCACCACGTTACGGCCATTGTCACACACGACCATGCCCGGTTGGAGGCTCAGCAGCGAAAGCCAGAGGTCGGTCTGCTCTGTCAGACCCTGCAGCAGCTTGGGGGCCGTGTGCCTCTTGTCACCTAAGCTGATTAGTTTCAGCATGGCTTGCAGATGCTTGCCCACCGCTGTGCTGACGCGCCGCGAGCTACCAACTGCTGGCACTTCTGAATTCAGAGGTTGAGGTGGCAGAGGAGGAGGGGGAGGGTTTGGAGGTGGTGGCATAAAATGCCACAGATACCAGCACCAAGGTAGGACCCACTATTCTGGGTGTGGGTAGGACGTGAGCGGTCCCAGGTTCTGATTCGGTCCCAGCCTCCACCAAGTTCACCCAATATGCCGTCAAGGAGATATAGGGGCCCTGCCCGCCAGTACTTGTCCACGTGTCTGTGGTTAAATGGACCTTCCCAGTAACCGGGTTGGTGAGGGCACGATTTATGTTGTGGGAGACGTGCTGGTGTAGGGCTGGGACGGCACACCGGGAAAAATAGTGACGACTGAGGACCGAGTAGCGTGGGACCGCCGCCACCATCATGTTTTGGAAAGCCTCCGTTTCCACAAGCCTGTACGGCAGCATCTCCAGGCTGAATAATTTGGCAATGTGCAAGTTTAAAGCTTGTGCATGCGGGTGGGTGGTGGCATATTTGCGCTTTCGCTCCAACGCTTGTGTTAGCGACAGCTGAACGCTGCACTGAGAGACATTGCTGGATAGAGTGGAGGACAGTGGAGGTGAGGGTGTTGGTGCAGGCTGGGAGGTGCTCATGTCTGTGTCCTGAGAGGGGGATTGGATCTGTGTGGCAGGTTGGGGCACAGGGGAAGAGGCAGTGGTGTGACCCGGAGGCGGTGAATGGCCTTCGTCCCACCTTGTGGGGTGCTTGGCCATCATATGCCCGCGCATGCTCGTGGTGGTGGCTCCCCAGCTGATCTTGGTGCGACACAGGTTGCACACCACTGTTCGTCAGTCGTCCACACATTTGATCACCTAGCCCTCTGCATGGAGGCTTGCCGCGAGGGGGTGCTTTGGGAAACAGCTGGGGGATTCTTCGCTTTAGCCCTACCTCTACCCCTGGCCACTCCACTGCCTCTTCCAACCTGTCCTGCTGCTGCACTTGCCTCTCCCTCTGAAGCCCTGTCCTCAGTAGGCTTAGCAAATCAGGTGGGATCAGTCACCTCATTGTCCAGCTGCTCTTCCTCCCAATCCTCTGTGCGCTCCTCCCTTGGACTTACTGCTCTTACTACTACCTCACTGACAGACAACTGTCTCATCATCCTCATCCACAAAAAGCTCTTGAGACAGTTGCCAGAAGTCCCCAGCCTCATCACCCAGACTCCGGGAACTTTCCAAACGTTGGGCATCGGTCTCGACAAACTCCTCAGGTGAGAGAGGAACCGTTTTTTCCCCACTGATGGCAGGGACCTGAGAACAGTTCCTGGGAGTCTGCCTGCTCAGAAAATGTCATTTTCATGGAGTGATGAGGCTGGGAAGAAGGAGGAGCAGCAGCCAGATGATTCAGAATTGCAGTACCTAGGCCGGGAGTAGTGGACTGCATAGAAGACTGGGTGGTCGATACATTGCTGGATGCTGATGCGTTTTCTGCCATCCATGACAGGACCTGCTCGCACTGCTCTGTTTGTAATAAAGGTCTACCACGCGGACCCGTAAATTGTGATATGAAGCCGGGGAGCCCAGAAACTTGCCTCCCTCCTAATCCCGCAGCAGCCGGCTGTGATTCACCACGCCCAGGAACTCTGCCTGTACCCACACCCTCCCTTGGACACCGACACCCACGTCCTCGACCCTTACCCCTGCTCCTCATGATGGCGGATTAAGAATAGAGCAGGGCCCAAATAAATTACCCCACTGTACAGGACTGACAACTGTGGCTTAATTCACCGCACACAGAGACTTGTAGATAGCGGAGGCTCTATGCTGTGACTTGAAAAAATTAACCCTCTGTCTTGCGCTGATAACTAGGGGTAATTTACTGTTCGCAGAGACTTGTAGATAATAGAGGCTGTGTGGAGTGGGAGAAGACTAAAGCCAGTGGATAGTGCTGGTAACTGCGGCTATCTCAACCCCACCAAGGAAAAGGTATTGTGAGATGCTCTGCACAGCGGCAGAGCTGAAATAGTTTGCAGTGGCCCAGGTAATATTACAGTACTGTTTAGCGGTGAGACCTCTGTCTAATGCACTGCAGACACAGAACGGTTTAACTGAAGTAGTTTGCAGTATGCTAGGAAATGTTAGAGTGCAATTTCACAGTGAGCTGGTTGTACAGCAATGCAGGCTGAGAACGCTATTACTGAAAGGCTGGGAACAGGCCTAGATGCGTAATACTAAAATTGATGCACTACTGCTTTCAGACAGCCACAACTGTAAAGCACACGGTCAGATGTAGCCCTAAGAAGGACCGTTGGGGTTCTTGCACAGAGGATCAGGACTGTATAACTTTCCCTATAGAAGTGTCTGTGTCCCTAAACTCTGCATTATGCACAGCACACACAGAAAGGTATAACTAAAGTAGTTTGCAGTAGGCTAGGAAATTTTAGAGTGCAGTTTCATGGTGAGAGCTAGGTGCACGGCACTGCAGGCTGAGAATGCTATTACGGAAATGCTGGGAACAGGCCTTGATGAGTAATACATAAGTTAATGCACTACTGCTCCCAGCCAGCCACAACTGTAAAGCACACGGTCAGATGTAGCCATAAGAAGGACCATTGGGGTTCTTGTACGGAGGATCAGAACTGTATAACTTTCCCTATAGAAGCTGCTCTGTCCTTAAACTCTGTGTTATGCAATGCAGACTGAGAACGCTATAGTTGAAATGGCCTGCACAGCCAGAGATGCTTAAAAAAAAAAAAAAATTGCTGCACTACTGCTCCCAGCCAGGCACAACTGTAATGCACACGGTCAGATGTAGCCCTAAGAAGGACCGTTGGGGTTCTTGACGACAGGATCCTACTCTAACACTGTCCCTATATCAGCAGCAGCACTATCCCTAACCTCTACCAGCATGCGGCTGAGGCGAGCCGCAGGCGGGACCACTTTAAGTACTCGACGGTCACCTGATCAGCCCAGCCACTCACTACTGTGGGGGGGGGGGGGGGGGATAGGGCTGCCACGTCACAGCAGGACAGAAGGAAGTGGTAATGCCTTCTCCGCATGTCTATTGGCTAGAAAATGGCGCTAAACATGCGGAGAAGGAAATGCAATTGACTCGAGTACCGTGTGGTGTTCGACTCGAGTAACGAGCATCTCGAACACCCTAATACTCGAACGAGCATCAAGCTCGGACAAGTGTGCTCACTCATCTCTAATTATGTATTATGGGGCAACTAAAGGGGGCTAAAATGTAATTACATTTTTACTGTTTTGAGACTCCGTAAATAATTGGATAATGGGAATGTGTAATCAAATATACGCCACCAGAGAACGGGAGACGACAGCACACGCCAAACCTCAATATAGAGAGGGAGGAAATAACCGGGCAAACAAAATGCGCACTTCTTTGCCAGTCCTGGATCCACTTGAACCAGAAGGAGCAGAAATCAATATAATAGAAGAGAAGCAGCATCCACGGATCTTTATCTCAACACTTTAATTATCCAGCATAAAACAACCTTTCAACCTTATAAAGGTCTTTGTCTTGTCTTGTTTTAATTAAAGTGTTGAGATAAAGATCCGTAGATGCTGCTTCTCTTCTATTATATTGATTTGTAATCAAATATACGGTCCCTAAACTGGTACTATAGTGCTATGTAGGATAGAAATGACTTTCTAAAGATGTTGTCCAAAGTCATGCAGTTCTAGCATTACAAGCCTGCTCCGGGAGAATCCAGCAAAACCGTCTTGAAGAAGACCCCTGTGAGGGTCGAAACGGCCGTCGCTGTAATGACCAAGTTTGCACAATAAAGCACAGATATGATGGAAGGAGAGCTGTGATTTGGAATCAATTGCACCTTGGATGCTGCTTTGTTTTGCTGACACATCGCTGCAGGATGTGCTGGCCTCAGCTTCACAGCTTTAGCAGTGCTCTGCGCATGCCAGGGATGCCATGGAAGCTAGCTTATGATGACAGGACTGCTTGATTCTGCAGGAATAACTCATGTACAGTGTTACAGCCACCTGATGTAAAGTGCCCATAATTGCTACAGAAATGTCTATTCTAACACATACAGGGAATGAAACTGAAAGTTTGGATATTTTTAAAAAAATCTAAACCTCTTAATGGAAAATTTAAGCAAAGGTTTTTATATGAAACAGATGATTTTATATACATATCTTTATGCATTCCTCCTTGTAAGTATTTTTATGGGGCAACTCAAGGGGGGTAAAATGTAATTACATTTTTACTGTTCTGAGACGCTGTACATAATTAGATAATGGGAATGTATAATCAAATATACGGTCTCTAAACTGGTACTATAGTGCTATGTAGGATAGAAATGACTTTCTAAAGAGGTTGTCCAAAGTCATGCAGTTCTAGCATTACAAGCCTCCACTGGCAGAATCCGACACATGCACAGAGATCCAGGATGTGCTGGCCTCAGCTTCACAGCTTCAGCAGTGCTCTGCACATGCCAGGGATGCCATGGAAGCTAGCTTATAATGACAGGACAGCTTGATTCTGGAGGAAACCGCCCCAATGGTCTTCACAGATATCTGCAGTACTTTATCTTTTTCTTCATGCTCTAAGGCCTATTTTAGAGATCTATTATCATACTGTACAATACTAGGATGGCAGAAGGGGACTGTGTATTTGATGACAGACTCCCTTTAAAGTGAAAGGGACTGCTGGAGATTGCCGAGCACTTAAACTCAGCTATCTCCGGCAGTTCCCATTGAAGTGAATAGTGTTGTGGCATGCATGTGTGTCCGGCCACTGCTGTCACAATTCAGGGACACATGCTAGTTTATTGTGAAAGGGAGAAGGTGACAATAAGCTGACAGATACTATACCATTTATTAAGAAGAGCAAAGTTTCAAAACCTATCATACTTAAAAGGAGCTTATCACTTCCAAACAACGCGATAAACTAAGTTAAGTTGCTGTTCAGGGAGGTGATGGGTAGCTGGTAGAGATGAGCGAGCGTACTCGCTAAGGCAAATTACTCGAGCGAGTATTGCCTTATGTGAGTACCTGCCCGCTCGTCTCAAAAGATCCGGGTGCCGGCAGGGGGCAGGGAGCAGCAGGTGAGAGCGGGAATGAACGGGGGGGGGGGGGGGGGGGGGGGAATCTGTCTCACTCTTCCCCCTGCTCACTCCCGCAACTCACCGCT
Source organism: Eleutherodactylus coqui (assembly GCF_035609145.1). NCBI lineage: Eukaryota > Metazoa > Chordata > Amphibia > Anura > Eleutherodactylidae > Eleutherodactylus > Eleutherodactylus coqui. The sequence continues at coordinate 96,316,413 of NC_089840.1, forward strand.
CACCCCTGCTGGCACCCGAATCTTTTGAGACGAGTGGGCAGGTACTCACATAAGTCAATACTCAAGTAATTTGCCCTAGCGAGTACGCTCGCTCATCTCTAGTAGCTGAGGAATATATTTTTTTACTCACACAATTTCCTCTTCCACACTGTTCCCCAGTTTAAGGCCCATTTAAAAGGGACGAATGTCAGGAAAACAATGCCAGACACTCGTCCCCGCACATTCTCTCTCGTGCTGCTGCATGGGAGCTGGTATCGCTGGCTCATGGCAGGGAGGCTGGAGGAGATTTCTCTCCTCGCTCTTCCCCGCCCCTTTCCATTGACCTAACATAACGGCCATTCAGTATTGAACGGATGCCATTTACACTGAGCAATCATCGTTCAGCTCATCATCCATTGTTTATGCTGCATAAACAATGGAGAATGAGCTTAACGATGATCATTCAGTGTAAATAGCAGCTGTTCAGTATTGAATGGCTGCTATGTTATGTCAATGGAGAGGAGCGGAACAGAGTGAGGAGTGAAATCTCCTGTAGCCTCTCTGCCTCCCTGCTGACCGCTTTGTGAGTGAGCCAGCGATACTAGCTCTTGTGCAAGAGCACGGAAGGGAGTGTATGCGAGGATGAGTGTTCGCTTGTCTGACATTCGTCTAGTCTAAATGGGCCTTAAGTCTGCACGAGGTACAAAAATCTGACTCTTTTCAGATTGCTGTGCTCACAGAAGTATATGGAAGAGTGTGCGCATGGCAATCCAAAGAGTCAGATTTGCGTACCGCACACAGACTTCAGTGTTAGAGTGATTTGTTTCTTTATTCTATCAATACTTGTATTCTGTAACTGTATGTCATGTTGATCAAGACTGTATTCTTAAAAATACAACATCAGAAGTTATTTTATGGTACTGTTTGGAGGTGACAGGTTCCCTTTGAGGACAAGGGACTGCCAGACTGCATCTATACACATTAAATTAGGTCCAATTTCTTTATCCCTCAGCAGTCACCTATTATCACCAGAGGAAGTGACGTCTAGCCAAACATTGTAGCATTAGACAGGGACTATTTCTCTGTTCATGCAATGGCATGGATGTTCGAGGTGTGCCATGCTTGGATCTGCTGTTACAGAGCAGCTCTCCAATCTATGAAATAAAGGGGTCGTTTTGATGTCCCCTCTATTTTAGACATCCATGTGCCCTAATCTCGAATATCTTACTACCTTACATAAAAACTGATACAGCATACCGTTAGTTTTTAAGGGCTATTCCGGGTATTTACTATTGATGACCTATCCGTAGCATAAGTCATCAATAGTTGATTGGTAGGGGGCTACCGCTCAGAATGCCCACCAATCAGCTGATCCTCCAGCCTGCTGTCATTGCAGTAGAGCCAGATATCCATATCAGAGGTCAGAGCTGGAAATGTAAAAGAAAGACTTCTGTTCCATTGGGATCAATGGGAATGATGCCTACTATTAAACTTCTAGCTCTGACCACAATAAGGAGCCTGAAGTGCAATGGAAAGCATCGCTCTCATTAATGTGAATTAGAGTAAAACCTTTCTATTACACTTCCAGCACTGACCACTGGAATGAAAATCCAGCTCTGCTGCACTAACAAGGGGCCAGAGAATGAGCTCATCAGCCATGTTGATCGACTATTGAGGATAGGTCATCATTAGTAAAAATCCTCGAATACCCCTTTTGAAGGTGTCGCTAGCTATGGCAGGAAGATCTGCAGGGCTCTGAGTTATGACCCTCTGTTGATCAACCATCAGTTTTGAAACATGATTGTTATTATGAATCTACATACTTCAGTGTAGTTAATTAGCATTATCTGAACATGATACACACCAAAGACAAGTTCCAATTTCCTATGCATTTGAAATAGTTGGATGTTATCATGAAGAGCGCCTCGGTTTATTAGCACTGTCATTATCCCACATAAGGATAATTGTAGAGTAGATGATATTTTCTTACCAGACCTAAGAGCGTACCGTCCTGTCATAAAAGCAGCTCTGCTTGGTGAACATAATGGTGCAGCTGCAATGTGTTGGGTTAATTTAACTCCATCATTTGCAAGTTGGTCAATATTTGGTGTCCTTTAAAAAAAGAGAGTATATATTTTTTATATTTTGCTTATTATATAAATGGTTTGTAGGTAATAAGAATCTTCCTCCCTGATGTAAAAAAAATTATCCAAGTTCTATACTTGTTCCTGTAATGTTGAAATCCATTTCTGTAGTACAAGTAACAAAATCATCATAAAACAAGATTCTGCATACAATCTTAGAGAATCAATTTACTTTTCTGCACCTCTCCACCTTTTATCATAATGTAATGTTTATGTCCAGCATTCTCTGCTGACTAATTTCTTAATATCTTCATCTTGGTCGAGGCTCTATTTTCCTTTCACATAGCTCCAAATTAATTGTGTAGTCATTGTGAAATTATACAATTATGGCTGCTTGTAGCCACTACTAGGATGGGCTAAAATATCACTCCATACTATGTTACTATCGATTTTAATGAGCAGTCTGCTGCCTACTCTACAGCTCCCTCCAGTGGTTGCAGATATAGAGCTTGGTATGTGGAAACCACTGCTGAGAAAAATTATTAAGGGTGAAAAATGTACTTCAAGTGGCTAGAGAAGGCATTATTATGGATAGTATACAGTCTGTCACCAGTTCACAACACATCATTAGAAACATTATGTAGTTATTGACCATCTCTTTAAAAAGGTCACACTAATTACAATAATAGTGCTTAAATTATATTTTAAGCGTGTAAATGTACCTCATTGTGGTATTTCCATAGCATCCAATATCTCCAATGCCAAGATCGTCAGCAAGCATTAACACAAAGTTGGGTTTAGGGTTTGATGCCCTTATAAGTGCGCCACTGGCTAAATGTAAGATAACCAGAAAAATCCTAAAACAAATAAAGTTACAGAAATGCACAAAACTACATAACATGTACATGGCAGAATTTATGTTACTACAAGTTCCAGATGCTCATAGAAGCTTATAGTCCATAGTGCATGAAAATAGTACCTATTACATAGGCTATTGCATGTATCCTAAAGATTTTAAGATGCGTAGAACAACTGTTCCCAGATCCAGTTTAACCCCTAAGGCTGGCTTCACATGAGCATATGCATACACATATATGTACGCGCAAAAACAAGTGTGTGTGAAGGTCCATGCATTGCATTCAATGGCAATCGTCTGCCGGCACCCCTTAGTTGTTTTTCAGGGAAGAGCTTTAACCCCTTAAGGACCAAGCTGTTTTGTACCTTAAGGACCAGACACTTTTTAGGGATTCTACCCATGTGGCGATTTTACTGCCTATTTCCTATTTAGCTACCAAAATTATTTTTACTGCGTTTTTTTTCCCGTGACATATAGGGCTATTTTTTAAACATCTTTTTTACTGCCTTTTTTTGCCGTTTTTTTTAGTTTTATTGGGGGTAAAATGCTTAAAAAAAACAAAAACTATTTTTTCAACATTTATAGTTTTTTTTTTATTATTTAGCTTATTTATGCTAAAATAAAGTACGGGAATGGGTTCCTCTATTTGTTTTGGATGTTTTGATACATAGTATGTATGGTTTTGGTTTACAGGGCGCATATAGCGGCGTTTTTTGTTGGTGTCGGCTTTGTTATTTTCTTTCTTATGCATACATTGTTTTATTCTGCAGTATTGTTCTACTTATGTATGGAACTATGTTTTTTACTATCTATGTCCTCCCAGACGTCATATAAGACCATGGGAGCCCCAGTTACAGGGAAAAGCAACCTTTGTGGTGACATTAGTCACTGGCCGAGCTTGCCAGGGTCTAGTGTGACCCCCCAAAATCATCCCTTTTAGTGTAAAAAAAATAAATTATATATATATATATATATATATATATATATATACACATACATACATACATACATACATACATACATACATACATACACACACACCTGTTGCTACCGTGTCCCCGCAGGGATGAAGAACATCTGCCACATGTGGCAGATGTTTTCTTCATCACCGCGGGGAATAAAGAATTCCCTGCTGCACCTGTCACACGTGGCAGATGCAGCAAAGGAGTTCTTCATCCAAGCGGGGAATAAAGAATTCGCTTGCGCAGCTGTCAGAGATAACAGCTGCGCTAGGGGATCCAGCTGGTGACACCCTTAATTGTTTTTTGCAGGAAGGGCTTATATTTTTACACTAAAAGGGATGATTTTTAGGGAAGAGCTTATACCTAAAGCTCTTCCCTGAAAATCACCTCAGGGGTGCCAGCAGACCACTGCCTTCAACAGAGCTGCCGGCAGCAGCCTCTGCTCCATTGAAGGCAATACGTGAATTCCCTATGGTGCATGCATGACCTGTCTTTACAGGCGCACGCCTGTAAAATGCGGACATGTTAACACACCATAGGGAATGCAGTGGTTCTAATAGAGGTGTGTTTTTGTGCTCGTGTATGTATGCACATGAACACGCTCATGAAAAGGCACCCTTAGGCTGCATTCAGACGAACGTATATCGGCTCGGTTTTCACGCCGAGCCGATATACGTTGTCCTCATGTGCAGGGAGGGGGAGGCTGGAAGAGCCCAGGAGCAGGAACTGAGCTCCCGCCACCTCTCTGCCTCCTCTCCACCTCTCTGCACTATTTTCAATGGGGAGAGGCGGGGCGGGGGCGGGGCTAATTCTCGGACCTTAGCCCCGCCCCGTCCTGCCTCCTCTCCGCCCCTCTGCACTACTTTTAATGAGAGGGGGCGGGAGCCTCAGTTCCTGCTTCTGGCTCTTCCAGGCTCCCCCCGCTGCAGATGAGGAGGACGTATATCGGCTCGGCGTGAAAACCGTGCCGATATACGTTCATGTGAATGCACCCTCAGGGAGCAGGCTGATTTGGTCCTAAAGAACATGACACCTTTGATTGCCCTTTTTTTTTCTCTTCAGCTACCAGACCTATTTTGCAGTGTTATTTTCACCATGACACTTAGGGATATTTTTTTACACTAAAATAAAGTATAGGAATGTGTTAAATTTGTTTCGGATGTTTTAATATATAATTTACCCCTTTACCTTCTGTATCACCCCCATTTTTTGTAGTATGTAAGCTCGTTGGAGCAGAACCCACCCTTATTGTCTCCATCAACTGATTACTAGATGTAAGTGTGGTTTTATTTCTGTTCCCCATTTTGAAAGCGCTGCGAAATATGTTGGTGCTATATAAATAAGGGTGACTATTCTTATTAATTTGTATGGTCTCAGATTACAGGGCATATATGATGATGGTTTTTGTTGGCTTCAGCATTACACAAAAGATCGCAAAAGTACAAACTTGCAATTTTTGTTCGATGCAATTTTAACATTTGAAAGTCCCATTGAAAAAAAAACGCAGCGACATTCCAGAGTTAAAAAAAAAAAAAAACTCTAGTGGGTAAAAGCCCTTATGCTGTTTGTTCATTTCACTACATCCACAGGGTGATCAGGTCATGAAAATGGGATGGTGCATTAGGATCACTACTTGCAAGTGGTTAAGAATGTCCTAGTGTCAAGCAGGATCTGTCTAATATTATCTGTGGTATTGGGAATCCCATCTGCTATATACATCGTTACTATTATATCAGTAGTTTTTGCAAGGAGTTATCGCACAAAACAATACATGGTAGAAATGTATCAGCTTAACAATACTTACCCGTGCCATCTTGTATATCCCATTCTTCATCCTACACTGAAGAAAAATGTGATAATGAGTATCTCAAAGCAGATATGTCTGTTGGAATTAACCTTTATAACGTGTCTGCGGTCAAACTCCACAGAGCTGACACACTTACATTTTTGGTTATATGTGAAGATGTAGTTAAAAATTAAGCATTTGAACATGGTAAAAAAGAAAGAACTCTATTTCCATCAGCATAGAAGTATATTGTGTACGGCAGAGCAATACAGCAGCTGCTAAAACGGAGCTCTCCACACCTGCAAATGTTTTAGATAGGTGTGGAAAAAGTGCTGCAAAGTAAGGGTGCATTCAGACAACTGTATATCGGCCGGCGTCTCTCTCTGCAGGGGGAGGAGGCTGGAAGAGCCGGGAGCAGTGCTCTGAGCTCCTGCCCCCTCTCCACCCCCCTGCACTTTTTTCAATGAGGAGAGGCGGGACAGGGGCAGAGCTAATTCCCGGGACTTAGCCCACGCCCCACCTCCTCTCATTGCAAATAGTGCAGAGGGGCGAAGAGGGGGTGGGATAGCAGGCAGAGAGGGGGCGGGAGCTCAGAGCACTGCTCCTGGCTCTTCCCCCTGCAGAGAGAGACGCTGTATATTGGCTGGCGTGAATACCCGGTCGTCTGAATGCACACTTAGAATGCTTTCAAAAATAGAAGTGTTAATAGTTTTTTGGCCAGTTAAAATGCTAAATCAATGAACTAAAGAAAATATAAATCAAATCAATATTTACTCTGACCACCCTTTGACTTCTAAGCAACAATTATTCTAGGTACTCTTGCACACAGTTTTTGGAGGAAATTGGCAGGGAGGTTCTTCTTGAAAAACTAAGCTCAGAGCTTCTGTGGATGTCAGCTTACTCAAATCCCTCTGGCTCTTCATGTGATCCCAGACAGACTCAATGATGTTGAGATCAGGGCTCTATGGGGGCCAGATCATTACTTGCCGGACTCATTTCTCGTATTTACACTGACAATAGTTCTTAGGGCTCAGTCACACGGGCGTTTGCATGTGCGTCTGTCAGTTGCGTTTGACGGCCGCATCTAAATAGGACCAATGCTTTTCAATGGGAACAGGCACATGTGCGAATTTTACATGCGCATAAACGCATGCGGTGAAAATTATAGGACACCGGTTCACAGAACACCGGTTTGCGTTCTGCGGCAAACTGGTGTTCTGTGTATGTGGAAATTTAAAAACTAAAATTTAAAATCCCCGCCTGCTGAAAGCTCTTCATAGCAGTTCAGGAGAAGACCCAGCTAGATGCTCCTGAGCCCCAGCAGCTGCAATGAGGTGAGTATATATATTTTTTACACATTTTAGGAATGATTTTCACTGCAGGGCTTGCCGGCAGCCAATTGCCTTCAATGGAGCTGGCTGTAGCGCCATCTCCATTAAATTCAGTGGGAGAACATAGCGCTACTCTGCCACAGCTGTTACAGCTGTGCCAGAGGCTCACGATCTTCACTGTATGTTCTCAATGGGGTCGGCGCTGCTGCCGCCAGGTCCCTTGAGGACAAGGTGAAACCCCTGGATGCCACAGCAACCAGGGGTTTCACAATCAAAAAACACAGATGCCGCAGTTACCTGAGACTTCAAAAACGGTGTCCTATAACTTTTGCTGCTGACATTTTTTGTTACGATCGTGTGGGCAGACAAAGCACGGGGCCCACACGTGACCAAAGGGGGACACACACACGGGATTCATGCAACTGACCCTATGCTACACAGAGGGATGACAGTGCCCTACCTAAGCGGGGACATTGCCCCAATAAGGGCAGCCCAGCGGTCTTCGGATCTGGGACCTAGCTAATCCTAGGAGCCATGCACCATCCAGGATACATACACATGCTACATGACAGAGACTGAACAGGACACACAGAGCCAGAATACACAGCAGCAACAGGGCAACCACTAGTAACAGATAATAAGCTGAATATAAATACCAGGTATTAGTTGACATGTTGTACAATATGTGGAAGCTAGCAGGCCACTTCACGGCTCCTGGTTATACTGCTAGTCCCTACACTAACCAGGAGTCCAGCAGAACCAGACAGAGTTCACACAGCACACTGACACAAAACTGACAGAATTTAAATGTACAGACAGACATAAACCAGATCACACTGCAAACTTCACCAGACAAGCATTCATGACTGCTCACCTTAGGTGCCTTACAGAGACTGACCAGAAGCTGGGTTTATATGTGAGCACAGATCCAGGGGATTGGCTAGCAGGAAGTACCACACCCAGCCAGCTCAATCATTAACCCTGAGAGTGTTGTGCTGCTGGAATCACAATAGTACAACATGTCTCAGTAGCACACGTAACATTTTTCTGCATGTAAAATTTGCGCATGTGACTGCTGCAATTTAAAGCATTGGTTCTATTTAGTGCGATCTTTTTTTACGTGCGAAAATACACCCGTTAAAACGACCGTGTGACTAAGCCCCCAGACACTTTTAATTGCCTAATTTTTTTCTCTTCAGCTACCAGACTTATTTTGATGCATTTTACCCCATGACATGTAGAGATATTTTTTAGACCTTTTTACAATGACTTCTTTTTCTTCAGTTTTAAAGTTTAATAGGAGCAAAAACGTTAAAAAAAAAGCTAAAATAAAGTACAGGAATGGGTTTATTTTGTTTTGAATGTTTTAATATATAATTTGCCCCTGTACCTTCTGTATCACCCCACTATTTGTAGCATATAAGCTCATTAGAGCAGGACCCTCACCCCTACTGTCTCCATGTTTTTTTTTCTGTTCCCCCTGTTTTTTAAGCGCTGCGGAATATGTTGGCGCTATATAAATAAAGATGACTATTAGGCTGGATTCAGATGAACGTATATCGGCTCGGTTTTCACGCCAAGCCGATATACGTCGTCCTCATGTGCAGGGGGGGGGGGAGAGGATGGAAGAGCCAGGAGCAGGAACTGAGCTTCCGCCCCCTCTCTGCCTCCTCTCCGCCCCTCTGCACTATTTGCAATGGGGAGAGGCGGGACGGGGGCGAGGCTAATTCTCGGAACTTAGCCCCGCCCCACCTTCTTTCATTGCAAATAGTGCAGAGGGGTGGAAAGGAGGCAGAGAGGGGGCGGGAGCTCAGTTCCTGTTCCTGGCTCTTCCATCCCCCCCCCCACCCTGCACATGAGGACAACGTATATCGGCTCGGCATGAAAACCGAGCTGATATACGTTCGTGAGAATGCACCCTTATTATTATTAATTTGTATAGTCTCAGATTACAGTGAACATATGATGATGTTTTTTGTTGGTTTCAGCAGTGGGTCATTTTATTTTTTTATATTTTTTTATTTTATTCTGTAATTTTTTTTTTACTTATTTTTGTAACTACTATTTTTTAACAGCTATGTTCCCCAAGAAATCATAGAAGACCTCTGGGGTCATTTACATTGTGTTTTTTTAAATTTCATACTTTTCTACTGTACCTGGGCATACATAGGAGCCCTAGTTACAGGGGAAAACATCCCCCTATAGTAACAGTAGTCACTAACAGAGCTGATCTGGGTCTACTAGGACCCTACAGCTCTGTCGTTGCAGGGGGCACCCGGCGGTCACATGATCACCAGGTCAAATAGCGGAAGTAACACTTCTGCTTTTCCACTACATTATGTAGCACTCAGCATGTGCTTGTACTCACTTTTATATCATTGCAAACGTAGAGAGGCGGACTACACCCGGCCTTATATTTTTGTAGGACGGATACAACAAGAAAAAACTGGTGGTTTGGTGCAACACTCGAAAGACAGACAGGCAATGAGGACGATTAAGTGTAAACTTCTTGATTTGGTTAAATAAATAGCCAGCATGGACTGCCAGCGAGGGGTCGGTGAAAAAATCAAGTCTGTGCTAAGGGAAAGTGGAGGGATGGGGATAAAACATGAGTGGGTGGATGATAGATGTTACTGACAACAGTGGGACAATGCTGAGGGGGGCATGCTGGGGCAGTTGATAACACTGTAACAAAATTTTGCAACAGATAAGCGACTTATAGTAACTTTATTGTGTTGAATTCATTTTTTGGAAATATGCCTATACAATTAAACCAGTAGGCTCGGCATTAACCTTGCTTAATAAAAAGAGCAAAAATGATTCCACACAGTAATAGTAGGGCAAAAGCTTGCAAATATAAACTTATTTTATTTTCATTAGGAGTGAAATAATGCTGGAGAGGTCCATTTACTTGTAGTGCACACCTAGGAATAGGAAAAATTGTTTGTAGTTAGGAGCACTATTAGTAGTATGGTAATGATATCTCTTTTTTGTCAGATACTATATACTACCGTATATGACATGGTGTGTTAGCCATGTGTTGGTTAAGGGGTTAAGGGACCTTATTTTAATGCATGCACCATTTTACAGCACTACATCAGAAGCGTATGTACCCCAAAATTATACCATTAACTGCTTTCCTCCCCATGACGTAAGCATACGTCATGGGAACGGGATACTTCCCGCAAAATGGCGTACCCTTACGTCACAGGAATAGCGTGAGATCATGACTAATCTCGCGCTATCCCACAGCGGGAACCGGCTGTCAGTCAAAGCCGGCCTCCCGCTGCAGCAGCGGGGATGCATCGGAGATGGGCCCGCCGCTGTTAACCCCTTCCCTGCCGCAATCTATATAGATCGTAGAGAGCCCGGCCTGTTGCCATGGCAACAGGATGCCAGATACTGGCGTCCTGTGTTGCCAGTGCCTGGGATCGCTGTATAAGCGATAAGTCCTGCCATGCCTTATCACATCGATCATCAGTGCAGTGCTTTAAGTCCCTCAGAGGGACAAAGATGGTGTAAAAAAAGCTAATAAAAATGTGCAAAAAATTTAAAAAAAAATTAAAAAAGTGAAAAAAACTTTTTTTTTGTGCTTTTTCTCATATTAGCATAAAAAAAGGTAAAAAAAAAAAAATCAAATGGCACATATTTGGTATCGACGCGTCCGTAACGACGTGTACAAAAAGTTGAACATGCTTTTTATTTTGTAAGCAAAAAGCGTTAAAAAAAGCTAAACAGGCAAAATGATAATTTTTAGCATTTTGCCTTCCAAAAAATGCAATAAAAGTGATCAAAAAAGCCATAAATACCCCAAAATGGTACCAATAAAAGCTACAGCTCGTCTCACAAAAAATATGCCCTCATAGAGCTCAGTACATAGAAAAATAAAAAAGTTACAGGACTTTGAATGCAGCGATATAGAAAAAAAAAAAAGGTTTTTATTGCTGAAAAGTAGAAAAACCTAAAAAAAAAATATTAGAATTTTGGTATCGTTGTAACTGTACCGATCCGCAGAAAAAACGTATTATGTCATTTATGCTGCATGATTAACGCTGCAAAAAAAACCCCCAAAACATCTATGGCAAAATTGATGCGTTTTCTCTCCCGGTTATCATAAAAAAAATAATAAAAGTTTTACAATATAGTCTATGAACCCAAAAACAGCACCATCAAAAACTACAGTTTGCCATGCAAAAAACAAGCCCTTATACGGCCGTGTTGACACAAAAGTAAAAAATACGGCTATGTTGACGGAAAAATGTAAAAGTCATGGTTTTTGGATTACGACAATGAAAAGAACTGAAAAAGTTAGTCAATAAGACGCAAAGAGGCTTTGGTACTAAGGCCGCCTGCAGACTGGCGGAAATTTCGCAGCGGGATTTCCCGCGGAATTTCCGCCCCTGGAAGCTGCCATAGGATTGCGCCAACAAACGCAATCCTATGCAGACGGCCGCGATTTGGCCGCTCAAAATGCCGCGCGGCAAACAAATCGCGGCATGCTCTAGTTCTGTGCGGGGCTCGTAGAAACGTCACTCACCGGCCGCCGGCTCCGCTCTGCGCATGCGCTGGCTGCCCGGCAGCCACCACATGAAAGAGCTGGGGCCGCGGGAGCAGGTGAGTGACGCACTGCTCTCTGCGAGAATTCTTGCAGCCGGATCCGACCCCGCCATCTGCAGGCGGCCTAAGGGGTTAAATTGACTGGCTGCAGCTTCCCCTGACAATAAACATTGATAGTGGTGGGTTTCAGCTGATTAGTGGGTCCATTTCAATTTAAAAGGGGTCCAGGACAAAGTTATATAAAATTGTATGACTTTTTATGAAGAATAGATTAGATAGATCTAAAAAAAGAATTGTACAAAGTTGCCCAGGTAGAAGAGCAGCAGAACTTTAACCCCTCTAGCCCCTCAGTCCAAAAGCCCTCCCCACTAAGCAAATGATCCACCTAAAAGCACACATACCAGAATGAATTGCAGTTCGTGATCCCTGTCACTTCTCAGCAGGAGCAGGGCAGGTGTGCACTGTGTTAGCAGGGGGACGACGACATCATCCTGTTACACAGTACAGTGCAGTCCCGCTGCCCCTCCTTCTCCTCACCTCTCCCTGGCTTTCCCTCTGGCTCATCTTGTCGGCTGGACTGCACGGCTCACAGCGCGACATGAATGTATGTTTGTTAAAGGGGTTGTCCCGCAAAATAAAGTAAAGTTAAACACTTCTGTATGGCCATATACATGCACTTTGTAATATACATCGTGCATGAAATATGCGCCATACAGACGTTATATACTTACCTACAGGGTGTCCCCCCCCTGTGTTGGCATCCCCGTTGCCATGGCGCCGACCAAAGTACTCCTCTCCTCGCTGGAACCGTCGCGCTTGCGCAGAGACGAATCCTCTCCAGGATGGTCCGTGCGCACGAGCTGCGTCCTGACTCCTCCCTTGGCCGTCCGCTTCTCCGCGTCATCGCGTTGCTCCGCCTCCGCCACGTGGTGCCGATCAGCCAATGAGGTGGCTGGAATCGGCAGTGGAGCGCACACTGCAGAAGAACACCCACGGTACACCATGGGAGAAGACCCGCGGTGCACCGTGGGAGAAGTCCAGCGGCGCCATCTTGGAGAGAAGATTTTTAAAAGTTGCTGAAAAGGGATCCAGGTAAGAGAAATTTTTTTTTTTTAAAGTAACACATGGCTGCGGTATTCCCTTTGAGGAACTGGGGTACTGGGCAAAAAAACATTTTAATATTTTGGCGCGGGACAACCCCTTTAATGGTGGGTAGGGCGACCTCTGGGCCCCCTTAAGCTCAAGGGCTGGGTCGCCGTTGTGACCCCAGCACCCCCTGACGCTCCGCCCATGAGGGTATGTATTCACATGGTGGAAACTCTGCGGATCATCCACCAGTAAGCTGTAATTAATGAACTGTTCTTACAAGTCAGTCGTTAGACTGGGACTATTTTTCAAAATGTAATAACAATATGGCTGAGCGGCGCGGATGTCTGAACAACCCAGACAATGTCTGCTATGTCTGCGGACAGTTCACAACAAAGACATAGGCACTAAGAATGTTATTTTCCTCTGCTATGACAAGTGTTTCGGAATAAAGCTAAGTGACCAAGATAAGAAGTGGCACCGCACATCATCTGTATGTCATGTAACACTCATCTCACACAGTGGCTGAAAGGCCAGAGTAGAATGCCATTACTGAGGCCACTGTGGGGGTCACTATTACTACTGAGGCCACTGTTGGGGTTATTATTATTACTGGGGCCACTGTGGGGGTCAATATTACTACTGAGGCCACTGTTGGGGTTATTATTACTGGGGCCACTGTGGGGGGCTCACTATTACTACTGAGGCCACTGTTGGGGTTATTATTATTACTGGGGCCACTGTGGGGGGTCACTATTACTACTGAGGCCACTGTTGGGGTTATTATTATTACTGGGGCCACTGTGGGGGTCACTATTACTACTGGGGCCACTATGGGGGCCACTGTTACTACTGGGAGAGGTCACTATTACTAGTGAGGCCACTGTTGGGGTTATTATTACTGGGGCCACTGTGGGGGTCACTATTGGGGCTCATTCCCATGGACATTTCACTCATTCAAATATGATATGTATTTGCACTACCAAAAATCGCTTATGCCCGTGTTTTTCGCCTGCTCTGGTGTGTTTTTAAATGCACAAATACACTGCATATTTGCGCATGTGAGAAAGAATTTAGACAGGCTCATAGAAAAGGTGTGCAAATAAGCAGGTTTCCTGCGTACTCACTGCGTAGTTGTGCCCACCCATTCACTTCAATGGCTTATTGCAGTGTGTAATATGCCCCATCAAGGTCATGCTGCTTATTTTTTCGCACGATTGTACATTGTGCAAATAATACGCTAATGTGAACGAACCTGTAGTGGCCTGGAAAGGGGCGCTATACAGCTCTTATCATGCGAGAAAACTGTAGCTGTCTGCTTATGTATAGATTCACAGACAGTTTATAGAACCTCAAAAAAATGTGCATTCTGCTTGGGGTCCGCATACTTCTGTAGCTTTTTTGCCTTCATCTGCCACCATCGTTTTTTCAAATCATGCATCCTAGTTTTAAGTAGTTGTTGACTAATTCTACGTTGCTGCGCGCTGACCACTTTGTTGAGCTGGGCTTGCCTCGGGTCCTCAGTGAGTTTCTGCATTTCACACATCAGAATCATCGAACCAGTCTTCATTTTTCTTCAGCAGTTTGCCAATAACTCGCTGAGAATATTCGCAAAGCACTTTTGCAAATACTTGCCACTCTTCAATCGGTTGATGTACTTTTCTCAGCAAAAATAGCAGCACTGCCAAAATCCGAGTCACTGGAGCGAGGATGCATCCATGCCGTTTTATATTTCTCAGATAACCGTAGGAAAGTATTAGTGATGCCGAGGTCAAATTCCACACAGAATGTTAGTAAGACCTTACCATTTGTGTGGCTTTTTCCAACAGCATGTTGTCCTAGTACACCGCTCCAGGCCGGATATTGGGTCACCACTCACGCGTTAAAATCTCGGAGCAGAACAATTTTATGTGAGGGTAGGGCCATACATGCTTATTAGGTGGAGATATTTCATTAGCCTATTGTTGACACCTTTCGGAGGCTCTATTAACCCCTTAATGACACGGCCCTTTTTTTTCCATTTGAGTTTTTTCCTCCCCTCCTTATAAAAATTCATAACTCCTTTATTAATCCATTGACGTAGCTGTATGAGGGCTTGTTTTTTGCAGGACGAGTTGTATTCTTCAATGGTGCTATTTAATGTACCGTATAATGTACTGAAAAACTTCTAAGTGGAGTAAAATGAAAAAAATAAGACATTCCATCATCTTTCAGTGCGTCTTCTTTCTACGGCGCACAAACTGCAACAAAAATGACATGATAACTTGATTCTGTGGGTCAGTATGATTACTACGATACCAAATTTGTGTAGTGTTTTTTTTTTGCTCTACTACTTTTATCTTTTCCAAAGACATTTAATTTTTTTAAATTATTTCCTGCCGCCATCTTCTGTGCACAATAACTTTTTTTATTTTTTGGAAGATTCCCTGTAGTTTACATTGATACCATTACGGAATACCTACGACTTTTTGATTTTATTGCATTTTTTTAGAATACAGGGTGACCGAAAAAGTGCATTTCTAGCATTTAAAAAAAAAATTTCCGGCCGATGTTCACCGTGCAGGGTAAATAATGCGCTACTTTGATAGATCGGACTTTTACAGACGCGGTGATACCAAATAAGTATTTTTGTTTTATGATTTAGATTTTTTTATTATAGATATGGCAAAAGGGGGGTGATTTAAACTTTTAATACTTTTTTTCACAATTAGTAAAATTTAATGATCTTATTTTTACTTTTTTTTGCCCTTCCCCCAGGGGACCACAACTACTGATGCTTTAATTGCTCCTGCAGTATGATGTAATGTCATAGCATTACATCATACTGCAATCTGACAGGCGGTCTATCAAGCCATCCCACGTGGATGGCTTAATATGCAGTCTGCTAAGGCTGTCCTGGGGCTTTCCAGGAGGGCCCCCGGCTGCCATGAAACCCACACATCTCCCTGGAATCTCATCGCTGGAGGGTCATACGGCACCCCCGAACATTGTTCAGGGGATTTAAATGCCATCAGAATTGACAGCGACATTTAAAGGGTTCATAGCCACGATCAGCCACGCGGCTGATTGCAACTATTACTACAGCTGACACCTGCGGGCAAACAGCTGAAGCCCGTGCTGTATGAAGAGAGGTCGCCCCTCGATCTCTCTTCATACATACCCCAATGCTGCTTGACATAAATGTACTTCATATAGTGGGAAGGGGTTAAGATTTAATAGGATTGTTTTTGATTGCAAATCCAACTCCACTGGCCACTCTACATGAAGCATCTTTTCCGACCAAATACATATAGCCACCCAAGGCCTCACATAGCTTTCCGCTACCCACCAGATGTCTCTCATTTATGGCTGCAATGTCAATGTTATAGCGGGAAGTCACACTTTTCCTCTTAGTACATAAGTTCTTGTCATTGTCCTAAAGCGTTCTCACATTCCAACTGACAATAATAAAAGGTTTTAGGACTTTGTTTTGATTGACCACGGTGAAATGGTGACCAGTTGACCGCGGTTTGCCAGCTGGAAGAAAAGTTGAGATGAACTCTGTTTAGGCCAACTTTTCTAGGCTCCTCCCCTTATTAGGGGGAAGCAGAACAATCCTAAATAGCACTGCTTTGTCATCAGACAGTTGCTGAACTCATCCTCCCACCCCAATTGAGTCTGAGAGAAACCACTCACATCTAATCCCCTGCATGCAGAGAGTCAACGAGGAACAGTGCTCACCAGTCCTAGATTCCTTCCACCAACACTCTATTGCCGCAGGATTTGCTATCATTGTCCAGATTCATGAAGGGGGTCATCAGCACGTGACTATATTATAGTGGATGAGCAGTTGCACTACTGTAAACCCACTCTTTCTTTCTCTAATCCATAACACAAACAGTAGAGCGGAAAACTGATATAACTGTCAAACTCCCCAGCCATGACAATAGAAAAACTGACAGGTGAAGTGACTAAAATTGGTAATCTCATTACAATGACTCCTGTCAAGGAATAAGATATTAGGCAGCAAGTGAACAATCAGTTCTTGAAGTTAAGGTGTTGGAAGCTGAAAAAATTGTCAAGTGTTAAGATCTAGGAGGGGTATAACTAGAGTGCTAAGAGACCCAAGGCAAATTTTGGACTTGGGGTCCTCCCCACGTCCAGTATGTTGCTTGGATGTTGCTAGGGTCTAGAACGTGATAAAGTAAGACTGGGGGTACATCCCCTAACAGTCTCGATCCCTTACTTATTTATAACAAATACTTGTGATATTTCTTGCTGTTAAATGTGGGGTAGGCCACAGCTTTATTAACAAACTTTTCAAACATATTAACTCTTTTAAAACTTTTCACAAACTATAAACCCTTCCCTTGCTATGATACATCCCGATCTCTTGAATCCTTAAAAAACACCAGGGGTGTTCGTAAGCCCCGATCTCCTTTGGGCTTGCTAACCCTCCTTGTCCTATACCACAGCTCGCATGGAAAGATCTTCACTAGAGATGAGCGAGCTCACTCGTCCGAGCTTGATGCTCGTTCGAGTATTAGGGTACCTGAGATGCTCGTTATTCGAGGCGAGCACCACGCGATGTTCGAGTCAATTCCATTACCTTCCCTGAAAGTTTTGCACCATTTTCTGACCAATAGAAATGCAGGGAAGGCATTACAACTTCCTCCTGTGACGTTCCAGCCCTATCCCACCCCCCTGCAGTGAGTGGCTGGCGAGATCAAGTGACCCCCGAGTATTTAAAGTGGGGCCGCCCACGGCTCGCCACAGATGCACACTGGGAGAGATCAGGGACAGTGCTGGTGCTGCTATAGGGAAAGTGTTAGTGTAGGATCCTGCGTACAAGAACCCCAACAGTCCTTCTTAGGACCACATCTGACCGTATGCATTACTGTTGTAGGTGCTGGTAGCAGTTTTGCAAATTATTTTTTTTTTTTTGTATATCGGGCGTGCAGCCCTATTATAGCTATAGCGTTCTCAGGCTGCACTCTGTACTACATAGTATAGGGGCAGCGTTGCTGAGATAGGGAAAGTGGTAGTGTAGGATCCTGTGTACAATAACCCCAAGGGTCCTTCTTAGGGCTACCTGTGACCATGTGCATTTTACAGGTTGTCTGATGGGAGTTGTAGTCCATCACTATTGCACAGCTAGGCCTGTTTGCAGCCTTCCGTATAATTTTTTTCTGGCTGCAGTTAGTGTTACATAACTGCTGTTAGCCTCCAACTGTACGCCAATAATTCCACAATTTCTTACACCGCTCTGTGTCTGCTGTCAACTCCACGCACAGCGTACGGCGACAGCCCCTGATAGAGGGAAAGTCATATACACGCTATATAGCCGGTATTCTTTTTCAAAAAATCTTTAAATAAAAGCGCCTTCTTAGGGCTACCTTTGACCGTGTGCATTTTACAGGTTGTCTGATGGGAGTTGTAGTCCATCACTATTCCACTTAGGCCTGTTTGGGGCCTTCCTGACTATTTTTTTCTGCCTGGAGTTTGCCTTACTATACTGCTCTCAGCGAAAAAGTCTACACACATAATTCCAAGATTATTTACACCGGGCTGTGTCTGCAGTGAATTAGAGACGCACAGCATATGGCCACAGCGACTGCCAGAGGCAAAGTGATATACACACTATATAGCCTGTATTCTTTGACCAAAAAAAACAAAAAGCTCCTTAGTTGGGCTACCTTTTGGCTGTTTAAATTTCACTGGGTGTCTGATGGGAGTTGTAGTCCATCACTATTGCACTTAGGCCTGTTTGCGGCCTTCCTGGCTATTTTTTTTGCCTGGAGTTTGCCTTACTATACTGCTCTAAGCGACAAAATCTACACACATAATTGCAAGATTATTTACACCGGCCTGCAGTGAATTTGATGCTCAGCATACGGCCAACACAGGTACTTATAGAGGGAAAGTGATATACACAGTATATAGCCTGTCTTCTTTTTCAAAAAAACCCCAAAAAGCTCCTTTGTTGGGCTACCTCTGCATTTTACTGGGTGCCTTGTGGGAGTTTTGGTGCATCACTATTGCACAGCTAGGCCTGTTTGCGGCCTTCCTTCCATTTTTTTCTGCCTGGAGTTTGCGTTACGATTCCGCTCTCTGCGTGAAAGTGTACGCATATAATTCCATAATTATTTACAGCGGTCTGTGTCTGCTCTATTCGTAATCCACCATGCTGAGGGGTAGGGGGGTCGAGGATGTGGACGCGGGCGAGGATGCGAAGTTCCAAGTGAGGGTGTGGGCCCAGGCCAAGTTCCTGGTCCAGGTGTATCCCAGCTGTAAAAATTGTTGGAAGGGGGCACTCTTGCCACTATTGTGGCTTAATAGTAGGATCTGGGAGCCTGAGATGCAGCCCAGCATGTTGCCCCTCGCCTTCCCTATCCGTTTCTGTGGCGCTTCCATCACTTTCTTGGGTTTTCCAGATTTTCACAAATGAAAACCTTAGTAGAGCATGGGTCATATGCAAAAATGCTCGAGTCGCCCATTGACTTCAATGGGGTTTATTGCTCGAAACGAACTCTTGAGCATTGCGAAAAGTTCGACTCGAGTAACGAGCACCCGAGCATTTTGGTGCTCGCTCATCTCTAATCTTCACCTCTCACCCAGCTGTGATGATTTCAGAAAAAAAACTCACCTCCATATGTCCCTTTTAACCAAAACCTTGCCAGTAACCCTCAAGGGTGGGTGGGCAGGTGTCTTCCAAGTCATTCTTCCTCAATCTTCCACGTGGTGCTCCTTTATTGCTGTCCTTTCTCTTCCTTCTTCCTCTTTTTTTGACTCTCCTACCACTTCCCTCTTCTAACTCCACCCATTACACTCAGTCCCAGTTAACCCTTCTGTTCCCTGCCCCCCAGTCTCTTGCAGCTGCATTAGGCATTTTGCTGCATGCAATAATTAACATAATATATTTAAGCCAGTGTAACTGTATGACAGAATATAGTGTAAATGGATGCTCACAATGTGCATAATATCAAGAACTAACTTGTTTGAAAAGCATAAGCATATCTTTGGACTTCTTTCTGTGGCCAGTTTTCATATTTTTATTTTCTACAGAAGTTACTTGGATTTAATTGGACTGCACCACTATACAAGGACCAAATAATGTTGCCACATTAACTACCAATAATACTACATAATTACTAATATTACCATATTGACATATTATTTGACTTCTCTTGACTTTTATTCTCTAATAAAGTTACTTGGTTTTCATTCGACTGTAAGAGCTAAGTAATGCGAGCACACCATGACAACTACCATTACCACTCATAGAGGAGGTTTGCTGTGATTGCATTTATTCATTTTTTTCTCCATCCAGCTTAGGTAGTCTTGACTAGTCTCTGCAGCATTTAATATACATCTTTGGAATAAGCCAAAAAGAAATATGGGCTCACCTCACCAGCAGTATCTTCCAATGTTGCAGGGAGATCTGAGTTTCAACGGGAGCTCTGTCCTCAAACAGCCGACCGCAGACGGCTAAACTCCATATAAAGAAAAATAGAAGTGGAGACGAGCTGCTTCGGTTAAAAAAATGTCATTCTTTATTGAGTAAAAAGCATACAGCTCACAGTTCCACGCTGAACGTGTTTCGGCTACAGTAGCCTTTGTCAACAGCTATGAGGTATGAGATACACAAGACATTTATAGACAAAATACCAATTAAAATCAAAGAAGCAATACCTGTGTGTGCTAGCTTGTCAGGAGGAGAAATGGCTGAGGAATGGTGTGGTGGGTGTGTTCAGGAGTTAATTGCACCACATGTTGTAACTAGCATGCAGAGATTTGTTACAAAAAGGTTTAAGGCTGCATTCCCACGAAGTATATCGGCTTGGTTTTCACGCCGAGCCGATATACGTTGTCCTCGTGTGCAGGGGGGGAGGGGAGGATGGAAGAGCCAGGAGCAGGAACTGAGCTCCCACCCCCTCTCCACCCCTCTGCACTATTTGCAATGGGGAGAGGTGGGGAAGGGGCGGGGCTAATTCTCGTAACTTAGCCCCGCCCCACCACCTTTCATTGAAAATAGTGCAGATGGGTGGAGGGGAGGCAGAGAGGGCGCGGGAGCTCAGTTCCTGCTCCTGGCTCTTCCATCCTCCCCCCCTGCACACGAGGACAACGTATATCGGCTCGGCGTGAAAACCGAGCCGATATACGTTCGTGGGAATGCACCCTAAAACAGACAGAGGAACAAGTATATATGTAGATTTTTGGAAAATGGTAATTAAATACATCTGTACAATGATAAATAAGTGAGGATTTTAAGGGGAAAGGAATCTGGAAGGCAAAAAATTCCAATAATGTTGTGAGGGTATATATATATATTGCCATATATTTTTTTATGTTTTATACCTATATGCAAGTTTTATTCAATTCCAAATGAAAAAAAACTTATATGTCGCCTTACATCAGATATTCCGAGGCTTTAGAAGGCTTTGCAAGAGATGTTCTAGAAATTCAGAGAAGAAGAACCAGACATGAAGGACGCGTGTACTTGGCCATTTTCCCAGAAACAAGATATCAAGATGTTCAAATGTACATAACTTTCACTGTCTTAGGCCAGAAATCCGGACTTCCCATATATGGAGAATGCATGTTTGGCCGTTTTCTTAGAATTGAGTGGGTGATTCTTTGCACTGGAGTTAATTGAATACGTGATTTTCTGTACGTAAGCCAGAGGCGCCAGTATCAAGATAATGACTGTTATATGATTTTCACTGTCTCAGTCCGCAAATCCGGACTTCCCATATATGGTTATGAGCCCATCACCCCCTTGGGGATGGGACAAAGGGTATAAGATCTCATGTAATCTGTAATAAAGCACGTTGGCACAGCTGAGAGCCATGTCCCGTGTGAGGAATGATACCAGATCCCTGTGTGGTGTCTATTCTTACGGCCGGCAGCAGGGCAAGTGGGGTGGGCCCGATTGGTGCTGTACTTAGAAATTTTTACCCTGATAATGTAAAATTCATGAGGAGAAAAAAAAACAACTTCTTTCTGAATACATACTCTTAGATCTCATAGATATAGTTACATAAATTGTCTCTGCATAGTAATAAAACAATTCCAGGATATACGAGTTCACCAAAATATACAAAACAGAAGTAAAAAAAAAAAACTTGACAACGGCTACTGTAGCCGAAACACGTTCAGCGTGGACCTGTGAGCTGTATGCTTTTTACTCAATAAAGAATGAAATTTTTTTAACGGTAGCAGCTCCTCTCCACTTCTATTTTTCTTTATACATCTTTGGCTCCTGTTTTCCAGCATGTCCATACTTTTACATAAACTTACCATCAATAATGCCTCCAAAAGCTCAACATAGAAATAGTACCCTATTGTGCACCTCATTCATTGCAATGCCCCCGCTGTACATTTAGGCAGACTCAAGAAGTTGCAACTCTGCTCTGCAGTGACAAAAACTGTATTTGGAAAGTGGACTAGTGGTACTATTTAAGGATCAATATCCCTTGGGAATCTAATGGGTAGATTCTCTAATGCTAAAGAGGTAACTGGGAGCAGCTGCATCCACCTGAAGTGAGAAGTCTTTCAATGAAAAGCCCACATGAACTTAAAACCAGAAGCAAGAAACCAGTTATAGGTTGGACCAAGTAGTTCATGAGTTCTTGTCTAACTAGAATGGGACTCAGGTGTCTGCTAGGCAGCAAGATGGTTCAGAGGCCCACCTCATTTACAATTCCATAATTATGCTGACGGAGAATGCCTCTCTAACTCAGAAATAACCATTTTAGGATATATGCACGCGGATGTTAAAGTTTATTTCACTAAGTTCTATTGTAACTGTATGAAATCAATGTTGTGCAAGGAAAACAAGGGACAGAAGGGGGGGAATAATGTAAACAGAAATTAGGGTTCACTCACGTTTTTATTATTAGTGTTCTGTTCATGTGTCTTTAAAATTTGTGACTAAGTGAAGCTTGAAACTTTGGCTGGAGAGTGGACTAAAAGGAGGTGGTGCTACTGCCAAGTAAGTATGAGAACTAAGCATGCAGATAAGTGACAATAGAAAGTTATACTGAGCATCTCAAGATGAAACTTCTTGGAGGAGGAGTGAAGAGGGATGATACCTAGGCATCCTATTGTTATTTATCTTCAAGGCGATCCTTAATCCACTAGAGATTTTAGACTTTTCCTGAAGTGTTACTGGAGCCAACACTTGTTCAAGTGAGCAGCAGCATGTATCAATTGAATGTTGTTACTTATCGAGGCCCTTGTGATATACTGGTTGAAGAAAGTCCTAGGCATCTGTAGTGTTTTGGAAATATGATACCTGTATCAGAACTGGCCACACTGGAGCCATTGCTCCAAACAGCAAGTGAGAAGCTGTTGCTAAGACTAGTCGGTCCTCTAGGCTTAACTCCTGTCAAGAAAAACCCCATGCCACTGTTGGGTAGAGTTCTTCACCTACTTGAACAGTCCCACAAACTGAACTACAAAAAGGGATAGTTTTAGAATCATAAAATGGTAGAGTTGGAAGGAACCTCCAGGGTCATCTATTTTTTGCAAATCCTATCCAAAAATGAGGGCACTCAGCTGTTTGGGGATTCATTTTGTTTTCTGAATGTTGGCATGTTATGCCAGTATATGAAAGTCATGCTATGTAAGGCAGAATTTACTAGGGTTACAACAGGTACAGTAGAGGGTGCCCTTTCCAGGGTAGGTACTCCATTAGGTATGGTAACAATTATACAATACAGTGATCTATCATTTAATAGGTGCACTTAACTAGTTTGAGATGGAGAAAAAAAATCAATCAAGGCTATGTTTTACTATAATATTCATACTAGTGGTCCTGTTATTTTCTGTTTTAGTCTGCTTTCAGATGAGCATTTTTAATTCATATTTGGTCTGGTTTGAGGATGGTAATAACCCCTTAGACCCAGTGTTTTGCATATCCTCTAAAAAATAGCTGGGAAAACAAGATGATCCACTGCTGCTCCAAGCAGTGTACCCAGTTTCCTGAAAGACCTACCCCAAAATAAGCCCTGGCATGATTTTTCAGCATTTGGGGGGAGGCTTGAAATAAGCTTTACCCTAAAAATGAGCCCTAGTTAAGAGTTCATTTAAAAAGTCAATAGTAGTGCTCTAGGTGCTGCATTTTTACAGTGCTTTTCATGCAGGCCCGCAGAGTCATTTACCCAGCAGACACGTTGCAGGTCCCTCCCACTGCTCTCCAGAGTCCCAGCACAGTTCTCAGAGTCCACAGCTCAGCCAATTAATGCAGCTTTTAAAGAACCAATCAGAGCCATTGCTTTGTAGATGGGGGATTTATGACTTCTGTAACCAGGAAGTGCTCCTGTGTTTGCCGCCAGAGGGTTTTGTTGGTGTTTTTACTGTTCAGAATACACAGTAAAAGTGCAGATAACCAAAGGCTTGAGCACTTGTGAGGGACAAGGGTTAGAAGTATCCAATTCTCACAGATTGGTAATCCCGCTATCAAAATAAGACATCCTCTAAAAAGAAGCCCTAGCACACCTTTTGACAAATATAAGACCCTGTCTTATTTTCAGGGAAATACAACAGTGTTTAAACTCTACCACCTAAGGCCCCTGGCACAGTAACATATTTGGAACTATATTAATCAAAGGGCAGCACACGGCCCCATTATGGGGCTATGAGGACATGCACAGACTTCTCATGTGGACTGAGATTGTTTGGAAAGAAAAAAAAAATTATGAATGACTCACTGACAAGAAATAGGACATGTAAGTGCATGTTGATGTGTTGATGTGCAGGGGTTCATGTGCTTTCTGATGAGAAGTGCACCAAGCCTCGTGTGCAACTGGTACACAGGAAATGTGCACCTGGCCTAAGTAGTATCATTTTTCTTGTGGATAACCATGTAGGTTGTGGTGTAATTGTAGTGTGCCAATGATGAAATACTAAAAATGAAGTCTAGATTTTGAATAGTTTTACAAGCTGCATCTTCAGAACTTTGTAACAAATGCTAACTAGTCAAAAGTTACCCATTGATAAACTTATTTAGCTTAATGTTTTTATTAGATTTTTACAAAAAAAAAAAATCTGACCAGAATAGTGCGCCAGCATCTTATTCTAATTAGGATATGGTAACAGTCTGAGCAGATACTGATCAACATACATAGAGCAAAGAGTCAAGTTCCAACAAAACATTCAGGTGAACAAGCCTGTAAACATGTTTGGCAAAAACTGTGGATAGGGCAAGGGGCTGGGGAGATCTACAGAATTGAGGAAAAGAGCATGGTGCACTACAAGTATCAGGATTATCTGACACTTTGTATCTACTCTGTGTAGGAGTATACATCAAGCAGCCACCCCCCTATATTATGAGGCTGTGTGAGTGGCTGTCTCATCGGTGTCCCATATAGGTGTAACTGGAGGGGATGCAGTTATCTGCATTCTTAATTACATTGGTTGTATGTTTGGGGTTGTCCCACTCCAGAATAATTTATAAATTTGGAGTCAATCATAAGCCTTTAATTTTTGAAAAAAAATCTTACTTTGCAGAATTTTTTTCACACCTGCCAAAATGTTGGCAGTTGCGGTACTATGTAAAAGCTGGACTAGCCAACTTTTACATATCAAATAAGAGAAAGATCTCACCTCACCGCAGATTTCACATGCTTTTAAATCTTTCTCTGACCTTAGAAATGCATCCACATCCTTCACCACTCAGTCCTAGTGGCTTTACAAATGCAAAATGTAGAAGAAATCGGGAACACAGGCTCTGTGAAATGCTTCGTACTTTATTCTAACAATAGTGCTCTGTACATCAGTATGACTTGGGGAACGCGTTTCGATTACAAGGTTCACTTTAATCGAAAAGCATTCTCCAACTTTTACATAGTACTGTAAAAACCTTGCATCAGATCATGGTATTGAGGAATGGGAAGATTTGTCAAAACTAGTAGAAACATATGCTGCTCCACTTTTTCATGTAGTGTATGCCATATTCCCAGCAAGGTGCTCAACTATGGGAGAGTATGGAGTACGTTACTAAACTGTACCTGGTTGTACCAGCTATCACATCACTGCAAAAGTACAAAAGCAGGATAAACCCTGCTTTATATTTTTAGAGCTGGAGGCTAAAGACTTGCTCGGTCAACTATCTCTCTGGACTCCCCAGCCATAACCATAGCACAACTGACAGGTGAAGGGACTGCAATTGATAATCTCATTACAATGACTCTGTTCAAGGAATTGGACATATTAGGCAACAAGTGAATAGTCAGTTCTTGAAGTTGAAGTGTTGGAAGCTGGAAAAATGGGCAAGTGTTAAGGCCCATTTACAAATCAACGAATGTCGGGCAAACGATGCTCTAAACTATTGAGAATCCAGCAGAATTAGAAGTAGTTTCAATAAGTCCAAACCTTTATTCTTCTATATTTAAAAGATGACCCGGCAACGTTTTGACCACAGAGGTCTTTGTCAAGCCTCATTTCCTATTCCTCCGTACCTTGTCTGCATTCTCTCTTTTCAGTGAGTGCTGCTGGTCTCTACACCTACAGCTGGGCAAATGATGCTCGACACTCGTCCCCGCATATTCTCACTCCCGTGCTGTTACCCAGGAGCGAGTATTGCTGGCTATCTAACAGAGCTGCCAGCATGGGGCCGGGACAACTAGAGGAGATTGCACTCCTCGCTCTCCCCCACCCCTTACCATTCACTTAACACAGCGGCGGTTCAGTACTGAACGGCTGCTGGTTACACTGAACGATAATCGTTCAGGATTTTATGCAGCTTAAAATCCTGAACTGTCCACAGCCCTACATAGTAATAGTATTCCACTTTTTACTCCCAAACAGTAGTAATGTCCCCTATTGTGCACCTAGTACATTACAATGCCTCCACTATCCATCTGGACAGGCTAAAGGAATCGTAATTTAGCTCTGCAGTGCATCAGACTGTATTCTGAAAGTGGAGAAGTGGTACAAAAATCCCTTAGGAACCTAATGGGTCAAAGTTTTCTAATGACTGTTTTGATAGCAGTCACTAATTACCGTAAAGAGAATCAGGCTACCGGAAAGGACACATGCTGGTGGTTTATGACTGCTTCAGTCGGTGAGCAACAGGCCCTCTGGAGTGTAGGAACTGTAATAAAATGTAACATAATGCAGGGTTATGTTTTCTAAGATTATGACCACCAGGATGATGTGTTTATCGGGGCACCACTTGAAGACCCAAATGCCTCTGGGAGATGGTAGACTTATGTATGAGAGAATGGCTTTTTAAGACCTGCAATGAGTGAACTCGGGCCTTTTAGGGTGCAGTCGTGCTACAACCAGATGAATCCTGGGAAGAGATTTCCTGGGGAGAGAGCTAGGAGAATTCAGATAACATGCTAGAGCGGCATGGACCGTTCCATGAACTAGACCACAAAAGGGTTGGGTTTATGCAAACCTTATCCAAAAGCAGGGCATTCTCAGCTGTTTAAGGGCGCCCACCCACTGGCGATTTTTTTTTTCCTTTGCGTTTTTTCTCAAGAGCAATTAGTTTTGAATGTACTCCTGTCCACTGGCGTTTTTTTTTCAGTCCGTTGCAATTTTTAACATAGGAACTGTCAGTTGCATATGTGTCCTTATTTTTCTCTTAATGCACCCATGAATGTCAATGTAAATTAACGGAAAATGCCGCGAAAATGCCGCGAAAAAGCCGCAAAAAAGCCGCGGAAAACGCGTGGAAAACGCGTGGAAAACGTGCCGAAAACGCTACGTTTTTCACGCACGAAAATCGCAAACGCCAGTGGGTGGGCGCCCTAAGGATGAATTTTGTGTTCTGACTATTGGCAAATGTGTTTTATGGCAGTACACCGAATCCATGCTATGCAAGGCAGAACTTGCTAGAAAAAAATAGGGACAGGGTGGAGGTTGCTCTTTTTAGGGTGGGTACTCCAATTAGGTATGATTATTATAAAATACAGTGATATAACATTTAATGAGTGTAATTAATTACATACATGGAGATAATTCAATGAATTTTCCTGCGCAGGAGTTTCCATAGGACATGCGACTGAAAAGCTTGCATCTAAGGTCTGTAGTACAAGAAAAGATAGGGCCTGACCTATTTTTGGTACGCATTGTACAGGAGTCTATGGAAACTCCTGCACAACACGCACCAAAATTAGGTCAGGTCCTATCTTTTCTCATACCAGGGGCCTTAGATGCAAGCTTTGCAGTCACATGTCCTATCTTTGATTGGTGCGAGTATTTAGCACATCTAAAATTTATTAATGTAAACGCTTCTATAGGAAACCATTGGTTCTTTTACAAAACGCTCTTTTCACATGCCTCTAATGAATGAAAACAGCGCTCATGTGTTGCTAGTATACTGAATCTCTGCTATGCAAGGCAGAACTTACTAGGATATCAGCAGGGACAGGGTGTAGGCTGCTCTTTTCAGGGTGAGTACTCCAATTAGGTATTGCAACAAGTGTACAATACAGTGATCATTTAATGAGTGTAATTCATTAGAAAAATGGAGATAATTCAATCAAGGTTAAGTTTTATTATATTGATACTTGTGGTCCTTTCTCTATCACTCTTTTTGTCTGCTTTCAGATGAGTATTTTAAATCCGTATTTGGTCTGTGTTTTGTGAACAGTAATATGGAGCTAATCTAAATCTATGCATCTATTCACATGGCAATATTTTTTCATGGCCGTGTTTTAAAAACGCAGCAGGACCTGTTTTTGTCTTTGAATTCATTATTTTTTTATTAGGAAAATATGGATCCATAGCTAATCTATAGAAAATAAAACAAATGGCAGCAAATATGGAGGCAAATACTGATCAAGTACTGATGACATATGATTGCATCCATATTACAAATCTGTATTACAGAGATGACAGTAAACACATCTAAAACTGGACTTATACTGTTTCACTTACAAAACCGAAGAAAGGCAAACTGTAAATATGGTAAAATAACAAAGGATCTGCAGCTCATTTCCAGTTAAAATCTGCACCAACAATGCAGATTTTGTCTCTATTTTTGATGCAGAAAATCCACAGCATTTCTGTTATATTTGAACATACCCCAATACTCACTTTCTGATCTGCAGACTTTGGCCAAGTGTAGGTTATTGTGATACTTGTAGTTAAGGTTTGCCTTTTACTTCTATGAATATTATGCCTCGCTTGTTTACTAAACTTTGCTTATTTATATTACCCCTGGTACCGCAACTGACCTCACATTGCTGATTTCTGATTGTTTGACTACACCTTTGTCTCTGCTTCAACGTGTATCATTAAAGCCATTCTAAATCCTCTGGCTGCAACTCTGAATCCTCTGGCTGCTGCTCCTCCTTCCTCCCAGCCTCCTCACTCCATTACAATGACACATTCTGAGGAGCAGGCAGACTCCCAGGAACTGTTCTCGGGCCCCTGCCCAGATTGGGCAACAATGGTTCCTCTCCTACTGGAGGAGTTTGTCTAGACCGATGCCCAACCTTTGGAAAGTTTCCGGGGTCCGGGGGATGAGGCTGGGTACTTCCGGCAACTGTCTCAAGAGCTTTCAGTGGGTGAGGAGGATGATGACGATGAGACACAGTTGTCTATCAGTGAGGTAGTAGTAAGGGCAGTAAGTCCGAGGGAGGAGCGCACAGAGGATTCGGAGGAAGGGCCGCTGGACGATGAGGTGACTGACCCCACCTGGTGTGATAAGCCAACTGAGGACAGGTCTTCAGAGGGGGAGGCAATTGCAGCCGCAGGACAGGTTGGAAGAGGCAGTGGGGTGGCCAGGGGTAGAGGCAGGTCCAGAGCGAATAATCCACCAGCTGTTTCCCAAAGCACCCCCTCGTGCCAAGCCACCGTGCAGAGGCCAAGGTGCTCTAAGGTGTGGCAGTTTTTCACGGAGACCGCGGACGACTAGTGAACAGTGGTGTGCAACCTTTGTCGTGCCAAGATCAGCCGGGGAGCTACCACCACCAGCATGCGCAGGCATATGATGGCCAAGCACCCCACAAGGTGGGACGATGGCCGTTTACCGCCTCCGGCTTGCGCCACTGCCTCTCTCCCTGGGCCCCAGGCTGCCACTGAGATCCAACCCACCTCTCACGACACAGGCACGAGCATCTCCTGGCCTGGACCCACACCCTTACCTCCGCTGTCCTCGGCCCCATCCAGCAATGTCTCTCAGCACAGCGTCCAGCTGTCGCTAAGAGAATCGTTGGAGCGAAAGCGCAAATACGCCGCCACGCACCCGCACGCTCAAGCTTTAAATGTCCACATAGCCAAATTGATCAGCCTGGAGATACTCCCCTACAGGCTTGTGGAAACTGAGGCTTTCAAAAATATGATGGCGGCGGCAGCCCCGCGCTACTCTGTCCCCAGTCGCCACTAATTTTCACGGTGTGCCGTCCCAGCCCTGCACAACCACGTCTCACGCAACATTGTACACGCCCTCACCAACTCGGTTACTGGCAAGGTCCACTTAACAATGGACACGTGGACAAGCACAGGCGGGCAGGGCCACTATATCTCCCTGACGGCACATTGGGTGAATTTAGTGGAGGCTGGGACCGAGTCAGAGCCTGGGACCGCTCATGTCCTACCCAGAATTGCGGGCCCCAGATCGGTGCTGGTTTCTGCGGCGGTGTATGCCACCTCCACTAAACCTTCCTCCTCCAACGCAACCTCTACTGCGCAAGCAAGACGTGTCAGCAGCAGCACGTCGCCAGCAGTCAGTGTCGCGCGGCAGCACAGCGGTGGGCAAGCGTCAGCAGGCCGTGCTGAAACTACTCAGCTTAGGAGAGAAGAGGCACAAGGCCCACGAACTGTTGCACAGTCTGACAGAGCAAACTGATCGCTGGCTTTCGCCACTGAGCCTGCAACCGGGCATGGTCGTGTGGGACAACGGCCGTAACCTGGTGGCGGCTCTGCAGCTCGGCAGCCTAACGCACCTGCCATGCCTGGCCCATGTCTTTAATTTGGCGGTTCAGCGGTTTCCGAAAGGCTACCCACACTTGTCAGACCTGCTCGGCAAGGTGCGCCGGGTCAGCGCACATTTCCGCAAGTCCAACATGGACGCTGCCACCCTGCAGACCCTGCAACATCGGTTTAATCTGCCAGAGCACCGACTGCTTTGCGACGTGCCCACACGGTGGAACTCTATGCTCCACATGTTGTCCCGGCTGTATGAGCAGCGTAGAGCTATAGTGGAACTCCAACATGGGTGGCGTAGTAGGAGTCAGCCTCCTCAATTCTTTACAGAGGAGTGGGCCTAGTTGGCAGACATCTGCCAGGTCCTTGGAAACTTTGAGGAGTCAACCCCGATGGTGAGCGGCAATGCTGCAATCATTAGCGTCACCATTCCCCTGCTATGCCTGTTGAGAAGTTCCTTGCAAAGCATAAAGGCTGACGCTTTGCGGTCGGAAACGGAGGTGGGGGAAGACACTATGTCGCTGGATAGTCAGAGCACCCTCATGTCTATATCTCAGCGTGTTGAGGAGGAGCCTGAGGAGGAAGAGACAACTGGGCCCACTGCAGAGGGTACCCATGCTGCTTGCCTCATCCATTCAGCGTGTATGGCCTGAGGAGGAGGAGGATCCTGAAAGTGATCTTCCTAGTGAGGACAGATATATGTTGCGTACAGGTACCCTGGCACACATGGCTGACTTTATCTTAGCATGCCTTTCTCGTGACCCTCACGTTAGACGCATTCTGGCCACTACGGATTATTGGGTGTACACACTGCTTGACCCACGGTATAAGGAGAACCTTTCCACTCTCATTCCCGAAGAGGAAAGGGGTTTAAGAGTGATGTAATACCATAGGGCCCTGGTGGACAAACTGATGGTAAACTTCCCATCTGACAGCGCTAGTGGCAGAAGGCGCAGTTCCGAGGGCCAAGTAGAAGGGGAGGCGCGGAGATCAGGCAGCATGTTCAGCGCAGGCAGGGGAACACTCTCTAAGGCCTTTGCCAGCTTTATGGCTCCCCAGCAAGACTGTCACACCTCCCCAGTCCAAGCTGAGTCGGAGGGAGCACTGTAAGAAGATGGTGAGGGAGTACGTAGCCGATCGTACCCCTGTCCTCCGTGACGCCTCTGCTCCGTACAACTACTGGGTGTCAAAGCTGGACACGTGGCCCGAACTCGCGCTGTATGCCCTGGAGGTGTTGGCTTGCCCTGCGGCTAGCGTCTTGTCAGAGAGGGTGCTTAGTGCAGCTGGGGGAATCATCACGGACAAGTGTACCTGCCTGTCAACTGACAGTGCCGACAGGCTTACACTCAAAGATGAACAAAGCCTGGATTTCCCCAGACTTCTCTTCTCCACCAGCAGACAGAAGCGCTACCTAAAGACCTTTGTCAATCTGTGTATGATATTCGTCCTCCTCCGGCTCCTCCTCCTGAAACCTCACGTAATCACCACAAATGGGCAATTTTTCTGTGGGCCAAAGGCTCATATAACTTTTCTAAATAATATTTATCTGTTTCAATTCTCATTAAAGCATTTAAACTTCCACCTGAACCAATTTTTATTTTGACTGAGCTGCCTCCAGGCCTAGTTAAAAATTAAGCCACAATACGCTAAGCGATTAATGGTTTCACCTGCCCTCTGGGTTGGGCATGGGCAATTTTTCTGGGGTACATTTGTACTGTCGGTACACCAATTTTTCGGGCCCTCACCTACAATGTAATCCAAGTAATTTTTATGGGCTTCACCTGCACTCATGCTACACCGTGTCTGGGGTTGGCCTACACTTTTGCTACAGAAATGTAACTCTGTTCTGCCTACCTATACTTGAGCAACAGAAATGTAACTTCGGTCTGCCGATACTTCTGCTTTTGAAATGTTACCTTGGTTGGTGTATACTGTTACTACTGTAATTTTACTAATACTGGGCTCTGACTAGACTGCTGGAACGGAAAGGTTACTGGGGTGTCTGTCTGCACTGCTGGAACGGAAAGGTTACTGGGGTGTCTGTCTGCACTGCTGGAACGGAAAGGTTACTGGGGTGTCTGTCTGCACTGCTGGAACGGAAAGGTTACTGGGGTGTCTGTCTGCACTGCTGGAACGGAAAGGTTACTGGGGTGTCTGTCTGCACTGCTGGAACGGAAAGGTTACTGGGGTGTCTGTCTGCACTGCTGGAACGGAAAGGTTACTGGGGTGTCTGTCTGCACTGCTGGAACGGAAAGGTTACTGGGGTGTCTGTCTGCACTGCTGGAACGGAAAGGTTACTGGGGTGTCTGTCTGCACTGCTGGAACGGAAAGGTTACTGGGGTGTCTGTCTGCACTGCTGGAACGGAAAGGTTACTGGGGTGTCTGTCTGCACTGCTGGAACGGAAAGGTTACTGGGGTGTCTGTCTGCACTGCTGGAACGGAAAGGTTACTGGGGTGTCTGTCTGCACTGCTGGAACGGAAAGGTTACTGGGGTGTCTGTCTGCACTGCTGGAACGGAAAGGTTACTGGGGTGTCTGTCTGCACTGCTGGAACGGAAAGGTTACTGGGGTGTCTGTCTGCACTGCTGGAACGGAAAGGTTACTGGGGTGTCTGTCTGCACTGCTGGAACGGAAAGGTTACTGGGGTGTCTGTCTGCACTGCTGGAACGGAAAGGTTACTGGGGTGTCTGTCTGCACTGCTGGAACGGAAAGGTTACTGGGGTGTCTGTCTGCACTGCTGGAACGGAAAGGTTACTGGGGTGTCTGTCTGCACTGCTGGAACGGAAAGGTTACTGGGGTGTCTGTCTGCACTGCTGGAACGGAAAGGTTACTGGGGTGTCTGTCTGCACTGCTGGAACGGAAAGGTTACTGGGGTGTCTGTCTGCACTGCTGGAACGGAAAGGTTACTGGGGTGTCTGTCTGCACTGCTGGAACGGAAAGGTTACTGGGGTGTCTGTCTGCACTGCTGGAACGGAAAGGTTACTGGGGTGTCTGTCTGCACTGCTGGAACGGAAAGGTTACTGGGGTGTCTGTCTGCACTGCTGGAACGGAAAGGTTACTGGGGTGTCTGTCTGCACTGCTGGAACGGAAAGGTTACTGGGGTGTCTGTCTGCACTGCTGGAACGGAAATGTTACTGGGGTGTCTGTCTGCACTGCTGGAACGGAAATGTTACTGGGGTGTCTGTCTGCACTGCTGGAACGGAAATGTTACTGGGGTGTCTGTCTGCACTGCTGGAACGGAAATGTTACTGGGGGGGGTCTGTCTGCACTGCTGGAACTGAAATGTTACTGGGGGGGGTCTGTCTGCACTGCTGGAACTGAAATGTTACTGGGGGGGGGGTCTGTCTGCACTGCTGGAACTGAAATGTTACTGGGGGGGGGGTCTGTCTGCACTGCTGGAACTGAAATGTTACTGGGGCATGTCGCAACTGATACTACTGAAATGTTACTGGGGTTGTCTACACTGCTGGAACTGAAATGTTACTGGGGTCTGTCTAGACTTATACTACTGAACTGTTACTGGGGTCTGTCTATACTGCTGCAAATGAAATGTTACTGGGGTCTGTCCATACTCTTACCACTGAAACGTTACCAATTCTCGGCTCTGCCTATACTGCTGCTACTGCTATGTTACAGGATTGTGGAAACGGAGGCATGACAAAGACATGATGGTGGCGAGGCCACACTATTAGGTCCCCAGGCGCGACAATTTTTCAGCGCCGCGGTTACTGGAAAGGTGCATATAACCACGGACACGGGGACAGGGCATGTACTGCCTCAAAGACATTGCCCTCCTCCTCCAGCAATGAAAATATTCTTGGCAAATGCTTTCACAGTGGTCCGTCTGGCGGCAGTCCAAGAATTTCACCTTAAACGACACAAGAAAGCCCCCCACCACGGCCCACTTAATCCTGGCCACATCCTGAAAACCAACTAAATACAACCGCGGTAGTATTCCATTATCACTAGCTGAAGCTTTCAGCCGACTGGTAGAGCATTGGTGCTTAAAACTTATTGGCACTGCTAAGTCCAAAGATTAGCGTACAGCTGAGGTCGGAATACAGGTGACTATAGAACACACCATCCCTGCAGGGCAAGGGACTGAGTTGCAGCAGGTACCGACCCTAAATGGAAGCAGGCCAGCTGAGAACCACATACTCCCTGCATGATTTTGGACTGACCGATGAGGCCTTTACTTGTGATCATCTTTAGTAATTCCTAAGAAAGATGCTTGCGTGGTAGTAGCCGGAAACTTGGATTGCTATTTGCTAACACTTTGGAATGGACAACGGAAACCATAGGAATGAAGCCTTTCCATTTTTCCAGCTTGAGATGAGAAGTGCCGACTTTCAGTACCTTGAGTATCCTTTTCATTGCAATCAAATGCCCCTCTCGTCTTAGAAAATACTAGCTTTTCCACATAGGTGTTGTCAATCTGTCTATACTGTTACTACTGAAATCCCACTAATACTGGGCTACGCCCATCCTGCTGTTACAGAAGTCTGTCGAAACCGTTACTACTGAAATGTAACTGATACTGTGCTCTGCCTATACTGCAGCTACTGAAATGTTACTGGGGTCCGTCTATACTGTAACTACAGAAGTGTTAATAGGGTCTCCCCAGACTTCTGCAACATAACTGTTAGTGGGGTGTGCGTATACCTTAGCTACAGGAGTATTTCAGGGGTCGGTGCATACTATGGGTGCACTAAGTGTTCCCATCGCAGTGTTTCACGTACATTGCCCCCCCAAAAATTACCCAATCTGACTAGGGCATGCAGTGTGGGCCGAAGCCCACCTATATGTAATCTGACGTTAGCTCTGCTGTCCAGGGCACTGCAATGGGATATATTTATGTACCGCCGGTGGGTTCCAGGGAGCTACCCATGCTGTGGGTCCACAGGGACTTCACATTAGGTAGTTGTACTTGCCTGTGTATACTTATAAAAAAAACCAGTCTGACTGGGGCATGCAGGTAGGGCCAAAGCCCACCTGTATTTTATCTGACGGTACCTCAGCTGTGCAGGGCACTGCAATGGGATTTATTTATGTACCGCAGGTGGCTTCCTGGGACCCACCCATGCTGTCGGTCCACACAGACTTCGCATTAGGCAGTTGTACGTACCTGTGTCTACTTATAAAAACCCCAGTCTGACTGGGGCATGCAGTGTGGGCCGAAGTCCACCTGTATTTAATCTGACGTTAGCTCTGCTGTCCAGGGCACTGCAATGGGATACAGTTATGTACCACCGGTGGGTTACAGGGAGCCACCCCTGCTATGGGTGCACACTGAATTACCATTGCGGAGTTGTACCTGCCTGTGACTATTTATAAAAAATACTCAGTCTGACTGGGGCATGCAGTGTGGGCCGAAGCCCGCCTGTATTTAATCTGACGTTAGCTCTACTATCCGGGCCACTGCATTGGGACAAACTACAGGAGCAATACAGCGCTAATAGGACGTGCACAGCTACACTAGCATAGGAGTCCGCTGTAGACCCGCGATTGCTGAGGGTTTGTGCAGAGGCCTATGTCCTGGGTGCAGTGAAAATCCGCTTCCTGCCTAGGATTGCTGAAGCTGTGGGCCGAGGCCTATGTCGTGGGCGCAGTGCAAGTCTGCCATGTTTGGCCCCTCAGATCTATTTTTTGTTCATGTCTTGGGTTTCCTAGGACCCACCTATGCTGTTGGTGCAAACTTAGTTCCCATCGCGGTGTTTCACCTGTCTGGCACAAAGACACTGACTGACTTGGGTAGGGGGCAGATGGCTTTCCCCTTGCAGTGTCGATTGAGCTATGCGACACCTTGACAGAATGAATAGTGTGTGGCACATGGATTCCCCATTGCTATGCCCACGTTTGCAGCTCCTGACGGAGGTGGCACAGGATTGGATTTCTCATTGCTTCTGTACAGCATTATGGGCTATCGCCCCGCCCCTTTTAAAGAGGGTCACTGCCTGGCCCTGCCAACCCTCTGCAGTGTGTGCCTCTGGTTCCTCCTGATCGCAAACACACTTAGACATGAGGGTGGTGCTGCTATGCAGCCAGCGTGTGGCATGAGGGCAGCTGAAGGCTGCGCAGGGACACTTTGGTGTGCGCTGTGGACGCTGGGTTTTGTGTGTGTGTGTGTGTGTGTGTGTGTGTGTGCGGTTGGGCAGCATGTAACCCAGGAGAAGAGGCAGCGGTGTGTCCCACAGGCAGTGCTTGTGCTTAGTTGGAGGTAGTGTGGTGCTTAGCTAAGGTGTGCCTTGCTAATGAGGGTTTGTCCAAGTAAAAATTGTTAGGGGGGGGGGGGGCACCCTTGCCGCTATTGAAGCTTAGTAGTGGGACTTGGGAACCTGAAATGCAGCCCAGCATGTTGCCCCTCGCCTGCCCTATCAGTTTCTGTGTCGTTTCCATCACTTTCTTGGGTCTTGCAGATTTTCACCAATGAAAACCTTAGCGGAACATGGGTGATATACAAAAATGCTCGAGTCACCCATTGACTTCAATGGGGTTCATTACTCGAAACGAACCCTCGAGCATTGCGGAAAGTTCGACTGGAGCAACGAGCATTTTGGTGCTTGCTCATCTCTACCTGTAATACATATAATATTAAAAAAGAAAAAAAACCACTACCAGTTTGTGACAATTGTTTATTGATTGCTGTACACAATGGCAGATTAGTAAGGCGGTTTGAGTATCTCAACATTTCTCAACAGTATTAAAAAATTGGTAATTTCCAATTGTAGACATTATTATAGGCGATAAATCAGAAGCAAAAAAAGCTTTTTTTTTCTGGAATCAACAGTGAAGGATGTGTGAATAGCAGTACGGTTGATCCAGATCTGTTCAGTCTATCACGTTTCTTAGAAATTTGGTGGGTTCATATGACTTAGTTCTTAGATAGCTTCTAGCAATCACATGATGTAATGAAAACAGGAGTTTATGACAAAGGTTTCCCCAAGATCTCCAAAGTGCAGCATAGAATTCATCCCAGGAGTCCTTTTACATTGTGGTCTTCCTTATCACACCAGCAGAAGGGAAATGTCCCACAGCATGGCTGTAACCAGGGCTTCCAAAGACTATAGAAGAAAGAGAGCTGCTGAGGCACCACACTGATTGTCTTCTGATGTTCTGTCACTGCCGTCTTTATTCTGTGTAGTACGCTCTTATATTGTGGGTCTACATGAGAGTCCAGAGGCTTGGATTCTGAAGGATCAGCCAATAATTCAAATAATAATGGCGGATCATGGTGATGGACATGGTCTCCTTCACAAGCACAGAATCTCATATTATAACAACCTACTGCACCCTCTGGGAAAAAGACTGGAGTAATATAATGAGCTTTCCAAATAGCACCACCTAGGAAGACAAAATGTAAATGCATTTCATTTTCTATATAGGATGTGTGGCAATTCTATGAAAGTAGGCATAATGCAGGTTCACACAACCACAGTATGCCCTAAAATCCATGGAGATGTTTCTTTTCAGCATTTGAATAGGGTTTTGATAACCCGCATAATAATAAATCTGCCACATCTGAACACGGGCTAAGAGAGATTACTTTTATTTAGAGCATGTAAAAGATGTCTTTTTAAAAAGCAAGTTATTGCTGCTTACTCCCCCTCCTAAGCGGGACCAAGTGACCACATCCATAGTATTTTAGCATGCAGGTTGTCATGTCTTTGGCCCCGTAACACCGAACAGGCAGTGTGTGATCTATCTATCCATCTCCCTCACTGACTGACTCAATTATCCACTGACTGAATTCTCTAACTTACCGGCGTCATACAAGCATCAGATTTGGCAGGAGCATTTTATAGGTCCTAAATAGGAAAAGTAAAGGGGTCACAACTCAATTATTCAATGCTAATTGCAAAAGTAAGCGCTCTCCTGTGTAATATAACTTTCCAGTGTCGTACAAACATGAAATTTGGCACGACCAATCTTTAGGTCCTAAATACAAAAAGTAAAAGGGTCACAACTTGATTATTCAATGTAAAGTGCAAAAGTATTGACACCCCTATGTAATGCACCTAATCTAATTCTCTAACTTCCCGGTGTTGTACAAACATGAAATTTGGCATGAGCATTCTTTAGGCCTAAGTAGTAAAAAGTAAATGGGTCAAAACTGATGTATTCAATGCCAAGTGCAAAAGTGCACCCCTAATCTACCTAATCTAATTCTCTAACTTCCTGGTGTCCTAGAAACTTGACATTTGGCGCAGCCATTCTATAGGTGCTAAATAGGAAAAATAAAGGGGTCACAGATTGATTATTCAATTTTTAAGTGCAAAAGTAAGTGACCCCCTATGTTATGTAACTATCTAGTGTTGTACAAGCGTGAAATTTGGCACAAGCATTCTTTAGGTCCTAAATAGGAAAAGTAAAGGGGTCGCAGCTTAATTATTTAATTCTAAGTGCAAAAGTAAGTGACCCCTTATGTAATGTAACTAATAACATGCATCTAAACCTCACAAACAGGAAATTTGGCACAAGCAATTTTTTAAATCCTAAAGAAAAGTAAAGTGGTCGCAACTTCAATAACCAATTATAAGCGTGAAAAGAATCTGCAATACATGAAATAGTTCATTTCTCAGAAACCTTAAAGCCTAGGGAAACTATTCGTATACTGAGAAGAATCTACCTCACCTCTATGTGTATATACTGAGGACAATATATTGCTCCTATAGGTGTATATACAAAATAGAATCTAAGTCACCTCTGTGTGTATTTACTGAGCAGAAGAAAGAACATGAACTGCAGGCATGGAGCATGCCTTTAAGGCTAAGAAGGGGCTGCAACCTCCAGTCTGGGGGTAAATTTAAATTAAAAGGGGTGTTACCTTTAAGGGTAAAAAGTAAGGCAAGTGGGAGGGGTGCCACATTCTGCAGAGGGATATCAGTACATGCAGCCTGAGGAAAATCTAATGCTCCTCTATGCGCACACATTGTATTACTTGGTCTTCTGAATTAACCATGACTTCATAAAATTTTCCATGCAAACAACAGATAAACACCTGTACCGATTTAACTCTGGCAAAGCTGGGTGTTGCGTCCCTACTGGATGTGCGATAGTCATAAACAAAAGAACCAACACAACTGTGCATAACCAAACTAACAAGCACAACTGTGCAACATAAATAAAAAACTAAGGGAAATCCTTTCCCTGCAAACCCCTACCCCAGGAGGGAGCCCTGCCTACTCGGTGGGCCGTTCATTTCCGACAGGTGAGGACCTACAGCTCGTACCTAGACCACTAATAATTCCCTACCAGGGAGCCCTAATATGAAAAGGGAACAGTACACCGTAACAAGCAATGGTACTTAGCTGAATCCAGCAATCCAGACAGCAACTGAGAATTGACCAGCACTGAGGTCAATTCTAGCATAGCTTATATAGGAGCAGGACCAATCAGAAACAGGTGAGGACTGACATCACTCATCCAACCACCACACCCCTCAGCTCCAGGAAAGGTAGAGACACTGCTAAACCCTGGTCTGACCTGAAAGCAAGGTGAAAACTTCAGAACTGCAAGACCGGGTATATCAGCTAGTCCTTAATAGTTCTCATTCAAGTAGGGGGATTCATGGTGCGCAGCATCACTGCAGTGCTACTTGCTTTTCTGTAAGATGCCATAAATGTAAAGCATTGACAGCCTACCATTTCATTTTCATGATTGCACTGGATGTTGATAGACATAACAATGACTACTATTGTTTATTTCATCTACCCAGCACCAACATTTTCAGTAGAGCTGTATACCTAAAGCTCTCATATCATGTTTACCAAGCAGGTAGGTAGTAATATACATTGTGGATGAGTTGTCTCGGCTCCAATTACACTACACCCACCTAATATGGTTTTGGGGTGGGTGAAACCAGAGAAAACCCATGTGGCATCAGCAGAACATAGAAAACCCATAGTGTTAAGGCTTCTTCACACGACCCTAATGGAGTGTGTTTTTGTGCTAAACACAGAGAATAAAAGCCATTAATTTCAATGGGTTTGCTCACATGAGCTGTTTTTGGGCATGTGGAAAAAAGTAGTGCTCTTTTTTTCTGAGTTTTGCACAGTAAGGCCTCATGTCCACGGGGAAAATCAGGCCCACTACAGATTCTCCATGAAGAATCCGTAGCGGGTCCCTCCTGCCCTGCGGACATGAGCGCTGAAAATAAGAAGAAATAAGAATAAACTTACCCGCAGTGGACCGGGCAGGTCTTCTCTTCTTCGCGGACGGATCTTCTTTCTTCGGCCGGCGGATGTGCTTGGCACGTCGGCGGCGTGCCGCACGCATGTGCCGGGCACATCCGCCGGGCCGAAGAAAGAAAATACGGCTGCGAAGAAGAGAAGATCTGCACGGTCCGCTGCGGTAAGTTTATTCTTATTTTAGGTCTCCCGCGGATCTGGACGGCTTCCATAGGCTTCAATTGAAGCCTGCGGGAGCCCTGCGCGAAAATGGAGCAAGTCCATTTTTTTTTCATGCTCCATATTTTTTTTTTATTCACTTTTATTGACCATCCGCGGGTATTTATCTACCCGCGGGTGGTCAATGCATCTCTATGGGGTGCGGATCCGCGGGCGGGAGAAGAGTTGAAATCCGCCGCGGATTTTAATTCTTCTTTTCCCCGTGGACATGAGGCCTTAAGGCCCACATAGAAGACTGTGGATAAATATGCAAGGGAATGTGTGCAACACTGTGCAAAGCCGCAGAAAAAGAACACATCTGGACCTCATTAGGCTAATTAGCCTTTTAATCCATGGAAAGGTTGTGCGTGTGAAGTATTCTTGCATGCACAAAACATACAGTTCTATGTGCAGACATGTGCAAAAATCTATATCAAAAACCTTGTTAATGCATTGCACTTCAGCAAGCTTGTTTGCTTATATGGTCGTCTGAATAAGCCCTTAACCACAGTAAAACCATGCCATGGATTCCAGCACCTATGATAGTGAATGTTATACAGAGAACTTACTTTCTTTTTGATGCCAACGGACTGCATGTAGCTGAGTCCCACAGTAATGGAAAAGAAATTCATGTTCTGAGTGATGGGTTTTTTTTGTGAGTAGCGGCATCAGATTCCTTCCATCAATTATTCTTTTGTAACCAAAAACAATAAGAAAAAAGTAGGAAAAAGTGTTTGCTTCAACTATACTTGACAAGATTTTTCTCTAGCCCTGTATCAGCAAACCAACCTCATTCAGATAGCCCCTTAGACCTCATTCAGATGGCCCCTTAGACCTCATTCAGATGGTCCCTTAGACCTCATTCAGATGGCCCCTTAGACCTCATTCAGTTGATTGTAATGCAGCTATATTTTAGCATTTGTATTGCAGCTACAAGACATGCAGCTTCTGTGGTTCTTGTGAACAGAACCTATATCACCATAGAACCCCATGGGGATGTAGTTCTGGTTCATTTGATCCACTAGAGGTCTGAGTGCTGCAGCCATAATACAAATACTAATATATGCACATAAATGAAGCCTTATAAAGATAAATTAAATTTGCACAGGATTGTAGACATAAAACACATTTTAATGGAATTTAACACTATAGTTAGAGTTAAAAATCCAAAAACCTATGCAGCATCCGAGGAGCAGGCCTGCAGCCGAGGAGATAGCGGGGTAGATAAAGACCTTGTCATGGGACTCTACCATCTCCTTCCCTGAGGGTAGCTCGGGACCCGACCAAATTACTGCTGGGGGAGGTCACAGGGAAAAAAGTAACCGGAGGTTACCGGTCGTCCATTTGTCACATGTGACACCACAGTTCCATCCTCTGCGGTGAATCTTGATGATGAAATAAATTAATCCACGCAGAGGAAAATCTTTCTGAACAAACCGGAAACGGTCGGTAATGTCCGTTTACTATAACTTGAGAACGTCTAATTTACATTAACAGTCCGGCACAAATACAACAAGGTAAAGTGTTGTGACAGGGAGGATTCGCGGGATGTTCTGGACGATGCACAGTAAGTTATTGGTGTGATCCCGCTCCGGGTGACTCTCTCACTCTCTACCTGTCCACACTTGCATTACTTGTGTCTTCCTTCAGCCATGCAGTGGTCCTTCTCTCCCTCAGTACTTAGTGGTTTATGTGTATTGCAGAGGTGCAATACACATAAACCAAATGCATAGTACATATAAGAGGGGCCCCACTAACTGTGGGCCATTACACCTATAAGAACTTTATATTGGGTCTTCTAAAAATATAACTTTATAAAAAATATAACTAATATTGAAAACTAATAACATTTTATACTATCTATGTGAGCAATTAAAAACCCAGAACCCCTATTGTCCAGTGTATAGCAAACAGTATCCTGTAGGAATGAATACCTACAGGTGTATATAAATCATGGGGAGGTAGCACTCCCTCCACTACTGCTAGACCCTCTGACACCATAGGCTTAAAGCATTAGCAACTAAATAGGTCGGAAACATAGTATGGGGAATTGCTATGAAAGTGAAAGTAGTCAAGGAACACTAGGTGGTGTGTTCCCTGATTACAGCTCCTGGTGGCTCACATGCTGCCACTTGGAACTAATAGGCATTAGTACCAAGTAGTAGATTATGTGAAATGATGATCACTCAAAAGCCATCTTTTGAGCGATCATCTTTGCAGTGTAAATGCACCTTTAGAATACCCTTAAGTTAAAGATTAACTCCAACATCATAGCTGGAGTTAATCTTTAACTTAACGGTATTCTTACATTGCAATATTACTCTTCTCCATTTGTCCCAAAATATTAAATTTAACTTACCAATAGGTAGGGGGCAGATAGAAGAGAGAATGGCTGCAGGATGAGACTACACAACATTTGGTGGCTGGAGACATATAGGTCTGCATAGGAGCCGTAGAAAGATTAGGAAATTTGTAATGAATGCTATTTGTAAAGTTACTTCAGCTTTCATTCCAAATACATAAAAAGCATTTCGCTAGGATGTGTTAAACCTCCTGATCAGTGGGGTCCAACTCTGTTTCAGCCCTGCAGCCTACTCTTAGCAGTTTTCAATATCATTGAGGTTATTATGACAACTCGATAGCAGTGACGGCTATGGATGCAACAGGAAAAATGGAAAAATCTAAAAGACATAAAAAGATCTCATAACACAAACCTGTCTTTAGGCAATTCACCACCCCCCAGGTGGACAACGGTCGGATAGATATCCATTAGACTTGTAGGTTCATCAATTTTTACATCAGAAGGAATAATGCCAGGCCACCGGACTATCCCTGGCACTCGGATACCACCTTCCCAGCCACCCATACCTTTTCCTCCTGGAATTTTATATCATAAGAACATATTGAAATTCCCCGTATGAATGTAATATATTAAAGGATGCTCATTTTATGCAGTGTTTATGAGTGATATTAAAATAGAACTAATAGAATGTATTATAAATCAAATTGTGCACAATACCATTTGTGTCTGACTGCCCTTGGACCAGGACAATTTCCTATCAGGCAAAACAGTGTTAGGCCGGTTTCATATCTGCGTTGGAATCTCTGGTAATCCCGCCGGAGATCAAACTCAAAATACCGGAAGAAAAGGTGCTATCTAAAAGCAAAGCAGCTAAGCAGAAACTGAACATTATAGTCAATGGTGTCCGTTCGGTGCTATTCAGTTCTGTCTTGAGACGTTCAGCCATGGGGATTCCCCTTTCCTCCTCCCTGAACAGAGCAGATAAGTGGAACCCTAGGTGCCGGTGTGAAACCAGCCTTAGCCATGTATGGGCAATAGACTTGCTATTAGTATGTACATAAATATGCTCATCTCTGTGGGCCAAATAGACACGGTTCTCAACTGAGAGCTT
Organism: Eleutherodactylus coqui; assembly: GCF_035609145.1. Classification (NCBI taxonomy): domain Eukaryota; kingdom Metazoa; phylum Chordata; class Amphibia; order Anura; family Eleutherodactylidae; genus Eleutherodactylus; species Eleutherodactylus coqui. Next base: position 96,360,716 of record NC_089840.1, read on the forward strand.
CAGCCCCTTCATTTCAGAGATTGATTGGAGTCTCCACATCAGAGGCGTAACTTGAAGCTTCTGCCCCCCCAATGCAAAATCTGTAACAGGGCCTCCAACTATAATGGTTTATTCATAGTACTCGGCTCCCTATATGGAGAGGAGAGCCCTTATGGACCCCCTATGGCTCCTGGGCCTGGGTGCAGCTGCATCCCCTACAGTTACGCCAGTGCTCCACATCCATCAACAATTAAAACTTCTATTATGACACTAGAACAGTTGTTAATACAATTATAGCTAGTATAATATCACTCTATGAACTTGTTTCTCACCTCTATAAATTCCATTCCATCCTCCAGTTTGTAATTTTCCATCTTTAGCCTCTAAATGTCCTCCATGATCAGAGGCAAAATAGATCATTGTGTTGTTCTTTAGTCCTGCATTATCAATAGCATTAACGACTGAACCTGGAAAACAATATTCATTGGTCAAATTATGAGCCACTAAATAATTAATTTGTTTATACTGCATATAAAATGTGGAATCATATACTATACACGATAAGTACAACTATAGGTAACAAATGGCATACATTTGCAACAGTATATAAGACAGTGTACTACCCACTTTACAGCCTCCTGAAAGGTTAAAAGGCTTGTAAAACATGGAAATTAGTTCATATTACATCATTACTAATATATAAAACTACCATATTTATGACTTACCAACCATGAAGTCCATTTCTTGCACATTATCCCCATAACGCCCATGCTTGCTTTTTCCAATAAATGCTTTTGTGGTTATCAGTGGTGTGTGAACATGAAGAAAAGAGACGAAGAGCAGAAAAGGGGTTTCCTTATTTCTTAAAATAAAGAAACAATTAAAATAATTAAACTAAAAGAAGAAAACCTAAACAAATTGTAACCTCAAATTTTCAATGAAGAACAAGAATAACATGATAATAGTAACATAGTAACTCAGTGCGTAAGGCTGAAAAAAGGCATTTATCCATCTAGCTAAGCCTAATACTCACCCACCCTCCTTCCCCAATGTTAATCCAGAGGAAGGTAAAAGGCCCCAATGAGGAAGAACCCAATTTTCCTTGTTTTAGTGAAAAAATTCCTTCCCAATTCCAATCTCGTAATCAGAATAATCCCCAGGTCACCGACCCTTCTGAAGTAATCAGTAACTTGTAAAATTGTTACACCCCTGTAAGAGCATCCAGGCCTCTTTTAAACTCTTTTGGTGAGACCACCACCACCATTTCCTCAGGCATAGAGCTCCATAGTCTCACTGCTCTTACAGTAAAGAACCCCCTTCTGTGTTGCTGATGAAACCTTATTTCCTCTAGATGTAGAGAATGCCCGCTTGTCACAGTTTTGGGTATAAACAGATCATTGGAGAGATCCTTGTATTGTCTCATGATATATTTATACATAGTTATTAGGTCGCCCCTCAGATGTCTTTTTCTAAACTAAATAATCCTAATTTTGATAATCTCACGCTGAATCCATTTATTATTTTAGTTGTTGCCTTTGTACCTGCTCAAGCTCTGATATCTCCTTCTTGAGTATCGGTGGCCTAAACTGTGTTAAATATTCCATTTGTAGTCTGACCCATGACTTGTAAAGAGGAAGAACAATGCTTTTGTCATGTGCCCCTAGACCTCTTTTAACGCACCCCATGACCTATTTGTCTTGGCAGCAGCTGCCTGACACTGGTTACTTCAATTAAATTTACAGTTAACTAAAATCCCCAAGTTCTTTTCCATATTAGTGTTATCCAATGGATTCCCATTCAGTATGTAGTGGTAATGAAAAAAGTTTGCTACTGTGTTAGCCAGTAGAGCTGAATGTGATTGTTCCCAGCAAGAGAAACCAAGTAATCCTGTAGATTTGATACCTTTTAATGGCTAACAAAAATACATCATGTTAATGCGAGCTTCCGAACCAAGGCAGGGTTCTTCTTCATGCTTAAATTAAATAGATCTGAAGAGGTATATTTATATACACATACTTATAACAAGGCACAGATATGGATGTGATTAACTTGCACTTAAAAGAATACTATCACAGAAATACAAACCTTTTTAAGAAGCCACTGATAAGGAAGTGAAGGTTTTATGGTCCCTGAATAAAGCCTCATTTACACGGGACGACTGTTGGGCAAACAATGCCTGACACTAGTCCCTGTATGTACTTACTCCCATGCTGCTGCACAGGCGCGAGTATTGTGGGCTCACAGTGGGGCGGCTGGAGGAGATTACTCTCCTCGCTTTCCCCTGCCCCTCTCCATTCACTTTAACAGCAGCCGTTCAATACTGAATGGCTGCTGTTTATACTGAACTTTCATAGTTCAGGATTTTAAGCTGCATAAAGTACACATCATTAGGTAAAATAACAATTTAAATCGGGGTGTGCGCGCAACGAAAACATGCTTGTGTGCATAAAAAGTACAGTAACATACGCCAATATGCAAGCTAAAAAGCCACGTACATACGCAGCACTGAGTCTTGTGCGAAAACGAATGTGTTGCGTGTGAAGTTGCCATTTTTGGTGTCTTTCTAGAAAGCAGTAGTCATGTAGTGCAATGCCTTTAAAATTCTAGGATTAACCCTTTGCAATCCAATTTTGGAATCAGGATTTCCTAGAGGGCTTTCTCTTTCTGCCATTATGCAATGGCACCATCTGCTGGCTAGAGCGATTATTGCAGTATGGGACATGCTGGAGAGGCCCCCGACAACAGAGCAACCAGTAATATACAGTAAGAATACCCTGCTGAACGTCTTCTGACATCGGAGCTGTACAGCCTTCAATCAGAATGTCTTCAGACGTCAAACAGTGGATTGGAAAGGGCTAAGGGCTTCTTTACATAAACGTGTTTGCACAGGTATTTGCACAAGTAAAATTTGTGCAAACTAAACACAGAGAATAGAACCCATTGATTTCAATGGGTTAGTTCTCATATATGCGTTTTGCGCGCATGTAAAAGAATAGGACGTGCTTTATTTTCCTGCGTTTTGTGCAGCAAAAGCCCCATGGAAGTCTATGGGAGGTGCAAAAATATGCAAGGGGGAAGGGTGTGTCGTATATAAGTGCACAATACGCACCTTAATAGCCCATTGAAATCAATTGGTATGTGTAAATTTGCAGAAAATATGTAGGAAACCTGCCTATATGTAGGAATATGTAGGAAAACCGAAGCTATTTTTCAACTACATTAACAGCAAAAGGATTTGCAGGGAGAGCGCTGGCCCTTTAAAAAACAATGCAGGAGAAATCATTGATGATGACGAAGGGAAAGCAAATCTACTAAACAGTTTCTTCTCAAGTGTATTCACCAAAGAAAAGGAAATGCCACACGAGATGCAGGGGAATAAAACGAACCCCTCACAAAATATCTCATACCTAACACAGGAGGAGGTGCGGAAGCGTCTAAAGAAAACTAAAATTGATAAATCGCCGGGCCCAGATGGATTACACCCAAGGATACTAAGGGAACTAAGTGACGAGATAGCTAGGCCGCTATACCTAATATTTCTAGACACTATCAAGACCGGTGTAGTACCATTGGATTGGCGCATTGCCAACGTGGTTCCAATTTACAAAAAGGGAGCAAAAGTGAGCCTGGTAACTACAGGCCAGTAAGTCTCACTTCAGTAACGGGAAAAATTTTCGAGGGGATTCTGAGAGACGTCATCGATGAGTAGCTCAAGGAGATTAAGGGAATAACTCCTCACCAGCATGGATTCATGAAGGGTCGCTCATGTCAGACAAATCTGATCATTTTCTACGATGAAGTAAGCTCTAAGCTGGACCAGGAAGAATCTATTGATCTTGTATATCTGGACTTCTCTAAAACCTTTGACACCGTGCCACATAATAGGCTAATATACAAAATGAGGCAGCTCGGACTGGGCGAAAACGTGTGTAAGTGGGTAAAAAATTGGCTCAATGATAGAAAGCAGAGGGTGGTAATAAATGGCTCATACTCTGATTGGACCACAGTCGCTAGCGGGGTGCCACAGGGTTCAGTATTAGGCCCTACTCTGTTCAACATATTTATCAATGACCTGATAGAGGGGCTGCAAAGCAAAATATCAATATTTGCAGATGACACAAAATTATACAATATAATTAATGCAACGGAGGACAAGGTACGGCTACAAACGGACCTGGATAAGCTGGGGGCTTGGGCAGAAAAATGGCAAATGAAGTTCAATGTTGAAAAATGTAAGACTATGCACATGGGCAGGAGAAACGGATGTCACAAATATTCACTTAATGGGGTACCACTAGGGAAAAGTGATATGGAAAAGGATCTGGGGATATTAGTGGATAATAGACTAAACTGGAGTAACCAATGCCAGTCAGCTGCTGCAAAGGCAAATAAAGTCTTGGGGTGCATTAAAAGAGGTATAGGGGCGAAGGACGAGAACATTATCCTTCCATTATATAAGGCCTTGTCAGGCCTCACATGGAATACTGCGTACAATTCTGGACACCGGTGCTCAGGAAAGATTTCACAGTGCTTGAGGGGGTTCAAAGAAGGGCAACTTAACTAATACATGGAATGACAGGACTGGAATACCCAGAGAGGCTATCCAAATTGGGACTATTTACTCTAGAAAAAAGAAGGTTAAGAGGCGACCAAATAACCATGTATAAGTACATGGGGGGACAACACATGGATCTCTCCCGCGATCTGTTTACACCCAGGACCACGACGGTAACAAGAGGACATCTGCTACGATTAGAGGAAAGTAGGTTTCATCACCAACATAGAAGGGGATTCTTTACTGTAAGAGCAGTTAGACTGTGGAACTCTCTACCGGAGGAAGTGGTGATGGCAAAATCCATAGAGGAGTTTAAAAGGGGACTTGATGTCTTTCTGGAGAAGAAGGATATTACAGGATATAAATATTAGGTTAAGTGTCAATCCGGGTATATAGGCAGGTAGGAACTATTAGGGGTTGATCCAGGGAACAGTCTGATTGCCATTAGGGAGTCGGGAAGGAATTTTTCCCCCAAGAGGGCTAATTGGCTTCTGGCCTTGGGGTTTTTTGCCTTCCTCTGGATCAACACAGTAGGACAGACAGGCTGGACTAGATGGACATTGTCTTCATTCGGCCTTACATACTATGTTACTATGTATATGCTGCGTATTTACGCACCACATCAATGTGATTTTATGCATTCTTTTTTATATACTGTGTATTTACGTACGCAAAAAGACTGCCAAAAGGCAGAAAAACACAGGACAACAGCATATTTTGGAGAGCGAATGTGCTGCTTATTCACGGACTGAAATACGCATACGCCCATGTGCGTGCACCCTAATGTTTTTTTCTGAAATGCAGCAGTGTTCCAGAATAAAACACATATATGCCGAACGGGAATATCTCAGGGGCGTAGTGGGGCTGATGCCCAGGTCGCTGTTTTGATGGAGGTCATGGGGTTTGCGTCAGCTGCAGCTGTACGTTGTTTCAGCCACTGTCAGAGAGGAAGGGAGACAAGAACAGTTCTCCTTACTCCCCTCTGTTGTCCACAGTGATTGGTGGAGCAGCAGCTGTCATCTCCTGCTCCACCAATCGTAACCAAGTATAGAGGCTAGAAGCCCTATGAGTTAGCGGGAAAGGCTGCAGCAGGAAGCACGGTGGCCCTCCCAGGACGTAGGCCCAGCTCTTTCTCTTCGCTCCAGCCTCTACTCTCGGCTCTGGTATTTTGCCTGTAATTTGGTAACGGCTGCACTCTGAGCTCTGTTGGATGGTCTGGAGGGGAAAGACGGAGGCTGCAAGCCAGGAGGATACAAGCTGACTGTTACATATTACCTTGCTCTTATGCTCTTTAACCCCTTAAGGACATGGCCTATTTTGGGCTTAAGGATAGAGATGAGCGAGCACCAAAATGCTCGGGTGCTCGTTACTCGGGACGAACTTTTCGCGATGCTTGAGGGTTCGTTTCGAGTAACGAACCCCATTGAAGTCAATGGGCGACCAGAGCATTTTTGTATTTCGCCGATGCTCGCTAAGGTTTCCTTGTGTGAAAATCTGGGCAATTCAAGAAAGTGATGGGAACGACACAGCAACGGATAGGGCAGGCGAGGGGCTACATGTTGGGCTGCATCTCAAGTTCACAGGTCCCACTATTAAGCCACAATAGCGGCAAGAGTGGGCCCCCCCCCCCTCCCAGGGGGGCACGGCTAGGCAGCGACCCTCTTTAAAAGGGGCGGGGCGATAGCCCACAATGCTGTACAGAAGCAATGAGAAATAGAATCCTGTGCCACCGCCATCAGGATCTGCACACGTGGGCATAGCAATGGGGAACCTATGTGCCACACACTATTCATTCTGTCAAGGTGTCTGCATGCCCCAGTTAGACCGGGCTTTTTAATTCATAGACACAGGCAGGTACAACTCCCTATTGTGAAGTCCCTGTCGACCGACAGCATGGGTGGCTCCCTGGAACCCACCGGCGATACACAAAAATATCCCATTGCATTGCCCAACACAGCTGAGGTAGTAATGTCGTGCTTAATGCAGGTGGGCTTCGGCCCACACTGCATGCCCCAGTCAGACTGGGGTTCTTTACAAGTGGAATCAGATGCATTTATAATTCCCTGTGGACCCACAGCATGGGTGGGTGCAAGGAAGCCACCGGCGGTACACAGAAATATCACATTGCATTGCCCAACACAGCGCATGTAACGTCAGCTGTAATGCAGGTGGGCTAAAAATTCATTTGATTACACTGTAGGCGAGGGCCCACAAAAATTGCTGAATCAACAGTACTAATGTACATCAAAAAAATTGGCCATGGCCAACCAAGAGGGCAGGTGAAACCCATTAATCGCTTTGGTTAATGTGGCTTAAGTGGTAACTAGGCCTGGAGGCAGCCCAGTTTAACTAAAAATTGGTTCAAGTTAAAGTTTCAACGCTTTTAAGAGCATTGAAACATATAAAAATTGTTTAGAAAAATTATGAGTGAGCCTTGTGGCCCTAAGAAAAATTGCCCGTTCAGCGTGATTACGTGAGGTTTTAGGGGGAGGAGCAGGAGGAGGAGGAGGAATATTAGACACAGATTGATGAAGCAGAAATGTCCCCGTTTTGGATGGTGAGAGAGAACTTAGCTTCCATCCGCGGGTGCAGCCTACGTATTGCTTACGTATCACTGCTGTCCGCTGGTGGAGAAGAGAAGTCTGGGGAAATCCAGGCTTTGTTCATCTTGATGAGTGTTAGCCTGTCGGCACTGTCGGTTGACAAGCGGGTACGCTTATCTGTGATGATTCCCCCAGCCGCACTAAACACCCTTTCCGACAAGACACTAGCCGCAGGACAAGCAAGCACCTCCAGGGCATACAGCGCTAGTTCAGGCCACGTGTCCAGCTTCGACACCCAGTAGTTGTAGGGGGCAGAGGCGTCACCGAGGATGGTCGTGCGATCGGCTACGTACTCCCTCACCATCCTTTTACAGTGCTCCCGCCGACTCAGCCTTGACTGGGGAGCGGTGACACAGTCTTGCTGGGGAGCCATAAAGCTGGCCAGGCCCTTAAAGACTGTTGCACTGCCTGGGCTGTACATGCTGCTCGATCTACGCACCTCCCCTGCTACCTGGCCCTCGGAACTGCGCCTTCTGCCACTACCGCTGTCGGATGGGAATTTTACCATCAGCTTGTCCGCCAGGGTCCTGTGGTATAGCAACACTCTCGAACCCCTTTCCTCTTCGGGAATGAGAGTGGGAAGGTTCTCCTTATAGCGTGGGTCGAGCAGTGTGTACACCCAGTAATCCGTAGTGGCCAGAATGCGTTGAATGCGAGGGTCACGAGAAAGGCATCCTAACATGAAGTCAGCCATGTGTGCCAGGGTACCTGTACGCAACACCTGGCTGTCCGCACTAGGAAGATCACTTTCAGGATCCTCCTGCTCCTCCTCCTCCTTCTCAGGCCATACACGCTGAAATGATGACAGGCAAGCAGCATGGGTACCGTCAGCAGTGGGCCAAGCTGTCTCTTCCCCCTCCTCCTCATCCTCCTCATGCTTCTCCTCCTCCTCCTGAACGCGCTGAGATATAGACAGGAGGGTGCTCTGACTATCCAGCGACATACTGTCTTCCCCCGGATCTGTTTCCGAGCGCAAAGCGGCTGCCTTTATGGTTTGCAGGGAAGTTCTCAAGATGCATAGCAGAGGAATGGTGACGCTAATGATTGCAGCATCGCCGCTCACCACCTGGGTAGACTGCTCAAAGTTTCGAAGGACCTGGCAGATGTCTGCCAACCAGGCCCACTCTTCTGAAAAGAATTGAGGAGGCTGACTCCCACTGCGCCGCCCATGTTGGAGTTGGTATTCCACTATAGCTCTACGCTGCTCATAGAGCCTAGCCAACATGTGGAGCGTAGAGTTCCACCGTGTGGGCACGTCGCACAGCAGTCGGTGCACTGGCAGATTAAAGCGATGTTGCAGGGTGCGCAGGGTGGCAGCGTCCGTGTGGGACTTGCGGAAATGTGCGCAGAGCCGGCGCACCTTTACGAGCAGGTCTGACAAGCGTGCGTAGCTTTTCAGAAAGCGCTGAACCACCAAATTAAAGAAGTGGGTCAGGCATGGCACGTGCGTGAGGCTGCCGAGCTGCAGAGCCGCCACCAGGTTACGGCCGTTGTCACACACGACCATGCCCGGTTGGAGGCTCAGCGGCGCAAGCCAGCGGTCAGTCTGCTCTGTCAGACCCTGCAGCAGTTCGTGGGCCGTGTGCCTCCTATCTCCTAAGCTGAGTAGTTTCAGCACGGCCTGCTGACGCTTGCCCACCGCTGTGCTGCCACGCCGCGCGACATCGACTGCTGGCGACGTCCTGCTGCTGCTGACACATCTAGATTGCGAGACAGAGGTTGAGGAGGAGGAGGAGGAGGAGGGTGCTTTAGTGGAAGAAGCATACACCGCCGAACATACCACCACCGAGCTGGGGCCCGCAATTCTGGGGGTGGGTAGGACGTGAGCGGTCCCAGGCTCTGACTCTGTCCCAGCCTCCACTAAATTCACCCAATGTGCCGTCAGGGAGATGTAGTGGCCCTGCCCGCCTGTGCTTGTCCACGTGTCCGTAGTTAAGTGGACCTTGCCACTAACCGCATTGGTGAGGGCGCGTACAATGTTGCGGGAGACGTGGTCGTGCAGGGCTGGGACGGCACATCGGGAAAAGTAGTGGCGACTGGGAACTGAGTAGCGCGGGGCCGCCGCCGCCATCATAGCTTTGAAGGACTCCGTTTCCACAACCCTATACGGCAGCATCTCAAGGCTGATAAATTTGGCTATGTGGACGGTTAACGATTGAGCGTGCGGGTGCGTGTCGGCGTACTTGCGCTTGCGCTCCAACAGTTGCGCTAGCGACGGCTGGACTGTGCGGTGCGAGACATTGCTGGATGGGGCCGAGGACAGCGGAGGTGAGGGTGTGGGTGCAGGCCATGAGACGGTCGTGCCTGTGTCCGGAGAGGGGGGTTGGATCTCAGTGGCAGGTTGGGGCACAGGGGGAGAGGCAGCGGTGCAAACCGGAGGCGGTGAACGGCCTTCGTCCCACCTTGTGGGGTGCTTGGCCATCATATGTCTGCGCATGCTGGTGGTGGTCAGGCTGTTGGTGGTGGCTCCCCGGCTGATCTTGGCGCGACAAAGGTTGCACATCACTGTTCGTCGGTCGTCAGGCGTCTCGGTGAAAAACTGCCAGACCTTTGAGCACCTCGGCCTCTGCAGGGTGGCATGGCGCGAGGGGGCACTTTGGGAAACACTTGGTGGATTATTCGGTCTGGCCCTGCCTCTACCCCTGGCCACCGCACTGCCTCTTGCAACCTGCCCTGCTGCTGCCCGTGCCACCCTCTCTGAAGACCTGTCCTGTGTAGGCGTTGCACACCAGGTGGGGTCAGTCACCTCATCGTCCTGCTGCTCTTCCTCCGAATCCTCTGTGCGCTGCTCCCTGGGACTTACTGCCCTTACTACTACCTCACTGCAAGACAACTGTGTCTGATCGTCATCGTCCTCCTCACCCACTGAAAGGTCTTGAGACAGTTGCCGGAAGTCCCCAGCCTCATCCCCCGGACCCCGGGAACTTTCCAATGGTTGGGCATCAGTGACGATAAACTCCTCTGGTGGTAGAGGAACCACTGCTGCCCAATCTGAGCAGGGGCCCGAGAAAAGTTCCTGGGAGTGTTCCCGCTCCTGAGCATGTGTCATTGTAGTGGAGTGAGGAGGCTGGGAGGAAGGAGGAGCAGCAGACAAAGGATTCGGATTTGCAGCAGTGGACGGCGCAGAACTGTGGCTGGACGATAGGTTGCTCGAAGCACTTTCTGCCATCCCGGACAGGACCTGCTCACACTGCTCATTTTCTAATAAAGGTCTCCCGCGTGGACCCATTAATTGGGCGATGAATGTCGGGACGCCAGAAACGTGCCTCTCTCCTAATCGCGCAGCAGTCAGCTGCGACACACCTGGATCAGGAGCTCGGCCTGTGCCCACACCCTCACTTGGCCCTCCGCGTCCTCGGCCGCGTCCACGTCCTCTAGGCCTACCCCTACCCCTCAGCATGCTGTATTACCAGTGATTTGATTTCCCAGGCAGGAAATAAATTGGTGCAAGCCTGCAGGTCAAATATAATTTTTTCGCTTTTTTGCAAAGGGAAGGCCCCACTGCGTATATTCAATGAACAATACGTTTAGTAACTGTGGTGTGGCCCTGAAAAAGTGTCACACAACTTTAGTGTAGCAGAGTTATTAACTCTGGCAGAGCAGGTATTTGCCAGTCAGGAAAGACAATGGCGCAAGCCTGCAGTAAACCGTAGCTGGTTGCGTCTGATTTTTGTACGTTCTCCATGCAGCACACACGTACACGGAGACCTTAGGACTGACACAGGCAGGCCAAATATAATTTTTTCGCTTTTTTGCAAAGGGAAGGCCCCACTGCGTATATTCAATGAACAATAACTGTGTTGTGGCCCTGCCTACACAATTCTGTCCCTGTAGTATCAATGGAGGGTGCAATGCTCTGCGCAGATGATTTTTAGAAAAAAAAAAATATGCAACACTGCTAACAGCAGCCAGCACAGTACTGCACACGGTTAAATTTGGCCCTAGAAAGGACCGTTGAGGTTCTTGAAGGCTACACTCACTCCTAACACTCTCCCTGCCTAAGCACCACTTCTGTCCCTAATACCGGGTGCAATGCTCCGCACTGCCGATTTTGAGAGAAAAAAAAAAAAATTTTCCACTGATAACAGCAGCCTGCACACACGTAGATGTGGCCCTAAGAAGGACCGTTGGGGTTCTTGAAGCCTACACTCACTACAAACACTCTCCCTACAGCAACTCCAATAGAACAGCACTTTCCCTCACTAACTCACACGGCATCTGAGCCGAGCCGCGGGAGGGGCCGACTTTTATACTCGGGTGACATCTGATCACCCCAGCCACTCACAGCAGGGGGGTGGTATAGGGCTTGAACGTCACAGGGGGAAGTTGTAATGCCTTCCCTGTCTTTCAATTGGCCAGAAAAGCGCGCTAACGTCTCAGAGAGGAAACTGAAAGTAACCGGAACACCGCGTGGTACTCGTTACGAGTAACGAGCATCCCGAACACCGTAATATTCGCACGAATATCAAGCTCGGACGAGTACGTTCGCTCATCTCTACTTAAGGACGTAATGATTTGGCGGATTTTCATCTCCATTTTTCAAAAGCCATAACATTTTTATTTTTCTGTTGATGCGGCTGTATAGGATCTTGTTTTTTGCGTGGCAAACCGTAGTTTTTAATCGGTGACATTTTTGGGTTCATAGACTACATTGTAAAACTTTAATTATTTTTTTATGATCGCAGGGAGAGAAAACGCATAAATTCTGCATTAGATTTTTCTTTTTTAAAGCGTTAATTATGCAGCATAAATGACACACTACATTTTTTCTGCGGGTCGGTACGATTACAACAATACCAAAATTCTTTTTTTCTTTAGGTTTTTCCACTTTTCTGCAATAAAAACCCTAGTTTGGAAAAAAAAAAAATTCTGAATCGTTGCATTCAAAGTCCTTTAACTTTTTTCTTTTTCCATGGACGGAGCTCTGTGAAGGCTTATTTTTTGCAAGACGAGCTGTAGTTTTTATTGGTATCATTTTGGGTAATGTACAACTTTTTTTAATGACTTTTATTGTGTTTTTGGGAGGCAAAATGCTAAAAATTCACATTTTGCCTGTTTTTTAGCGTTTTTTTTACACTTTTTTCCATGCAGGATTAAAAGAATGTTCAACTTATTGTACGCATTATGGACACAAGGATACCAAATATGTGGTATTTTATTTATTTATTTATTTATGCTAATATGAGAAATTGCACAAAAAAGGTCTTTTTTAACATTTTTAATTTTTGTACATTACTTTTTTTTTTTTACACGATTTGTGTCTCTTGGGGGGACTTACACCATAGCACCTATGATCGCTATGATAAGGCATTGCAGGAATTCTATAGGAGCTGCCAAAGAAGGGAGGTGGGAGGGAGTTTAGCAGAGGCTCTGCACCTTGCCGGCTGCCAGCAAGAGGAGGGGCTGGAATGGAGCGGGAGATTAGCACACTAGTTCCTGCCCCATCCCACTCTCTCCCATTGCCGACCATCAGCAAAGGGCGCGGGGGGGGGGGGGGGCAGAGAGGCGGAGGCAGTTTAACAGAGCTAAACTCTCTCCCCCACCCAGTGGTATTCCGGGTGCAGTGTATACTTGCCGCATCTGGGTGGTCTAAATGGGTGCATAAACAGAAGATGCAGACGTGACTTGGTCACGGCTGCCTCATGTTCTTGTGATTTGTGGCTGCGCTGCAGCTGTGGCGCAGCTGGCAAAAAAAACCCACAGTGCCCGTGTGAAGGAGCCCTTAAAACTGACTTCACTGGCCAGCAAGGGGTGAAAAGTCAATCACGTCTAAAGCCCTCTCTTTTACCAATGAGCACATATACCTCTGCAATTGGGTTCCAAAGTCATCCCACAGCATACTCTAATCAGCAGAGTGTTATCTAGACATGAAAAGTCATGTTGATTCATGAGCAGTAAGCTAACCATGACCCCTTTCTCTTGGTAGATAGCTTATTGCATCCGCTGTTACATAGGAAATAAGGGTGGTTAACTTGGCAACTCATGAATCAACAGGACTCGTCTTGACCAGATGACTCTTCTCTGCTGATCTGCGTCCAGTGCAGGATGACTTTTGAATGTAATTACGAAAGGTACATGGGGTTGTTAGGAAAACAGAGGGCATTAGAAGTGATTCATTTTTTGTCTTCTGGTGGCCAGTGATGTCAGTTGAAGGGGTGAGATGGTGGTGACGTATTCCCTCAAGGGCTTATTCTACTGATGCCAAGATAATATTCTATGGAAAACACACATTTGCATTTCTGATTGGATTAGAAAATCTTGACAAAATTGGATTAACAAAAAACTTAATCTGGCCAATATTGTAGAAAAGATAAAATCTACATTAGGAAGAACACAGACTGCAATGTAAGGAAATGAACTGAAAACACAGGTCACAACCAATTTTATTTTCTATCTAAATATTCTGGCATGCCAAATACTGTACGGTATTTTGTTGCAGATTAAAAGTCAAGCTAACATACCTGTCAATGAAGTTCTGCACCTCCCTCAGCATTTGAGGTGCCGTTCTTTCAGGATTCATTGGTTGCTCAATGATTTCATGATTTCTCATTATTATACAGCTCCAGTATTTTATAAATCCATATTTCAAGTACCATGTGATAAAAAATAAAATGACAAACAGTGCGCTGTAGAAAATGATTTTCCAGTTGATGGCGACCATATTACTGTATCTGGCAATCACTAACGTCATCACAGCAAAAGCCATAATCTGAGTAAGAAGTGTCAGTTGTGCTCGAAAAGGGACATCAATTTCCGGCAATCCTCCAGGCTGGCACTCATTGATGAGGGAATGTGGCATACCATAGAAATAATCAAAGCCATGGTTAAGAGGATGATGACAATGATCATTAAGAGATTCACAATTCATGCCAAGATGCCATTTGCCTGATGATGAAAAAGATACTGCAGTTAAAGCATAGGACATGATTATAGGGAAATAACTTGTTTCAGAGACTTAATTAGGAGTATATTGAGGGACTGTCCAGAGTCTGTGGGGATAAAATATACAGTATTACAGAGTTTCCTAAAGTGAATGCATCATGCATTTATCTGCAGTTGTATTAGCATACATATTTATACATTTTAACTACAATTAGTAAAATTTAATAGAAAAAATATGTTTGCATTATTTTTCTAGCTTTGCTTTATTTCCCAAACCTATCTGGAGAAAAGATACAGCTTCTTAGGCTATGTTTATAGTAGTATTTTTTTGGACTGATCACGTTTTATTAAGAACAGAAATTAAATGAAAAACGTCTGTAAAAGCTTTCTGCTTCTATCCAGTTTCAGCATGCTGGTGCCTCTTTAATGATTGTGGCTCAGCTGTTAGCACTGTTGCGTTATATTACTGGGGTCCTATTTTCAAATATCATTAAGGACAACATTGACTTCGATAAACTCCATACATCCATCAACGTTGGTTAAATTTGAATCTACAACTCCAGCCCTGCAAGTCAGCAGTGATAGCAACTGAGCCACAATGCTTGCTCTTTTAGTGCTGGAGAAAGAATAGCAAGAAGAATAAACACAAAGAGAACATGAAAATCAATACAAACATCCCCCTTGGTCAGATTTGAACCTACTACTACACCAATGCAATGCAATAGTGCTTTTGTGCAATTGTTCTTGCTTTTCTTTCCCTGGAGGAACATATAAAGTCTAGAGATGAGCGAACGTACTCGTCCGAGCTTGATACTCGTTCGAGTATTAGCGTGTTCGAGATGCTCGTTACTCGTAACGAATACCACGCGATGTTCGGGTTACTTTCACTTTCATCTCTGAGACATTAGCGCGCTTTTCTGGCCAATTGAAAGGCAGGGAAGGCATTACAACTTCCCCCTGCGACGTTCAAGCCCTATACCACCCCCCTGCAGTGAGTGGCTGGCGAGATCAGGTGTCACCTGAGTATATAAATCGGCCCCTCCCACGGCTCGCCACACATGCATTCTGACAGAGATCAGGGACAGTGCTATCTTGTTGGAGCTGCTATAGGGAGAGCGTTAGGAGTATTTTAGGCTTCAAGAACCCCAACGGTCCTTCTTAGGGCCACATCTAACCGTGTGCAGTACTGTGGAGGCTGCTTTTTGCAGTGTTGCACTTTTTTTTTTTTTGGTATATCAGCCGTGCAGAGCATTGCGCCCTGCAGTAATACTCCAGTGCCAGAAGCGCTTAGGCAGGGACAGAAGACATATTATTGATTGAATATAGGCAGTGGGCCTTTGCAAAAAAATTTGTGGGAAAAAATCTATTTGGCCTGTGCTCAGTGTTCTGGGTCTGTCTGTGCTGGGTGTAGTAGTTCTACAAAATCATACGCAGCCAGCTAAGTGTTACAGCATGCTTGCGCCAAATTATTTCCTGGCTCTGTCTGGGCTCTGAAATCACTGCTGTATTGCAGTTCACAGTGCAACACTCTGCAGTTCTGTGACATACTCCAGGGACAGAAGTGCGTAGGCAGGGACAGAAGACATATTGATTGAATATAGGCAGTGGACCTTTGCTAAAAAATTTGGGGCAAAAAATCTATTTGGCCTGCCTGTGAGTGTCCTCAGTGTTCTGGGTCTTTCGGTGCTGGGTGTAGTAGTTCTACAAAATCATACGCAGCCAGCTAAGTGTTACAGCAGGCTTGCGCCAAATTATTTCCTGGCATTCCGTAAGCGAAGTCAGCCTCCAACCACAGGCCAATAAGCGGCACATTTAATTACAGCGTTCTGTTTCTGCATTACTGGTAATACAGCATGCTGAGGGGTAGGAGTAGGCCTAGAGGACGTGGACGCGGCCGAGGACGCGGAGGCCCAAGTCAGGGTGTGGGCACAGGCCGAGCCAGTGCGGTGGCCAGGGGTAGAGGCAGGGCCAGACCGAATAATCCACCAACTGTTTCCCAAAGTGCCCCCTCGCGCCATGCCACCCTGCAGTGGTCAAGGTGCTCTACAGTGTGGCAGTTTTTCACAGAGACGCCTGACGACTGACGACTGACGAACAGTGGTGTGCAACCTTTGTCGCGCCAAGATCAGCTGGGGAGGCACCACCACCAGCATGCGCAGGCATATGATGGCCAAGCACCCCACAAGATGGGACGAAGGCCGTTCACCGCCTCCGGTTTGCACCACTGCCTCTCCCCCTGTGCCCCAACCTGCCACTGAGATCCAACCCCCCTCTCAGGGCACAGGCACTACCATCTCCTGACCCGCACCCACACCCTCACCTCCGCTGTCCTCGGCCCCATCCAGCAATGTCTCTCAGCGCAGCGTCCAGACGTCGCTAGCGCCACTGTTTGAGCGCGAGCGCAAGTACGCCGCCACGCACCCGCACGCTCAAGCGTTAAACGTGCACATTGCCAAATTGATCAGCCTGGAGATGCTGCCTTATAGGCTTGTGGAAACGGAGGCTTTCAAAAGCATGATGGCGGCGGCGGCCCCGCGCTACTCAGTTCCCAGTCGCCACTACTTTTCCCAATGTGCCGTCCCAGGCCTGCACGACCACGTCTCCCGCAACATTGTACGCGCCCTCACCAATGCGGTTACTGCCAAGGTCCACTTAACAACGGACACGTGGACAAGCACAGGCGGGCAGGGCCACTATATCTCCCTGACGGCACATTGGGTGAATTTAGTGGAGGCTGGGACAGAGTCAGAGCCTAGGACCGCTCACGTCCTACCCACCCCCCGAATTGCGTGCCCCAGCTCGGTGGTGATATCTGCGGCGGTGTATGCTTCCTCCACTAAACCACCCTCCTCCTCCTCCTCCAACGCAACCTCTGTCTCGCAATCAAGATGTGTCAGCAGCAGCACGTCGCCAGCAGTCGGTGTCGCGCGGCATGGCAGCTCAGCGGTGGGCAAGCGTCAGCAGGCCGTGCTGAAGCTACTCAGCTTAGGAGATAAGAGGCACATGGCCCACGAACTGCTGCAGGGTCTGACAGAGCAGACCGACCGCTGGCTTGCGCCGCTGAGCCTCCAACCGGCATGGTCGTGTGTGACAACGGCCGTAACCTGGTGGCGGCTCTGCAGCTCGGCAGCCTCACGCACGTGCCATACCTGGCCCATGTGTTTAATTTGGTGGTTCAGCGCTTTCTGAAAAGCTACCCACACTTGTCATACCTGCTCGGAAAGGTGCGCCAGCTCTGCGCACATTTCCCCAAGTCCCACACGCACGCTGCCACACTGCGGACACTGCAACATCGCTTTAATCTGCCAGTGCACCGACTGCTGTGCGACGTGCCCACACAGTGGAACTCTACGCTCCACATGTTGGCCAGGCTCTATGAGCAGCGTAGAGCTATTGCGGAATGCCAACTCCAACATGGGCGGCGTAGTGGGAGTCAGCCTCCTCAATTATTTACAGAAGAGTGGGCCTGGTTGGCAGCCATCTGCCAGGTCCTTGGAAACTTTGAGGAGTCTAGCAAGATGCTGAGTGGGGATGCTGCAATCATTAGCGTCACCATTCCTCTGCTATGCCTCTTGAGAAGTTCCCTGCAAAGCATAAAGGCAGACGCTTTGGAATCGGAAACGGAGGCGGGGGAAGACAGTATTTCGCTGGATAGTCAGAGCACCCTCATGTCTATATCTCAGCGCGTTGAGGAGGAGGGGGAGGAGCATGAGGAGGAGGGGGAAGGGACAGCTTGGCCCACTGCTGAGGGGACAGATGCTGCTTGCCTGTCATCCTTTCAGCGTGTATGGCCAGAGGAGGAGGAGGAGGAGCATGAGGAGGAGGGGGAAGAGACAGCTTGGCCCACTGTTGAGGGTACAGATGCAGCTTGCCTGTCATCATTTCAGCGTGTATGGCCAGAGGAGGAGGAGGAGGAGGAGGAGGATCCTGAAAGTGATCTTCCGAGTGAGGACAGCCATGTGTTGCGTACAGGTACCCTGGCACACATGGCTGACTTCATGTTAGGATGTCTTTCTCGTGACCCTCGCGTTACACGCATTCTGGCCACTACGGATTACTGGGTGTACACACTGCTCGATCCACGGTATAAGGAGAGCCTTTCCACTCACATTCCCTAAGAGGAAAGGGGTTCGAGAATGATGCTATACCACAGGGCGCTGGTGGACAAACTGATGGTAAACTTCCCATCCGACAGCGCTAGTGGCCGAAGGCGCATTTCCACGGCCCAGGTAGCAGGGGAGGCGCAGAGATCAGGCAGCATGTACAGCGCAGGCAGGGGAACATTATCCAAGGCCTTTGCCAGCTTTATGGCTCCCCAGCAAGACTGTGCCACCGGTCCCCAGTCAAGGCTGAGTTGGCGGGAGCACTGTAAAAGGATGGTGAGGGGGTACGTAGCCGATCGCACGACCGTCCTCGGTGACGCCTCTGCCCCCTACAACTACTGGGTGTCAAAGCTGGACACGTGGCCTGAACTCGCGCTGTATGCCCTGGAGGTGCTTGCTTGTCCTGCGGCTAGCGTCTTGTCAGAGAGTGTGTTTAGTGTGGCTGGGGGAATCATCACGGATAAGCGTACCCACCTGTCAACCGACAGTGCCGACAGGCTTACACTCATCAAGATGAACAAAGCCTGGATTTCCCCAGACTTCTCTTCTCCACCAGCGGACAGCAGCGATACCTAAACAATACGTAGGCTGCACCCACGGATGGAAGCATCGTTCTCTATCACCATCCAAAACGGGGACCTTTTTGCTTCATCTATCTGTGTATAATATTCCTCCTCCTCCACCTGTTCATCCTCCTGAAACCTCACATAATCACGCCGAACGGGCAATTTTTCTTAGGCCCACAAGGCTCAGCCATATAATTTTTCTAAACAATTTTTATACGTTTCAATGCTCATTAAAGCGTTGAAACTTTCACCTCAACCAATTTTTATTTTTACTGGGCTGCCTCCAGGCCTAGTTACCAATTAAGCCACATTAACCAAAGCGATTAATGGGTTTCACCTGCCCTCTTGGTTGGGCATGGGCAATTTTTCTCAGGTACATTAGTACTGTTGGTACACCAATTTTTGGGGGCCCTCGCCTACAGTGTAATCCAATTAATTTTTTGCCCACCTGCATTACAGCTGACGTAACATCAGCTGTGTTGGGCACTGCAATGGGATATATTAATGTACCGCCGGTGGCTTCCTGGCACCCACCCATGCCGTGGGTCCACAGGGAGTTGTAACTGCATGTGTCCACTTCTAAAGAACCCCGGTCTGACTGGGGCATGCAGTGTGGGCCGAAGCCCACCTGCATTAAACATGACATTACCTCAGCTGTGATGGGCAATGCAATGGGATATATTTATGTACCGCCGGTGGGATCCAGGGAGCCACCCATGCCGTGGGTCCACAGGGAGTTGTAACTGCATGTGTCCACTTCTAAAGAACCCCGGTCTGACTGGGGCATGCAGTGTGGGCCGAAGCCCACCTGCATTAAGCACGACATTACATCAGCTGTGTTGGGCACTGCAATGGGATATATTTATGTATCGCCGGTGGCTTCCTGGCACCCACCCATGCTGTCGGTCCACACGGAGTTGTAACTGCATGTGTCCACTTCTAAAGAACCCCGGTCTGACTGGGGCATGCAGTGTGGGCCGAAGCCCACCTGCATTAAGCACGACATTACCTCAGCTGTGATGGGCAATGCAATGGAATACATTTATGTACCGCCGGTGGGTTCCAGGGAGCCACCCATGCTGTGGGTGCACACGGAATTCCCATTGCGGAGTTGTACCTGCCTGTGACTATTTATAAAAAACCGCGGTCTGACTGGGGCATGCAGACACCTTGACAGAATGAATAGTGTGTGGCACATAGGTTCCCCATTGCTATGCCCACGTGTGCAGCTCCAGATGGAGGTGGCACAGGATTGGATTTCTCATTGCTTCTGTACAGCATTGTGGACTATCGCCCCGCCCCTTTTAAAGAGGGTCGCTGCCTAGCCGTGCCAACCCTCTGCAGTGTGTGCCTGCGGTTCCTCTGGCAGACGCACTTATAAATAGACATGAGGGTGGCGTGGCATGAGGGCAGCTGAAGGCTGCGCAGGGACACTTTGGTGTGCGCTGTGGACACTGGGTCGTGGGGGGGGCGGTTGGGCAGCATGTTACTCAGGAGAAGTGGCAGCGGAGTGTCATGCAGGCAGTGATTGTGCTTTGTTGGAGATAGTATGGTGCTTAGCAAAGGTATGCATTGCTAATGAGGGCTTTTCAGAAGTAAAAGTTGTTGGGAGGGGGTGGGCCCACTCTTGCAGCTATTGTGGCTTAATAGTGGGACCTGGGAACTTGAGATGCAGCCCAACATGTAGCCCCTCGCCTGCCCTATCCATTGCTGTGTCGTTCCCATCACTTTCTTGAATTGCCCAGATTTTCACAAACGAAAACCTTAGCGAGCATCGGCGAAATACAAAAATGCTCGGGTCGCCCATTGACTTCAATGGGGTTCGTTACTCGAAACGAACCCTCGAGCATCGCGAAAAGTTCGTCTCGAGTAACGAGCACCCGAGCATTTTGGTGCTCGCTCATCTCTAATAAAGTCCATACCGATGATGTATTTTGTCACATTTGTGCTTAGAACCCCAGCACAGCAAGGAAACTGCTAATGACTAAGCCACAATGATTTTTCTTTATCTTTTTCCTCTTTCCTCCTCAGGAGGAGAAGTGAAAGAGAATGAAGGAGGAGAATAAGGACAATGAAAATATCTTCTTCCTCCGGAGAAGGAAGAAGCAGGAGAGAGAAGGAAGAAGCTTTATGGCTCAGCAGCTTGCACTAGGTTCATGTCTGACTGTGGACAACACCTGCATGGAGGTTGTATGTTCTCACTGTGTTTTCTCCTCTCAAGCATGGTAGCATAATAATTAGCACTGCCGCCTTGCAGTACTGAAATTGTAGGTTCAAATCTGATGGCTGTAAGGAGTTCTTCAAAGTTGATGTTGCTCTTGTTGAGATTTGAACCTAGGAGCCCAGCTAACCACTGAATCACATTCATTGAAGATACATAAACAAAGCTGGAAATGAATAATGGATTGTCTTCAAGCTCCATGCACCTCCCATTGACTACTATGCAATAAAAAAGGATCCATCTGTATTTTATTTCCAAAACTGGAAATAAAAGCACAACACTCTATACGTGTGAAAAACAAAATAGAGGCGGAAAATAGAGAAATGGATTTAAACTTAATACCTTCTGCTTCAATACATTTCTAACAGCATGAAAACACTAGTGTGATCAAACCCTTACAGAACATTGTCTATGTGAATATGAATGTTGCTATCTTGATGTAATTAGCCCATCAGCAGTACAATAAGGCCGCCTGCAGATGGCCGGGTCAGATCCCGCTGTGAGAATTCTCGCAGCGGGACCCGACCCGAGCCCCTGCAGGGACCAGTGCCACGCTTACCTCTCCCGCGGCTCCGGCTCTTTAATGTGCCAGCTGCCGGCCAGCCGGCACAAGCGCAGAGCAAAGCCGGCAACCCAGGAGTGTCATTTCTGGTCAGGCCTCTGCGAGACCTGCACAGAAATAGAGCATGCCGCGATTTGTTTTCCACGTGTGATTTCACGCGGACAAATTGTGGCCATCTGATTGGAAAAAAAAAAATCAACAAAGCAAACAAAGAATGCCCTACCAAACCTTTTATGTTCCAACACCCCTTTTCGTTCTACCGTGACCTTGAGAAGTAAAAAAGCCCCCCAGGGGGCAATAATGCCCACATTGAGAATCACTGATATAGAACATTTCCACAAAACTAAGAATTAGACCGCCTGCAGACAGCCGGGTTGGATCCCAATGCCAGAATTCTCACAGCGAGATGCGGACCTGTGCCCTTGCACAGCCCTGCGTCTTCTCTCTGCAGTATGTGCTGGCTGCCGCCCAGCCGGCGCATGCGCAGAGCGGAGCCGGCCCGTCACTAGTGACATTTCTGTGCGGGCCTCTGTGAGACCCACATAGAAATAAAACATGCCGGGATTTGTTTTCCGCGGCCATATGCATAGGTTTGCATTATCTAATGCAATCGTATGCAAGTGGGCACGGGCGGAACTTCTGCGGGAAATCTTGCCACGGAATTTCCGCCCGTGTGCTGGGGGCTGGGGGCCTTATGCAGACATTTCATAATGGCCAAACAAGACTATTGAGAGAACATGTAAAGGTCTTTAGAGGGAAAAGGAATATGAACAAATAGAATGAGCATTTTGGCTGTATGGATGAGGTTAGTGCAGTCTTCAACATTACCTATAATTCCAGTAGAATAGCCTTGTTTCTGCAGTATTGACGCAAATGTAGTCTCATTAGGGGGAAGTCCTCCGGATGAACCAAGCCACTTTATAACACGAGCTCCACCGCATGAGTCCATACCTAACATAACATTTCCGATTATAACTCATGTACAATATAGCAGCCACCTGATGTAAAATGCACATAATTGCTACAGAAATGTCTATGAAAGTTTGGATATTTAAAAAAAAATCTAAACCTCTTAATGGAAAATTTAAGCAAAGGTTTTTATATGAAGCGGATGATTTTATATACATATCTTTATGAATCCCTCCTTGTAAGTATTTTTATGGGGCAACTCAAGGGGGCTAAAATGTAATTACATTTTTACTGTTAAGCGCTGCGGAATAAGTTGGCGCTATACAAATAATTATTAGTATTATTATTACTGTTCTGAGACGCTGTACATGATTAGATAATGGGAATGTGTAATCAAATATATGGTCCCTAAACTGGTACTATAGTGCTATGTAGGATAGAAATGACTTTCTAAAGATGTTGTCCAAAGTCATGAAGTTCTAGCATTACAAGCCTGCTCCGGCAGAATCCGACACACGCACAGAGATCCAGGATGTGCTGGCCTCAGCTTCACAGCTTCAGCTGTGCTCTGCGCATGCCAGGGATGCCATGGAAGCTAGCTTATAATGACAGGACTGCTTGATTCTGCAGGAAACCGCCCCAATGGTCTTCACAGATAGCTGCAGTACTTTATCTTTTTCTTCATGCTCTAAGGCCTATTTTAGAGAGTTACATTTTTAGAGATCTATAATACTAGGATGGCAGGAGGGGACTGTGTATTTGATGACAGACTCCCTTTAAAGTAAAAGGGACTGCTGGAGATTGCCATGCACTTAAACTCCGCTATCTCCGGCAGTTCCCATTGAAGTGAATAGTGTTGTGGCATGCTTGTGTGTCCGGCTACTGCTGTCACAATTCAGGGACTCATGCTAGTTTATTGTGAAAGGGAGAAGGTGACAATAAGCTGACAGATACTATCCCATTTATTAAGAAGAACAAAGTTTCAAAACCTATTATACTTAAAAAGAGCTTATTACTTCCAAACAACGCGATAAACTAAGTTAAGTTGCTGCTCAGGGAGGTGATGGGTAGCTGGGGAATATATTTTATATTTTTGTACTCACAATTTCCTCTCCCACACTGTTCCCCAGTTAAAGGCCCATTTAGAAGGGACGAATGTCAGGAAAACAATGCCCGACACTTGTCCCCGCACATACTCGCTCTCGTGCTGCTGCAGCTGGTATCGCTGGCTCACAGTAGGGAGGGAAAGGGGGGCTGGAGGAGATTTCTCTCCTCGCTCTTCCCTGCCCCTTGCCATTGACTTAACATAACGGCCGTTCAGTAGTGAACGGCTGCTATTTACACTGAATGATCATTGTTTAGCTCATCATCCACTGTTTATGCTGCATAAACAATGGACAATGAGCTAAACAATGACTATTCAGTGTAAAAAGAAGGTGTTCAGTTTTGAACGGCTGCTATGTTAAGTCAATGGAACAGAGTGAGGAGTGAAATCTCCTGTAGCCTCCCCACCCCTCCTGACCGCTTTGTTAGTGAGCCAGCGATACTAGCTCCGGTGCAAGAGCACGGAAGCAAGCGTATGCGGGCATGAGTGTCGGGCATCGTTTGACCGACATTGGTCCAGTCTAAATGGGCCTTAGGTCTGCGCGAGGTACAAAAATCTGACTGCTTTCAGATTGCTGTGCTCACACTCTCCCAGAAAAGTATATGGAAGAGTGTGCACATGGCAATCCAAAGAGTCAGATTTGCGTACCGCACGCAGACTTCATCAGTGTTAGAGTGATTTGTTTCGTTATTCTATCAATACTTGTATTCTGTAACTGTTTGTCATATTGATCAACACTGTATTCTTAAAAATATTGTATTTTAAGACTACTTTTAATTAAAAATAGACAATTTGTGAAAATCCTAAACATAGATAAGAATACACCTGACAAATAACCCTGAGAATGGCATACATTTTAAGAAATGCATTTTTTTTTTTGTTAAGCAAGTTTACTAATGATATAAGGCATAAAGCCTAGAAAGGCACATGTATATGTCTAATGTTTTAATGCGTTTACGTGAAAGACGATGTGGGTCCATCATAATTGTTTGCCTTTGGCAAATTCCTGTCTTTGAAATTTCTAATTAATTACTTATTATTTATTCCTGGCCTTTTGACCCCAATGCCAATTAAACCTTGTAGATATGAATTACATAGTATGGGAAAATTCCAATGTTACATAGAATTCCCACATTCTGTGCCGAAACATAGTATGTTATTTACTGATGATGAAGGCCATGAAAGGGATGCCCTTGTCAAAATAAATCTGGAGTGCTCTTGATCTTGCCTTGTCTCTGCATGTAGCACCTTCCTATATATAGAGAGGTGACCAAGTCTTAGTAGGTAATAATTTATCAACTACGACACTGGGGAACAGTGCAGGTTCGGGTCAGTGGGTGAGTAGAAAAAAAAAAATATATCCACTAGCTCCATGTCAGACCTCTGAACACCACCAGAAGTTAATTTATGGTACTGTTTGGAGGTGACAGATTCCCTTTGAGGACAAGGGACTGCCAGACTGCATCTATACACATTAAATTAGGTCCAATTTCTTTATCCCCTATAGTCACCTATTATCACCAGAGGAAGTCACATCTAGCCATACATTGTAGCATTAGACAGTGACTATTTCTCTGTTCATGCAATGGCATGGATGTTCGAGGTGTGCCATGCTTGGATCTGCTGTTACAGGGCATCTCTCAAATCTATCAAATAGAGGGGACATCAAAATGACCCCTGTATTTTAGACATCCATATGCTCTATTCTCCAATATCTTACTACCTTATATAGAAACTGATACAGCATACTGTTAGTTTTTAAGGGTTATTCCGGGCATTTTCCTATTGATGACCTATCCGTAGCATAAGTCATCAATAGTTGATTGGTAGGAGGCTACCGCTCAGAATGCCCACCAATCAGCTGATCCTCCAGCCTGCTGTCATTGCAGTAGAGCCGGATGTCCATATCAGAGGTCAGAGCTGGAAATGTAATAGAAAGACTTCTGTTCCATTGGGATCAATGGGAATGATGCCTCCTATTAAACTTCTAGCTCTGACCACAATAAGGAGCCTGAAGTGCAATGGAAAGCATCGCTCTCATTCATTTGAATTAGAGTAAAACCTTTCTATTACACTTCCAGCTCTGACCACCAGAATGAAAATCCAGCTCTGCTGCACTAACAAGGGGCCAGAGAATGAGCTCATCAGCCATGTTGATCGACTATTGAGGATAGGTCATCATTAGTAAAAATCCTCGAATACCCTTTTGAAGGTGTCGCTAGCTATGGCAGGAAGATCTGCAGGGCTCTGAGTTATGACCCTCTGTTGATCAACCATCAGTTTTAGAACATGATTGTTATCATTATGAATCTACGTACTTCAGTGTAGTTAATTAGCATTATCTGAACATGATACACACCAAAGACAAGTTCCAATTTCCTATGCATTTGAAATAGTTGGATGTTATCATGAAGAGCGCCTCGGTTTATTAGCACTGTCATTATCCCACATAAGGATAATTGTAGAGTAGATGATATTTACTTACCAGACCTAAGAGCGTACCGTCCTGTCATAAAAGCAGCTCTGCTTGGTGAACATAATTGTGCAGCTGCAATGTGTTGGGTTAATTTAACTCCATCATTTGCAAGTTTGTCAATATTAGGTGTCCTATAAAAAAAAAAAAAAAATGAATATATATTTTTTATATTTTGCTTATTATATAAATGGTTTGTAGGTAATAAGAATCTTCCTCACTAATGCAAAAAAAATTATCCAAGTTCTATACTTGTTCCTATAATGGTGAAATCCATTTCTGTAGTACCAGTAACAAAATCATCATAAAAGATTCTGTATACGATCTTAGGGAATCAATTTACTTTTCTGCACCTCTCCACCTTTTTATCATAATGTAATGTTTATGTCCAACATTCTCTGCTGACTAATTTCTTAATATCTTCATCTTGGTCGAGGCTCCATTTTCCTTTCACATAGCTCCAAATTAATTGTGTAGACATTGTGAAATTATACAATTATGGCTGCTTGTAACCACTACTAGGATGGGCTGAAATATCACTCCATACTATGTTACTATCGATTTTAATGAGCAGTCTGCTGCCTACTCTACAGCTCCCTCCTGTGGCGGCAGATATGGAGCTCAGTATGTGGAAACCACAGCTGAGAAAAATTATTATTAAAGGGTGAAAAATTTACTTCAAGTGGCTAGAGAAGGCATTACTATGGATAATACAGTCTGTCACCAGTTCACAACACGTCATTAGAAACATTATGTAGTTATTTACCATCTCTTTAAAAAGATCACACTAATTACAATAAGAGTGCTTAAATTATATTTTAAACGCGTAAATGTACCTTATTGTGGTATTTCCATAACATCCAATATCTCCAATGCCAAGATCATCAGCAAGCATTAGCACAAAGTTGGGTTTAGGGTTTGATGCCCTTATTAGTGCGTCACCGGCTAAATGTAAGATAACCAGAAAAATCCTAAAACAGACAAAGTCACAGAAATGCACAAAACTACATAACATGTACATGGCAGAATTTATGTTGCTACAAGTTCCAGATGCTCATAGAAGCTCATTTTCATGCACATAGTCCATAGTGCATGAAAATAGTACCTATTACATAGGCTATTGCATGTATCCTAAAGCTTTTAAGATGCGTAGAACAACTGTTCCCAGATCCAGTTTAACCCCTAAGGGTGGCTTCACATGAGCATATGCATACATAGGCGCGCACCCCTGTACGCGCAAAAACACGCATGTGAAGGTCCATGCATTGCATTCAATGGCAATGGTCTGCCGGCACCCCTTAATCATTTTTCAGGGAAGAGCTTTAACCCCTTAAGGACCAAGCTGTTTTGCACCTTAAAGGAGATGTCTCGAGGAAGCAGTGATTTTTTTTTTTTGCCCAGTCCCCCTAATTAAACATACATAACTAAGCCCCCCTGTAAATGACTTTCCTAGCTGGTTTGTACTTACCGTTCCAGCGTTTCAGCAACTTATAAAAGTTTCCCCAAGATGGCCGCCGGCTCTTTCCCCGTCGCTCGCTGCAGCCCGACGTGCGTGCTCCCGAGACGCTGCCAGCTGTGTCTCCATGGCAACCGGACGCCCCGCAGCCGCGTCTCCATGGCAACCGGACGCCCCGCAGCCGCCGACCAGACGCCCCGCAGCCGCCGACCAGACGCCCCGCAGCCGCCGACCAGACGCCCCGCAGCCGCCAACCAGTCGCCCACCGCCAGGCAGCAGGTAACCGGCGCTAGCCCCCGGCTCCCCAGCGCTACGCTCCCGGCTCCCCAGCGCCAGACCCTCAGCCCAGGTGAAGGCCCCGGAGCCCAGGTGAAGGCCCCGGAGCCCAGCGCTAGGTTCCGGAGCCCAGCGCTAGGTTCCGGAGCCCAGCGCTAGGTTCCGGAGCCCAGGTGAAGGCCCCGGAGCCCAGCGCTGGGCTCCGGGGCCTTCACCTGTCAGTGAACATCACCCCCGACCCATCACTTACCCCCCTGGCCCAGCGCTAGTTCCCCCGGCCTAGCGACAGCCCCCCCCGGCCTAGCGACAGCCCCCCCATCGCAGCGACAGCCCCCCCGGCCTAGCGACAGCCCCCCCATCGCAGCCGCAGCCCCCCCGGCCTAGCGACAGCCCCCCCATCGCAGCGACAGCGATGACAGCCCCCCCCCGGCGCAGCGGCAGCCCCCCCATCGCAGCGACAGCGACGGCAGCCCCCCCCCGGCCCATCACTTACCTGGACGGCAGGACAGCTGGACGGCAGGACAGCTGGGCGGCTTCTCCGGACAGCTGGGCGGCTCTGCACCTTCCTCTAACAGAGGATGGTACAGAATGGCCGCTCCAGCGCGCTCCCGAGCAGTGACAGCTCATCTGCGCATGCGCAGAAGAGCTGTAGCGGGGAGCACACTGAAGCGGCTCGTGCTGAAAGGAGAAGACCGGACTGCACAAGCGCGTCTAAAAAAGCAAGCTGCCAGCGAATTTAGACGGAACCATGGAGACGAGGTCGCTAGCAACGGAGCAGGTAAGTGGAATAACTTCTGTATGGCTCATATTTAATGCACGATGTATATTACAAAGTGCATTAATATGGCCATACGGAAGTGTATAACCCCACTTGGTTTCGCGAGACCACCCCTTTAAGGACCAGACACTTTTTGGGATTTTACCCATGTGGCGATTTTACTGCCCTATTTTGTTTCCACTAGCTACCAAAATTATTTTTACTGCGTTTTTTTCCCCATGACATATAGGGCTATTTTTTAAATATCTTTTTTACTGAGTTTTTTTTGCTGTTTTTGAGTTTTATAGGGGGTAAAATGCTAAAAAAATGATTTTTTTTTAACATTTATAGTTTTTTTTTTTTTCAATTTAGTTTATTTATGCTAAAATAAAGTATGGGAATGGATTCCTCTATTTGTTTCGGATGTTTTGATATATAATATGTATGGATTTGGTTTACAGGGCGCATACAGCGGCGTTTTTTATTGGTGTCGGCTTTGTTATTTTCTTTCTTATGCATACATTGTTGTTTTATTCTGTAGTATTGTTCTACTTATGTATGGAATTATGTTTTTTACTACCTATGTCCCCCATGACGTCATATAAGACCTCTGGGGGACATTCATTTATTTATTTTTTTACACTTTCCCACTGTACCTGGGGCATCCATGGGAGCCCCAGTTACAGGGGAAAGCAACCTCTGTAGTGACATTAGTCACTGTCAGAGCTGGCCAGGTCTAGTGTGAACCTCCAGTTCTGCTGTAGCAGGGAACCCCAGTGATCACGTCACCCACGAGCTCAAAGTTACACTTGTACTTTGACTTTCAGTACACAGTGCTCATTGAGCACTATGTACCCAGGGAAGAAAAAGGCAGGAAGGGTTAAAAACTCCTTCTGCCTTCTCCTCTGGGTTATCAGCTGTTGCTAACAGCTGACAACCAGTCCTGCCTCTAATTGATTGCAGAGACAGGAGGCTTAAAGCGCCGCCGTAATTTTACTATCAGCAGTGCTTTAAGCCCAGGACCAGGCACCGTAAATTTACCGTAGAAAAAAAAAAAAATCATCCCTTTTTAGTGTAAAGAAAAAAAAAATTATATGTGTATATACATATATACACTACCGTTCAAAAGTTTGGGGTCACCCAAACAATTTTGTGTTTTCCATGAAAAGTCACACTTATTCACCACCATGCGTTGTGAAATGAATAGAAAATAGAGTCAAGACATTGACAAGGTTAGAAAAAATGATTTGTATTTGAAATAACATTGTTTTTACATCAAACTTTGCTTTCGTCAAAGAATCCTCCTTTTGCAGCAATTACAGCATTGCACACCTTTGACATTCTAGCTGTTAATTTGTTGAGGTAAGCTTGAGAAATTGCACCCCACGCTTCTAGAAGCATCTCCCACAAGTTGGATTGGTTGGATGGGCACTTCTGGCGTACCATACGGTCAAGCTGCTCCCACAACAGCTCAATGGGGTTCAGATCTGGTGACTGCGCTGGCCACTCCATTACCGATAGAATACCAGCTGCCTGCTTCTGCTGTAAATAGTTCTTGCACAATTTGGAGGTGTGTTTAGGGTCATTGTCCTGTTGTAGGATGAAATTGGTTCCAATCAAGCGCTGTCCACTGGGTATGGCATGGCGTTGCAAAATGGAGTGATAGCCTTCCTTATTCAGAATCCCTTTTACCCTGTACAAATCTCCCACCTTACCAGCACCAAAGCAACCCCAGACCATCACATTACCTCCACCATGCTTAACAGATGGCGTCAGGCATTCTTCCAGCATCTTTTTATTTGTTCTGCGTCTCACAAACATTCTTCTTTGTGATCCAAACACCTCAAACTTGGATTCATCCGTCCACAACACTTTTTTCCAGTCTTCCTCTGTCCAATGTCTGTGTTCTTTTGCCCATCTTAATCTTTTTCTTTTATTGGCCAGTCTCAGATATGGCTTTTTCTTTGCCACTCTGCCCTGAAGCCCAAAATCCCGCAGCCGTCTCTTCACTGTAGATGTTGACACTGGTGTTTTGCGGGTACTATTTAATGAAGATGCCAGTTGGGTACCTGTGAGGCGTCTGTTTCTCAAACTAGAGACTCTAATGTGCTTATCTTCTTGCTTAGTTGTACAACGCGGCCTCCCACTTCTTTTTCTACTCTGGTTAGAGCCTGTTTGTGCTGTCCTCTGAAGGGAGTAGTACACACCGTTGTAGGAAATCTTCAATTTCTTAGCAATTTCTCGCATGGAATAGCCTTCATTTCTAAGAACAAGAATAGACTGTCGAGTTTCAGATGAAAGTTCTCTTTTTCTGGCCATTTTGAGCGTTTAATTGACCCCACAAATGTGATGCTCCAGAAACTCAATCTGCTCACAGGAAGGTCAGTTTTGTAGCTTCTGTAACGAGCTAGACTGTTTTCAGATGTGTGAACATGATTGCACAAGGGTTTTCTAATCATCAATTAGCCTTCTGAGCCAATGAGCAAACACATTGTACCATTAGAACACTGGAGTGATAGTTGCTGGAAATGGGCCTCTATTCACCTTTGTAGATTTTGCACAAAAAACCAGGCATTTGCAGCTAGAATAGTCATTTACCACATTAGCAATATATAGAGTGCATTTGTTTAAAGTTAGGACTAGTTTAAAGTTATCTTCATTGAAAAGTACAGTGCTTTTCCTTCAAAAATAAGGACATTTCAATGTGACCCCAAACTTTTGAACGGTAGTGTATATATATATATATACATATATACATATATACACACACACATACATACATATATATATATAATATACACTTACCTGTCTGTCACTGCCGTGTCCTAGCGGAGATGACACATGCAGCAGATGTTTTCTTCATCACCGCAGGCACCCTTAATTGTTTTTAGTGAAGGGCTTTTATTTAAAGCCCTTCCATACAAAACAATTAAGGGGTGCCAGCAACTGGATCCTCTGGCACAGCTGTCATCTGTGACATACATATATATATATAATATACACTTACCTGTCTGTCACTGCCGTGTCCTAGCGGAGATGACACATGCAGCAGATGTTTTCTTCATCACCGCAGGCACCCTTAATTGTTTTTAGTGAAGGGCTTTTATTTAAAGCCCTTCCATACAAAACAATTAAGGGGTGCCAGCAACTGGATCCTCTGGCACAGCTGTCATCTGTGACAACTGCGCTAGGGAATTCTTTATTCCCCGTGGGGATGAGAACTCCTTTGCTGCATCTGTCACATCTGTGACAGGTGCAACAGGGAATAGTTTATTCCCCGCAGGGATGAAGAAAACATCTGCCGAATGTGGCAGATGTGTTCTTCATCCCCGCGGGGGGCACAGCGGTGGACTAGTAAGTATATATAAATTTTTATTTATTTTTTTTACACTAGAAGGGATGATTTTTAGGAAGAGCTTATACCTAAAGCTCTTCCCTGAAAATCACCTCAGGGGTGTCGGCAGACCATTGCCTTCAACAGAGCCGCCGGCAGCAGCCTCGGCTCCATTAAAGGCAATGCGTGAATTCCCTATGGTGCATGCATGACCTGTCTTTACAGGCGCACGCCTGTAAAACGCGGACATGTTTACACACCATAGGGAATGCAGTGGTTGTAATAGACGCGTGTTTTTGTGCACATGTATGCACGCACATAAACCCGCTCGGGTAAAGGCACCCTTAGGGAGCAGGCTGATTTATTCCTAAAGAACATGACACCTTTGATTGCCCTATTTTTTTTTCTCTTCAGCTACCAGACATATGTTGCTGTATTTTTTTCCCATGACACATTAGGGATATTTTTTTATATCTTTTTACAGTGACTTTTTTTTCTTCAGTTTTTTAGCTTTAGTAGGAGTAATAATATAAAAAATATTGTTTTAGATTCATACTTTTTTTTCTTCAATTAGTACATTTACGCTAAAATAAAGTAGAGGAATGCGTTAAATTTGTTTCGGATGTTTTAATATATAATTTACCCCTTTACCTTCTGTATCACCCCCATTTTTTGTAGTATGTAAGCTCGTTGGAGCAGAACTCACCCTTATTGTTTCCATCAACTGATTACTAGATGTAAGTGTGTTTTTTTTTCTGTTCCCCCTGTTTTGTAAGCGCTGCGTAATATGTAAATAAGGGTGACTATTATTAATTTGTATGGTCTCAGATTACAGGGCATATATGATGACTAGAGATGAGCGAACACCAAAATGTTCGGGTGTTCGTTATTCGGAACGAACTTCCCGTGATGCTCGAGGGTTCGTTTCGAACAACGAACCCCATTGAAGTCAATGGGAGACCAGAACATTTTTGTATTTCGCCGATGCTCGCTAAGGTTTTCATGTGTGAAAATCTGGGCAATTCAACAAAGTGATGGGAATCACACAGAAACGGATAGGGCAGGCGAGGGGCTACATGTTGGGCTGCATCTCAAGTTCACAGGTCCCACTATTAAGCCACAATACCGGCAAGAGTGCCCCCCCCCCCCCTCCCAACAACTTTAACTTCTGAAAAGCCCTCATTAGCATGGCATACCTTTGCTAAGCACCACACTACCTCCAACAAAGCACAATCACTGCCTGCATGACACTCCACTGACACTTCTCCTGGGTTACATGCTGCCCAACCGCCCCCCCTCCCCCCCCCCCCACAGCGCACACCAAAGTGTCCCTGGGCAGCCTTCAGCTGCCCTCATGGCACACCACGCTCATGTCTATGTAGAATTGCGTCTGCCATGACGAGGGACCGCAGGCACACACTGCAGAGGTTGGCACGGCTAGGCAGCGACCCTCTTTAAAAGTGGCGGAGCGATAGCCCACAATGCTGTACAGAAGCAATGAGAAATAGAATCCTGTGCCACCGCCATCAGGAGCTGCACACGTGGGTATAGCAATGGGGAACCTATGTGCCACACACTATTCATTCTGTCAAGGTGTCTGCATGCCCCAGTCAGACCGGGCTTTTTAATTCATAGACACAGGCAGGTACAACTCCCTATTGTGAAGTCCCTGTCGACCCACAGCATGGGTGGCTCCCTGGAACCCACCGGCGGTACACAGAAATATCCCATTGCATTGCCCAACACAGCTGAGGTAGTAATGTTGTGCTTAACCCTTTCCAATCCAATTTGTATATGGTTTTCCTAGGGGGCTTACTCTTTTTCTGCCGTTATACAACGGCGTTATATGCTGGCTAAAGCCAGTACTGCATGAGCTGACACGTAGGATAGGCTCCGACAGCAGAGAGGCTGGCAATATACAGTAAGAGAACCCCGACGGACGTCTACCAACAACGGAGCTGTACAGCCTTAAACCCTAATGTCTTCACAGGTCACACAGTGGACTGGAAAGGGTTAATGCAGGTGGGTTTCGGCCCACACTGCATGCCCCAGTCAGACTGGGGTTCTTTACAAGTGGACACATGTAGGTTAAACTCCCTGTGGACCCACTGCCTAGGTGGGTGCCAGGAAGCCACCGGCGGTACATAGAAATATCCCATTGCATTGCCCAACACAGCTGAGGTAGTAATGTCGTGCGCAATACAGGTGGGCTTCGGCCCACACTGCATGGCCCAGTCAGACGGGTTCTTTAGAAGTGTACAGATGTATTAAAAACTCAGTGTGCACCTACAGCATGGGTGGCTCCCTGGAACCCACCGGCGGTACATAAAAATATCCCATTGCATTGCCCAACACAGCTGAGGTAACGTCACCTGTAATGCAGGTGGGCTAAAAATTAATTTGATTACACTGTAGGCGAGGGCCCACAAAAATTGCTGTATCAACAGTACTAATGTACATCCCAAAAATTGGCCATGGCCAGCCAAGAGGGCAGGTGAACCCCATTAATCGCTTTGGTTAATGTGGCTTAAGTGGTAACTAGGCCTGGAGGCAGCCCAGTGTAACGAAAAATTGGTTCAAGTTAAAGTTCCAATGCTTTTAAGCGCATTGAAACTTATAAAAATTGTTCTGAAAAATTATTTGAGTGAGCCTTGTGGCCCTAAGAAAAATTGCCCGTTCAGCGTGATTACGTGATGTTTCAGGAGGAGGAGCAGGAGGAGGAGGAGGAGGAATATTAGACACAGATTGATGAAGCAGAAATGTCCCCGTTTTGGATGGTGAGAGAGAACGTAGCTTCCATCCGTGGGTGCAGCCTACGTATTGCTTACGTATCGCTGCTGTCCGCTGGTGGAGAACAGAAGTCTGGGGAAATCCAGCCTTTGTTCATCTTGATGAGTGTTAGCCTGTCGGCACTGTCGGTTGACAAGCGGCTACGCTTATCTGTGATGATTCCCCCAGCCGCACTAAACACCCTTTCCGACAAGACGCTAGCCGCAGGACAAGCAAGCACCTCAAGGGCATACAGGGCTAGTTCAGGCCACGTGTCCAGCTTCGACACCCAGTAGTTGTAGGGGGCAGAGGCGTCACCAAGGATGGTCGTGCGATCCGCTACGTACTCCCTCACCATCCTTTTACAGTGCTCCCGCCGACTCAGCCGTGACTGGGGAGCGGTGACACAGTCTTGGTGGGGAGCCATAAAGCTGTCCAGGCCCTTAAAGATTGTTGCACTGCCTGGGATGTACATGCTGCTCGATCTACGCACATCCCCTGCTACCTTGCCCTCGGTACTGCGCCTTCTGCCACTAGCGCTGTCGGCTGGGAATTTTACCATCAGCTTGTCCGCAAGGGTCCTGTGGTATAGCAACACTCTCGAACCCCTTTCCTCTTCGGGAATCAGAGTGGCCAGGTTCTCCTTATACCGTGGATCGAGCAGTGTGTACACCCAGTAATCCGTCGTGGCCAGAATGCGTGCAACGCGAGGGTCACGAGAAAGGCATCCTAACATGAAGTCAGCCATGTGTGCCAGGGTACCAGTACGCAACACATGGCTGTCCTCACTAGGAAGATCACTTTCAGGATCCTCCTCCTCCTCCTCCTCCTCCTCAGGCCATACACGCTGAAAGGATGACAGGCAATCAGCCGGTGTACCGTCAGCAGCGGCCCAAGCTGTCTCTTCCCCCTCCTCCTCATCCTCCTCATGCTCCTCCTCCTCCTCCTGTACGCGCTGAGAAATAGACAGGAGGGTGCCCTGACTATCCAGCGGCATACTGTCTTCCCCCGCCCCCGTTTCCGAGCGCAAAGCAGCTGCCTTTATGGTTTGCAGGGAATTTCTCAAGATGCATAGCAGAGGAATGGTGACGCTAATGATTGTAGCATCGCCGCTCACCACCTGGGTAGACTCCTCAAAATTACCAAGGACATGGCAGATGTCTGCCAACCAGGCCCACTCTTCTGAAAGGAATTGAGGAGGCTGACTCCCACTGCGCCGCCCATGTTGGAGTTGGTATTCGACTATAGCTCTCCGTTGTTCATAGAGCCTGGCCAACATGTGGAGCGTAGAGTTCCACCGTGTGGGCACGTCGCACAGCAGTCGGTGCACTGGCAGCTTAAAGTGATGTTGCAGGGTGCGCAGGGTGGCAGCGTCCGTGTGGGACTTGCGGAAATGTGCACAGAGCCGGCGCGCCTTTACGAGCAGGTCTGACAAGCGTGGGTAGCTTTTCAGAAAGCGCTGAACCACCAAATTAAAGACGTGGGCCAGGCATGGCACGTGCGTGAGGCTGCCGAGCTGCAGAGCCGCCACCAGGTTACGGCCGTTGTCACACACGACCATGCCCGGTTGGAGGCTCAGCGGCGCAAGCCAGCGGTCGGTCTGCTGTGTCAGACCCTGCAGCAGTTCGTGGGCCGTGTGCCTCTTATCGCCTAAGCTGAGTAGTTTCAGCACGGCCTGCTGACGCTTGCCCACCGCTGTGCTGCCACACCGCGCGACACCGACTGCTGGCGACATGCTGCTGCTAACACATCTTGATTGTGAGGCAGAGGAGGAGGAGGAGGAGGAGGGTGCTTTAGTGGAGGAAGCATACACCTCCGCAGATACCAGCACCGAGCTGGGGCCCGCAATTCTGGGGGTGGGTAGGACGTGAGCGGTCCCAGGCTCTGACTCTGTCCCAGCCTCCACTAAATTCACCCAATGTGCCGTCAGGGAGATGTAGTGGCCCTGCCCGCCTGTGCTTGTCCACGTGTCCGTAGTTAAGTGGACCGTGGCAGTAACCGCGTTGGTGAGGGCGCGCACAATGTTGCGGGAGACGTGGTCGTGCAGGGCTGGGACGGCACATCGGGAAAAGTAGTGGCGACTGGGAACTGAGTAGCGCGGGGCCGCCGCTTCCATGATACTTTTGAAGGACTCAGTTTCCACAACCCTATACGGCAGCATCTCAAGGCTGATGAATTTTGCTATGCGGACGGTTAACGTTTGAGCGTGCGGGTGCGTGGCGGCGTGCTTGCGCTTGCGCTCGAACACTTGCGCAAGCGACGGCTGAACGGTGCGCTGAACTACACTGCTGGATGGGGCCGAGGACAGCGGAGATGAGGGTGTGGGTGCCGGCCATGAGGTGGTAGTGCCTGTGTCCTGAGAGGGGGGTTGCATCTCAGTGGCAGGTTGGGGCACAGGGGGAGAGGCAGGGGTGCAAACCGGAGGCGGTGAACGGCCTTTGTCCCACCTTGCGGGGTGCTTGGCCATCATATGTCTGCGCATGGTGGTGGTGGTGAGGCTGTTGGTGTTGGCTCCCCGGCTGAGCTTTGCGCGACAAAGGTTGCACACCACTGTTCGTCGGTCGTCAGGCGTCTCTGTGAAAAACTGCCAGACCTTAGAGCACCTCGGCCTCCGCAGGGTGGCATGGCGCGAGGGGGCGCTTTGGGAAACACTTGGTGGATTATTCGGTCTGGCCCTGCCTCTACCCCTGGCCACTGCACTGCCTCTTGCAACCTGCCCTGCTGATGCCCTTGACTCTCCCTCTGAAGACCTGTCCTCCTGAGTAAGCGTTGCACACCAGGTGGGGTCAGTCACCTCATCGTCCTGCTGCTCTTCCTCCGAATCCTCTGTGCGCTGCTCCCTGGGACTTACTGCCCTTACTACTACCTCACTGCAAGACAACTGTGTCTGATCGTCATCGTCCTCCTCACCCACAGAAAGTTGTTGAGACAGTTGGCGGAAGTCCCCAGCCTCTTCCCCTGGACCCCGGGAACTTTCGAATGGTTGGGCATCAGTGACGATAAACTCCTCTGGTGGGAGAGGAACCGCTGCTGCCCAATCTAAGCAGGGGCCCGAGAACAGTTCCTGGGAGTGCTCCCGCTCCTGAGCAGGTGTCATTGTAGTGGAGTGAGGAGGCTGGGAGGAAGGAGGAGCAGCAGACAGAGGATTCGGATTGGCAGCAGTGGACGGCGCAGAACTGCGGGTAGACGATAGGTTGCTCGAAGCACTTTCTGCCATCCAGGACAGGACCTGCTCACACTGCTCATTTTCTAATAACCGTCTCCCGCGTGGACCCATTAATTGGGCGATGAATGTGGGGACGCCAGAAACGTGCCTCTCTCCTAATCGCGCAGCAGTCGGCTGCGACACACCTGGATCAGGAGCTTGGCCTGTGCCCACACCCTGACTTGGCCCTCCGCGTCCTCGGCCGCGTCCACGTCCTCTAGGCCTACCCCTACCCCTCAGCATGCTGTATTACCAGTGATTTGATTTCACAGGCAGGAAATAAATTGGCGCAAGACTGCAGGCCAAATATAATTTTTGCCCTTTTTGGAAAACGAAAGGCCCCACTGCCTCTAGTGAATGAATTATCTAAGTTTAATAACTGTGCTGTGTCCCTGCTTATGTGTCACAGAACGTGAGGGTAGCAGAGTTATTATAACTCTGGCAGAGCAGGTATTTTTTTTCCCAATTAAGGAAAGCAAATGGCGAAGCCAGCAGTAAAGCGTAGCTGGGTGCGTATGATTTAGCACTGTTCTTCACGCAGCTCACACGTCTCCACCGCCCATAAGGACGGACAGAGGCTGGACAAATAGATTTGTTTTCACTTGTTTTTCCACCAAAAGGCAGCACTGCGTATATTCTATGAACATGAGAAGTTTAATAACTGTGCTGTGTCCCTGCTTATGTGTCACAGAACGTGAGGGTAGCAGAGTTATTATAACTCTGGCAGAGCAGGTATTTTTTTTCCCAATTAAGGAAAGCAAATGGCGAAGCCAGCAGTAAAGCGTAGCTGGGTGCGTATGATTTAGCACTGTTCTTCACGCAGCTCACACGTCTCCACCGCCCGTAAGGACGGACAGAGGCTGGACAAATAGATTTGTTTTCACTTGTTTTTCCACCAAAAGGCAGCACTGCGTATATTCTATGAATAATAACTGTGTTGTGGCCCTGCCTATACAATTCTTTCCCTGCAGTATCAATGGAGGGTGGAATGCTCTGCAGAGGCGATTTTGAGAAGCCCCAAAAAAATGCAGCACAGCTAACAGCAGCCTGGACAGTACTGCACACGGATAAATATGGCCCTAGAAAGGACCGTTGAGGTTCTTGAAGGCTACACTCACTCCTAACACTCTCCCTGCCTATGCAGCACTTCTGTCCCTAATGCCAGGTGCAACGGTCTGCAGAGGCGATTTTGAGAAAAAAAAAATGCCACTGCTAACAGCAGCCAACACACAGCTATCAGTGGCCCTAATAAGGACCTTTGGGGGGTCTTGAAGCCTACACTAACTACCAATTCTTTCCCTACAGCAGCTCCGGTATAAACAGCACTGTCCCTCATCTAACTCACACCGCATCTGAGGCGAGCCGCGGGAGGGGCCGACTTTTATATTAGGCGAACACCTGATCTCGCCAGCCACTCACAGCAGGGGGGTGGTATAGGGCTTAAACGTTGCAGGGGGAAGTTGTAATGCCTTCCCTGTCTTTCAATTGGCCAGAAAAGCGCGCTAACGTCTCAGGGAAGGAAGTGAAAGTAACCAGAACACCGCATGGTGTTCGTTACGAATAACGAACATCCCGAACACCCTAATATTCGCACGAATATCAAGCTCGGACGAACGCGTTCGCTCATCTCTAATGATGACGGTTTTTGTTGGCTTCAGCATTACACAAAAATCGCAAAAGCACAAACTTGAAATTTTTTGTTCGATGCGATTTTAACATTAGAAAGTCCCATTGAAAAAAAAACGCAGTGATATCACAGCATTAAAAAAGGGTAAAAGCCCTTATGGTGTTTGTTCATTTCACTACATCCACAGGGCGATAAAGTCATGAAAATGGGATGGTGCATTAGGATCACTACTTGCAAGTGGTTAACAATGTCCTAGTGTCAAGCAGGATCTGTCTAATATTATCTGTGGTATTGGGAATCCCATCTGCTATATACATCATTACCAGTATTATCATTATCAGTAGTTTTTGCAAGGAGTTATCGCACAAAACAATACATAGTAGAAATGTATTGGCTCAATAATACTTACCCGTGCCTTCTTGTATATCCCATTCTTCATCCTACACCGAATAAAAATTTGGTAATGAGTATCTCAAAGCAGATATGTCTGTTGGAATTAACCTTTATAACGTGTCTGCGGTCAAACTCCACAGAGCTGACACACTTACATTTTTGGTTATATGTGAAGATGTAGTTAAAAATTAAGCATTTGAACACAGTAAAAAAGAAAGAACTCCATTTCCATCAGCATAGAAGTACATTGTGTACGGCAGAGCAATACAGCAGCTGCTAAAACGGAGCACTCCACACCTGCAAATGGTTTAGGCAGGTGTGGAAAAAGTCCTGCAAAGAAAGAATGCTTTCAAAAACAGAAGTAATAATAATTTTTGGGGGGCCAGTTAGCCAAATGCTAAGTCAATGAACTAAAGAAAATATAAATGAAATCAATATTTACTCTGACCACCCTTTGACTTCTAAACAACAATTATTCTAGGTACTCTTGCACACAGTTTTTGGAGGAAATTGGCAGGGAGGTTGTTCCAATCTTCTTGAAAAACTAAGCTCAGAGCTTCTGTGGATGTCAGCTTACTCAAATCCATTTGGCTCTTCATGTGATCCCAGACAGACTCAATGATGTTGAGATCAGGGCTCTATGGGGGCCAGATCATTACTTGCAGGACTCATTTCTCGTATTTACACTGACGATAGTTCTTAGGGCTCAGTCACACGGGCGTTTGCATGTGCGTCTGTCAGTTGCGTTTGACGACCGCATCTAAATAGAACCAATGCTTTTCAATGAGAGCAGGCACATGTACGAATTTTACATGCGCATAAACGCATGTGGCGAAAATTTTAGGACACCGGTTCAGAGAACACCGGTTTGCGTTCTGCGGCAAACTGGTGTTCTGTGTATGTGAAAATTTAAAAACTAAAATTTAAAATCCCCGCCTGCTGAAAGCTCTTCATAGCAGTTCAGGAGAAGACCCGGCTAGATGCTCCTGAGCCCCAGCAGCTGCAATGAGGTGAATATATATATATATATATATATATATATATATATATATTTTTTTTTTTTACACATTTTTTATACATATTAGCTTTAATAGGAGCAAAAACGTAAAATAAACCCGCTAAAATAAAGTACAGGAATGGGTTTATTTTGTTTTGAATGTTTAAATATATAATTTGCCCCTGTACCTTCTGTATCACCCCACTATTTGTAGCATGTAAGCTCATTAGAGCAGGACCCTCACCCCTACTGTCTCCATGTTTTGTTTTTTTTCTGTTCCCCCTGTTTTGTAAGCGCTGCGGAATATGTTGGCGCTATATAAATAAAGATGACTATTATTATTATTAATTTGTATAGTCTCAGATTACAGTGAACATTTGATGATGTTTTTTGTTGGTTTCAGCGGTGAGTCATTGTATTTTTTTATATTTTTTTTATTTTATTCTGTAATTTATTTTTTTTAACTTATTTTTGCAACTACAATTTTAACAGCTATGTCTCCCAAGAAATCATATAAGACCTCTGGGGTCATTTACATTGTGTTTTTTTTTTAAATTTTTTATACTTTTCCACTGTACCTGGGACATCCATAGGAGCCCTAGTTACAGGGGAAAACATCCCCCTATAGTAACAGTAGTCACTAACAGAGCTGATCTGGGTCTACTAGGACCCTACAGCTCTGTCGTTGCAGGGGGCACCGGCGGTCACATGATCACCAGGTCAAATAGCGGAAGTAACACTTCTGCTTTTCCACTACATTATGTAGCACTCAGCATGTGGTTGTACTCACTTTTATATCATTGCAAACGTAGAGAAGCGGACTACAACCGGCCTTATATTTTTGTAGGACGGATACAACAAGAAAAAACTGGTGGTTTGGTGCAACACTCGAAAGACAGACAGGTAATGGGGACGATTAAGTGTAAACTTCTTGATTTGGTTAAAAAAATAGCCAGCATGGACTGCCAGCGAGGGGTCGGTGAAAAATTCAAGTCTGTGTTAGGGGAAAGTGGAGGGCTGGGGATAAAACATGAGTGGGTGGATGATAGATGTTACTGACAACAGTGGGACAATGCTGAGGGGGGCATGCTGGGGCAGTTGATAACACTGTGTAACACAATTTTGCAACAGATAAGCGACTTATAGTAACTTTATTGTGTTGAATTCATTTTTTGGAAATATGCCTATACAATTAATCCAGTAGGCTCATCATTAACCTTGCCTAATAAAAAGAGCAAAAGTGATTACACAACTATTTTGCAGTCGCTGTTACACACCGCGTGCTGACTGAACACTATAAGGGTATGTTTATGTAGCATATAGGGTATGTATTCACATGGTGGAAATGCTGCAGATCGTCCACCAGTAATTTGTAATTAACGAATTGTGTTTTTACAAGTGATTGGTTAGACTGGGATTATTTTTCAAAATTTAATAACATGGCTGAGCAGCGCGGATGTCTGAACAACCCAGACAATGTCTGCTATGTCTGCGGACAATTAACAAAGACATAGAGGAAAATAACATTCTTAGTGCTTATGACAAGTGTTTCGGAATAAAGCTAAGTGACCAAGATAAGAAGTGGCACTTCACTTATTCAAATGTGATATGTATTTGCACTACCAAAAATCGCTTATGCCCGTGTTTTTCGCCTGCTCTGGTGTGTTTTTAAATGCACAAATACACTAC
Source organism: Eleutherodactylus coqui (assembly GCF_035609145.1). Taxonomy (NCBI): domain Eukaryota; kingdom Metazoa; phylum Chordata; class Amphibia; order Anura; family Eleutherodactylidae; genus Eleutherodactylus; species Eleutherodactylus coqui. The sequence goes on from NC_089840.1 coordinate 96,403,177, forward strand.
ATATTTGTGCAGACAGGCTCATAGAAAGAGTGTGCAAATAAGCAGGTTTCCTGCGTACTCCCTGCGTAGTTGTGCCCACCCATTCACTTCAATGGCTTATTGCAGTGTGTAATATGCCCCAACAAGGTCATGCTGCGTATTTTTTCGCACGATTGTACATTGTGCAAAAAAATACGCTCATGTGAAACAACCTGTAGTGGCCTGGAAAGGGGCGCTATACAGCTCTTATCATGCGGGAAAACTGCAGCTGTCTGCTTATGTATAGATTCACAGACAGTTTATAGAACCTCAAAAAAATGTGCATTCTGCTTGGGGTCTGCATACTTCTGTAGCTTTTTTGCCTTCATCTGCCACCATCATTTTTTCAAATCACGCATCCTAGTTTTAAGTAGTTGTTGACTAATTCTACGTTGTTGCGCGCTGACCACTTTGTTGAGCTGGGCTTGCCTCAGGTCCTCACTGAGTTTCCGCATTTCACACATCAGAATCATCGAACCAGTCTTCATTTTTCTTTAGCAGTTTGCCAATAACTCGCTGAGAATATTCGCAAAGCACTTTTGCAAATACTTGCCAATCTTCATTGGTTGATGTACTTTTCTCAGCAAAAATAGCAGCACTGCCAAAATCCGAGTCACTGGAGCGAGGATGCATCCATGCCGGTTTATATTTTTCAGATAACTGTAAGAAAGTATTAGTGATGCCGAGGTCAAACTCCACACAGAAAGTTAGTAAGACCTTACCATTTGTGTTGCTTTTTCCAACAGCATGTTGTCCTAGTACACTGCTCCAGGCCAGTTATTGGGTCACCACTCACGCTTTAAAATCTCGGAGCAGAACAATTTTATCACTTGAGGGAATATTTTGCAAAACTCTACACAGGTCTTCATAAAATTTAACCTTATCCTCATCTGGTGATGTGAGGGTAGGGCCATACATGCTTATTAGGTGGAGATATTTCATTAGCCTATTGTTGATACCTTTCGGAGGCTCTACTAACCCCTTAATGACATAGCCCTTTTTTTTCCATTTTAGTTTTTTCCTCCCCTCCTTTTAAAAATTCGTAACTCCTTTATTAATCCATCGACGTTGCTGTATGAGGGCTTGTTGTTTTGCGGGATGAGTTGTATTTTTCATTGGTGCTATTTAATGTACCATATAATGTACTGAAAAACTTAAAAAGAAATTCTAAGTGGAGTAAAATGAAAAAAATACGACATTCCACCATCTTTCAGTGCGTCTTCTTTCCACAGCGCACAAACTGCAACGAAAATGACATGAAAACTTTATTCTGTGGGTCAGTATGACTACTACGATACCAAATTTGTGTAGTTTTTTTTCTGCTGTACTACTTTTATTTTTTCAGAGACATTTAATTTTTTTAAATTATTTCCTGCCGCCATCTTCTGTGCACAATAACTTTTTTTTTTTTTTTTGGCAGATGCCCTGTAGTTTACGTTGATACCATTACGGAATACATACGACTTTTTGATCGCTTTTATTTTTTTAGGATACAGGGTGACCGAAAAAGTGCATTTCTAGCATTTAAAAAAAATAATTTCCGGACCATGTTCACCGTGCAGGGTAAATAATGTGCTACTTTGATAGATCAGACTTTTACAGATGCGGTGATACCAAATAAGTATTTTTGTTTTATAATTCAGATTTTTTTATTATAGGTATGGCAAAAGGGGGGTGATTTAAACTTTTAACCCCTTAACGACCAGCCCATTGCCTTTTTACATCCTGCCCAAGTGGGCTTTATTCTCTGAGGACGTAAAAACATGCGTCCTACAGAGAATAAAGCCCTGTGGGCTCTGGACGTGACAGCTCCATGCTGTCGGTGCCCGCAGGTAGCCCCCCCCCCGGCATTGCGATCGGCGCTATCCAATGGATAGCGCCGATCGCAATAAGGTGAAAAAAAAAGTACAAAAAAAGTTAAATATTCAGCTGCCCTGATGGATCGGATCCATCAGGGCAGCTGAAGTTACTCACCCACCTTCTCCGGGGTCTTCTGCTGTGACGGACTCCTCCCGGACCCGCCACCGCTCTTCTGCGCATGCGTGCCAGACGATGACGTCACGCGCATGCGCCGAAGCCCGGGAGCCCCCAGCAAATTTAAAATCTCCTGGCTCCTGAAGGTAGCCAGGAACCAGATGTTCGGGCCCGCGATCGCCGCTATCCATTGGATAGCGGTGATCGTGCAAAAGTTTCAAAAGTTAAAAAAAAAGTGCTAGTTTCACCTCCCCTCATGGATCCGATCCATGAGGGGAGGTGAAAATACTCACCTCAGGTCCCACGATGTCCCGGGACCCGAAGTCCCCCTCTGCGCATGTGCGCCGATGATTGACATCGGACGCGTGCACAGAGGGGCTCGAGCCCCGGGAAATTCAAAATCCCTCTGCTCCTGGCTGCCATGTGTAGCCAGGAGCAGAGAGATTATACCGGGAACATGATCACTGTCATCCAATGGATAACAGTGATCATGTAAAGTTAAAAAAAAGTGTAAAAAAGTAAAAAAAAGTTTTAAAAAGTTTTTTAAAAAGTTTAAAAAGCGTACGTTTCATCTCCCCTCATGGATCATATCCATGAGGGAGGATGAAAGTACGTAGATAAGGCCCCCGGATTTATCCGTGGACCTTACCCCAGCTTCTGCGCACACGCCCGTTGCCAAAATGGCGGACGCATGCGCAAAAGCTGTGGATTTCCAGGATAATTGAAATTCTCCCTGCTCCTGGCTACAAAACTGAGCCAAGAGCCTGGAGATTTCACGGGGGGGGCGCGGTGAGCGGTGCCTGGTCATGTGTTCGCCGTTATACAATGGATAATGGCGGTCACGTAAAAGTTTTAAAAAAAATTGAAGTTTCATTTCCCCTCACCGATGTGATTGGTGAGAGGAGATGAAACTTTTTACCAGAAGCCTCCATATTTGAACCCCGACGAGATCCTCCTCCGTGAACTTACCCGGATTCTGCAGATGCGACCGCCCGCAAAATGCCAGACACATGCGCAGGAGTCGGGGAGCCCAGAAAACCTAAAAACTCCTTGCTCTCAGCGACCAACGGTCGCCGAGATCCTGGAGCAGTGACGGGTGGCCTCGCTGAGCGGTCCCCGGTCACGTAATAAAAAAAGTAGCGATCTAACATAGGTCGGTCTCACATGACCGGATAGGAATTACGGATTCCGCATGCGTCTGATTCGCGGTATTACACATATCAATCGCATTGGATTACACAATTCCACTCACATTAGTGGGTTGGAATTGAGTAATCCCCTCACAGAAAAGAGAACGCAGCAGGTTCTATTTTACCGTGGCTATCCGCAGCATAGAGCCCATTGTGCTCCATGGTCGTGGATATACTCGCTGCCCATATGCAACTACGTTGTTTATGGGCTGCGGGTACCCGCGTCATTGCTAAGCGACGGTGCAGGAAATACAAACAAAAAAAAATGTACTGCGCATGACTGCGTGTGTGAGTACACGTGAAGACTAGGGGGTACAGCAGCACTCACCAACCCTATAGTGGGACCCTTCCAAAGGAAATTGTTGCTCGCCTGAAGCAGGGATTGAATCCAAAGGAATCCCAATGTATTGAAGCCAAGAAAAAGCAGGGTCAGGCAGCAGATTAGGTGCTTCAAAGTTTTAATGCATAAGCATCAGTTATAAACACCTCATAGCCATAAAAATAGCGACGTTTCGACCCTATATAAAGCGGATCTTTGTCAAGCCTACAACAACTTAAAACAGAGTGCCATATACATAAACACCTACCAATCACAGTGAACAGACATTAACATAAGTATACAGCAGGTGTGGGACCTGTCATGAGCACTGAATTCCAATCAATGAGAGACCGTGAGAATAAATCATCCACATCAGCACATGTCAGAAATAGCAGACAGTATACAGAAGGGGCTTATTCACATACCATATAAATCTGGACTTACTATATAGTTAATCTGCGATCGGCAGGTCACCCAGCAGACACTAAGACGAATGGCCGTGTACTCCCATATTCTGCGCATGCGCGGGAACAGCTAGTCTCGCGGGAATCACACGTCAGAGTGACGTAGGTCAGCCAGCGAAAAAATCTTTTTGAACGGAGTTCACAGCGCTGCGCAAGCGCATAAGCTCTGTAATGGGAACTCCGGGATTATTACGGAGTATCATCAGTGAGCTTAATACATGCGCTCAATAGGCACATACAAAAAAGCAGAATACTTGAGTGGCTGTAATAACCAAAAGAGGGCTTCTGTTCATAACCATAATAATACGGATTACAAGTATATCTATAATGTATATAATCAAACTGTGTTGTTTTGAAGGTGCAGTGACACTGCATGAGAGGATGAAGTATTACAATAAAGGGTTCTAGGGTATCAATACACATTATTCTAATGGAGTGAAAAACACTGTCCGCATATACTTTTGAACTAAATGATCACATAAAATGTGTCAGAAAATAATACAATTATCAAGATACCTAGAATTTAGATATAAATTTACCCAGGTAAATGAATGACTCCACGAACTTTCAATAATTCAGTAAGTATAAGGAACGACCCCTTAAAGGGGAGTATTAAGATATCACAACCACTCAAAGTTGAATGCTCAGAAAAACCATTTATTATTTTTTATTATTTTACAATCTGGCCCAATAAAGGAAATTTTTACGTATATAATAGCGCAAAATTTATGAATATATGTTTGACCGTACATAGTTTTGATTGAGGGACGTTCCCCCTCTTCTGAGATCTTCATATATTCATAAATTTTGCGCTATTATATACGTAAAAATTTCCTTTATTGGGCCAGATTGTAAAATAATAAAAAATAATAAATTGTTTTTCTGAGCATTCAATTTTGAGTGGTTGAAAATTGTAATTTTTTCCTTCTGCTTTGATAAGATTCAGTCAAATACTGTGGGGTCAAAATACGCAGTATAACCCTAGATGCATTTGCTAAGGGGTCTAGTTTTCAAAAGGGGGCGTCATTTGAGGGGGTTCCTTATCATTTTAGCCGCTCAATGGCTCTATAAGTGGGCGATGGAACCTGGAATTTATTCAGTTGTACCCTGAAATCCAACGGGTGTTCCTTTCATTATAGGCCGAACCATGTGTCCTGTAAGTAGATTAGGGCCACAATGGGTATGTTTCTGAACACGGGACAAACAGGGGTATCCATTTTGGGGTGAAAGTCTTCATTTATATGTGTGCTGTACAAAAAAAAAAACCTGTTTTTAAATTGACGCAATTGCCCAAAAAATGAAAATCCTAGTTTTTTCCTACTGCTTTGCTTAGATCTATTCAAAAATTGTACGGTTAAAATACACAGTAAACCCCTACATGAACGCAATAAGGGGTCTAGTTTTCAAAATGAGGTCATTTGTGGAGGTTCTCTATTGTTTTGGGCGCTAAAGAACTCTACAAGTGTGCTGTGGGGCATAAAAGGCCTTCAAGCAAAATTTATGTTCTAAAAGCCACCGACTGCTCCTTTCATTTTGGGCCCTGTTGTGCATCCAGACATAAGATTGGGGCCACAATGGGTAGATTTCTGAAAACAGCACAAACAGGGGTATCCGTTTCGGGGTGCAAGTCTTCATTCACACGTGTGCTGTATGAAAAAACGCTGTTTTTAAAGTGACAGAATTGCCAAAAAAATGAAAATCACAATATTTTCCTTTTGCTTTGCTTGAATTCATTTAAAAACTGTGGCATCAAAATACGCAGTACACCCCTAGATAAATTCGTTAAGGGGTCTAGTTTTCAAAACACGGTCATTTGTGGGGGTTCTCTATTGTTTTGGGCGCTCAAGAACTCTACAAGTGGGCTATGGGGCATAAAAGGTCTTCAAGCAAAATCTATGTCCTGAAAACCACCGATTACTCCTTTCATTTTAGGACCCGTTGTGCATGTGAACATAAGATTAGGGCCACAATGGGCATATTTCTGAAAACAGCACAAACAGGGGTATCCATTTTGGGGTGCAAGTCTTCCTTCATATGTGTGCTGTACAAAAAAAAGCTGTTTTTAAAATGACAGAATTTCCAAAAAAACGAAAATCACAATTTTTTCCTTTTGCTTTGCTTGAATTCATTCAAAAACTGTGGGGTCAAAATGGGCAGTACACCCCTAGATAAATTCGTTAAGAGTCTCCTCAGTATACAAATAATTTCTACAGGCTTTATGGTTTGAGAAAATACCATATATACAGTTTCATGCTTAGAATTGAATATTGAAGTTGCGACCCCTCTACTTTTCCGATTTAGGACCTAAAGAATGCTTGTGCCAAGTTTCAAGTCTGTATGACACTGGGAAGTTAGAGAGTCAGTCAGGGCTTTTGCAAAAATCTTTTTTTAAAGATTTGGTGGCTTTTTTTTAGGTAGGTAAAGCCGCAACACTGGGGAGGATGGTATTAGGCAAAAGGTTGTTTTGTTTCCTTGGGAGCCTAATGGTGGGGAAGAAAGTGAACCAGTAGGAAACGGAATCAAAACAAGGTCTGTAGTGGACCCTCCGTCCTGCAAGTACATATGGTACTAGGTTATCAAAATGCCTAAAATTGTGCTATAAGGGTTGACTTACTATGAAAAAGTTCTAATTGATTTGTACATTGTTAAACTATGGCAAAGTTGAAGAAGTGCCAATTACAAGAACCTGGGACTTGGACTGTGTTGGCCACATAATGGTCAGGGACAGCGCTGAACAAAATGTAAAATGTTGGTTGCATACTGTTTGTGCACTTACAGCTTTATGTGATCAGGAGGAAATATCTGAGAAAGCTAGAGGCCGAGTGGTTGTAAAAATCCATGGACGTGCCAGAGCAAGTGGCAACCATGCAAGAAATGACTAGACTGAGCAGCTCGAGATGAATGGCATTGCTCATAACAGCACTGTTAGGTTTGGCAAGAGCAGTTACACATCTGGCTTACTGGGGAACTGTGGCACACAGTGCTCCAAGACTGATCTGAAGGGACTTTATCCCCAGCATTAGTAGACTTCTGAAGAGGACAGTCAACATATCCATTCATACATTGTCTACCTTAGAAGATACTTAGAGTAAAATATAATAATGAAAGTTTAACACTGACTCAGACTTTGATTTGGAAGTTTCCCCACTAGTTAGTGTCCAGATGGGAGGGTGATGTGTAGGAAGCAGTGGAAGTTAGAGGCAAGTCATGTTATTGCATGTTCTATACATCAGATCAGGGCAGAAGGAAGATAATCAGAGTAGAGTATTCAGAGTATAGGACTTCACACAACTAAGATAAAAAGCAGGAGCATTGCCTTGTGACTGCATGTAGGACTGTCTTACACAGGAATCTGATACATATAGTGCGTCATTAATCTTACTGATCTTAACTAGAGATGAGCGAACGTACTCGTCCGGGCTTGATACTCGTTCGAGTATTAGCGTGTTCGAGATGCTCGTTACTCGAGACGAGCACCACGCGATGTTCGAGTTACTTTCACTTTCATCTCTGAGACGTTAGCACGCTTTTCTGGCCAATAGAAAGACAGGGAAGGCATTACAACTTCCCCCTGCGACGTTCAAGCCCTATACCACCCCCCTGCAGTGAGTGGCTGGCGAGATCAGGTGTCACCCGAGTATATAAATCGGCCCCTCCCGCGGCTCGCCACAGATGCATTCTGACAGAGATCAGGGAAAGTGCTGTCTTGCTGGAGTTGCTATAGGGAAAGTGTTAGGAGTATTTTAGGCTTCAACAACCCCAACGGTCCTTCTTAGGGCCACATCTAACCGTGTGCAGTAGTGTGGAGGCTGCTTTTTGCAGTGTTGCACTTTTTTTTTTTTGTATATCGGCCGTACAGAGCATTGCGCCCTGCAGTAATTATACATAGTCCAGGGCCAGTAGTAGACATATTTATTGAATATAGGCAGTGGGCCTTTCCAAAAACATTTGGGAAAAAAAATCTATTTGGACTGCCTGTGACTGTCCTCAGTGTACTGGGTCTGTGCTGGGGGTAGTTGTCCTAATTCATACGCAGCCAGCTAAGTGTTACAGCAGGCTTGCGCAAAATTATTTCCTGGCTCTGTTGTGCGTTCCGTAAGCGAAGTCAGCCTCCAACCACAGGCCAATAAGTGGCACATTTAATTACAGCGTTCTGTTTCTGCACTACTGGTAATACAGCATGCTGAGGGGTAGGGGTAGGCCTAGAGGACATGGACGCGGGCGAGGACGCGGAGGCCCAAGTCAGGGTGTGGGCACAGGCCAAGCCAGTGCGGTGGCCAGGGGTAGAGGCAGGGCCAGACCGAATTTCCCAAAGCGCCCCCTCGCACCATGCCACCCTGCAGAGGTCATGGTGCTCTACGGTGTGGCAGTTTTTCACAAAGACGCCTGACGACCGACGAACAGTGGTGTGCAACCTTTGTCGCGCCAAGATCAGCTGGGGAGCCACCACCACCAGCATGCGCAGGCATATGATGGCCAAGCACCCCACAAGGTGGGACGAAGGCCGTTCACTGCCTCCGGTTTGCACCACTGCCTCTCCCCCTGTGCCCCAACCTGCCACTGAGATCCAACCCCCCTCTCAGGGCACAGGCACTACCATCTCCTGACCTGCACCCACACCCTCACCTCCACTGTCCTCGGCCCCATCCAGCAATGTCTCTCAGCGCAGCGTCCAGACGTCGCTAGTGCCACTGTTTGAGCGCGAGCGCAAGTACGCCGCCATGCACCCGCACGCTCAAGCGTTAAATGTGCACATTGCCAAATTTATCAGCCTGGAGATGCTGCCGTATAGGCTTGTGGAAACGGAGGCTTTCAAAAGCATGATGTGGCGGCGGCCCCGCGCTACTCGGTTCCCAGTTGCCACTACTTTTCCCGATTTGCCGTCCCAGCCCTGCACGACCACGTCTCCCGCAACATTGTACGCGCCCTCACCAACGCGGTTACTGCCAAGGTCCACATAACAACGGACATGTGGACAAGCACAGGCGGGCAGGGCCACTATATCTCCCTGACGGCACATTGGGTGAATTTAGTGGAGGCTGGGACCGAGTCAGAGCCTGGGACCGCTCACGTCCTACCCACCCCCAGAATTGCGGGCCACAGCTCGGTGGTGGTATCTGCGGTGGTGTATGCTTCCTCCACTAAACCACCCTCCTCCTCCTCCGCAACCTCTGTCTCGCAATCAAGATGTGTCAGCAGCAGCAGCACGTCGCCAGCAGTCGGTGTCGCGCGTCGTGGCAGCACAGCGGTGGGCAAGCGTCAGCAGGCCGTGCTAAAACTACTCAGCTTAGGAGAGAAGAGGCACATGGCCCATGAACTGCTGCAGGGTCTAACAGAGCAGACCGACCGCTGGCTTTCGCCGCTGAGCCTCCAACCGGGCATGGTCGTGTGTGACAATGGCCGTAACCTGGTGGCGGCTCTGCAGCTCGGCAGCCTCACGCACGTGCCATGCCTGGCCCACATCTTTAATTTGGTGGTTCAGCGCTTTCTGAAAAGCTACCCACGCTTGTCATACCTGCTCTGAAAGGTGCGCCGGGTCAGCACACATTTCCGCAACTCCAAGACGGACGCTGCCACCCTGTGGACCCTGCAACATCGGTTTAATCTGCCAGTGCACCGACTGCTGTGCGACGTGCCCACACGGTGGAACTCTACGCTCCACATGTTGGCCAGACTCTATGAGCAGCGTAGAGCTATAGAATACCAACTCCAACATGGGCGGCGTAGTGGGAGTCAGCCTCCTCAATTCTTTACAGAAGAGTGGGCCTGGTTGGCAGCCATCTGCCAGGTCCTTGGAAACTTTGAGGAGTCTACCCAGATGGTGAGCGGGGATGCTGCAATCATTAGCGTCACCATTCCTCTGCTATGCCTCTTGAGAAGTTCCCTGCAAAGCATAAAGGCAGACGCTTTGCACTCGGAAACGGAGGCGGGGGAAGACAGTATTTCGCTGGATAGTCAGAGCACCCTCATGTCTATATCTCAGCGCGTTGAGGAGGAGGAGGGGGAGGAGCATGAGGAGGAGGGGGAAGAGACAGCTTGGCCCACTGCCGAGGGTACCCATGCTGCTTGCCTGTCATCCTTTCAGCGTGTATGGCCGGAGGAGGACTAGGATCCTGAAAGTGATCTTCCTAGTGAGGACAGCCATGTGTTGCGTACAGGTACCCTGGCACACATGGCTGACTTCATGCTAGGATGCCTTACTCGTGACCCTCACGTTACACGCATCGTTCTCTATCACCATCAAAAACGGGGACATTTTTGCTTCATCAATCTGTGTATAATATTCCTCCTCCTCCTCCGGCTCCTCCTGAAACCTCACGTAATCACGCCGAACGGGCAATTTTTCTTAGGCTCACAAGGCTCAGTCATATAATTTTTGTAAACAATTTTTATATGTTTCAATGCTCATTAAAGCGTTGAAACTTTCACCTGAACCAATTTTTATTTTAACTGGGCTGCCTCCAGGCCTAGTTACCAATTAAGCCACATTAACTAAAGCGATTAATGGGTCTCACCCGCCCTCTTGGTTGGGCATGGGCAATTTTCCTCAGGTACATTAGTACTGTTGGTACACCAATTTTTTGGGGCCCTCGCCTACAGTGTAATCCAATTAATTTTTTGCCCACCTGCATTACAGCTGACGTTACATCAGCTGTGCTGGGCACTGCAATGGGATATATTTATGTACCGCCGGTGGGTTCCAGGGAGCCACCCATGCTGTCGGTCCACACGGAGTTGTAACTACATGTGTCCACTTCTAAAGAACCCCAGTCTGACTGGGGCATGCAGTGTGGGCCAAAGCCCACCTGCATTAAACATGACATTACCTCAGCTGTGATGGGCAATGCTATGGGATATATTTATGTGCCGCCGGTGGCTTCCTGGCACCCACCCATGCTGTCGGTCCACAGGGACTTCACAATAGGGAGTTGTACCTGCCTGTGTCTATGAATTAAAAAGCCCGGTCAGGTTGGGGCATGCAGTGTGGGCCGAAGCCCACCTGCATTTAATCTGACGTTAGCTCTGCTGTCCAGGGCACTGCAATGGGATACATTTATGTACAGCTGGTGGGTTCCAGGGAGCCACCCATGCTGTGGGTGCACACGGAATTCCCATTGCGGAGTTGGTGATTCCCAGTTGTACCTGCCTGTGACTATTTATAAAAAACCGCGGTCTGACTGGGGCATGCAGACACCTTGACAGAATGAATAGTGTGTGGCACATAGGTTCCCCATTGCTATGCCCTCGTGTGCAGCTCCTGATGGCGGTGGCACAGGATTATATTTCTCATTGCTTCTGTACAGCATTGTGGGCTATCGCCCCGCCCCTTTTAAAGAGGGTCGCTGCCTAGCCGTGCCAACCCTCTGCAGTGTGTGCCTGCGGTTCCTCTGGCAGACGCACTTATAAATAGACATGAGGGTGGTGTGGCATGAGGGCAGCTGAAGGCTGGGCAGGGACAGTTTGGTGTGCGCTGTGGACACTGGGTCATGCGGGGTGGTTGGGCAGCATGTAACCCAGGAGAAGTGGCAGCGGAGTGTCATGCAGGCAGTGATTGTGCTTTGTTGGAGGTAGTGTGGTGCTTAGCTAAGGTATGCATTGCTAATGAGGGCTTTTCAGAAGTAAAAATTGTTGGGGGGGGGTCCACTCTTGCCGCTATTGTGGCTTAATAGTGGGACCTGGGAACTTGAGATGCAGCCCAACATGTAGCCCCTCGCCTGCCCTATCCATTGCTGTGTCGTTCCCATCACTCTCTTGAATTGCCCAGATTTTCACAAATGAAAACCTTAGCGAGCATCCTTGAAATACAAAAATGCTCGGGTCGCCCATTGACTTCAATGGGGTTCGTTATTCGAAACGAACCCTCGAGCATCGCAAAATTTTCATCCCGAGTAACGAGCACCCGAGCATTTTGGTGCTCGCTCATCTCTAGTGATGACAGCTTCCCTTAAAGGAACTTAATTAAAAGACAACATAGTTGCTTAATTTTAAAAAGGACATAAAAATGGCATCTTTATCAAGTCCACCTAAAAGTCAGTTTATACTGGGGCTGAATAGCAGAGTGCTTGTACAAGATATACTAGTTTCTAAGAATACACTGCCCAAGAGCCTAAAGCAAGTAGCATATCCCTGCCAATTAGTTCATTGAGAAATCTAAAGTTTAAGCACATGCAGAATTTGTAACTGAACAGGATACAGAGAATGGGCCGTGGTGACCTGGCAGGGTTTGTAAGGTGTAGCCCATCTTATTGCCAAATTTAGCAACAAAAAAAAAAAAGGATACTAGGCAAAGATTACTCAAGTAAGTCATTTTATATAATTGAGCCAAAATACTTTAGTGATAAGAGTTAATGGTTACTTATGTTCTACATTAACATGCTTAAAGTCATAAGGCCCATTTAGACTGGACAAATGTTAGGCAAACGATACCCAACACTCATCCCTGCACATACCCACTTTTGTGCTGCTGCACGGGAGCCAGTATCGCTGGCTCACAGATTTTCTACTCGCGCTCCCCCACCCCTCTCCACTGACTTAAAGGGTCTTGTCTCGCGGCAAACCTCAAAATTTTACCTTACCCCATTCCCCCTGTCACCCCCCTGGCATAAAATAGCAAATTAAAGCGGTTTTTAAACCGCTTGCTACTTACCGATCCGACGAAATAAGGACTTTAAAAAATCTTCTCCCTAAGATGGCCGCCGCTCCTTTCCCAGGGATGCACTGCGGTTTTCTCCCATGGTGCACCGCGGGTTTTCTCCCATGGTGCACCATGGGCTCTGTGCGTTCCATTGCCGATTCCAGCCTCCTGATTGGCTGGAATCGGCACACGTGACGGGGCAGAGCTATGCGATGACGCGTAGAAGGGGGCGGAGCCAGAACGCCGCTCGTGCCTGGACCAAGCAGAAGGGGAGAAGACCGCACAGCGCAAGCGCGTCTAAAAAAGCAAGAAGACAGCGAAATTAGACGGAGCCATGGAGACGGGGACGCCAGCAACGTAGAAGGTAAGTGAATAACTTCTGTATGGCTCATATTTAATGCACGATGTATATTACAAAGTGCATTAATATGGCCATACAGAAGTGCTTAACCCCACTTGCTTTCGCGAGGCAACCCCTTTAACATAGCAGCTGTTCAGTACTGAAAGGATGCTATTTACACTGAGCGATCAGCTTATCATCCATCATTTATGCTGCTCAGTGTAAATAGTCATGTTAAATCAATGGAGAGGGGCAGGGGAGCACGAAAAGAGAAATCTCCAGCCTCCCCGCTCCGAGCCAGCCAACAATACTAGCTCCCATGCAGCAGCACAGGAACGAGGACACACAAGGACTAGTGTCGGACATCATTTGCCCAACATTTGTCCCATCTAAATGGACCCTTAGTGTTCATTTAAAAATACCTAGATTGGGTCACTTCCTTGAAGTCCCTTTTATGTATTACAGGAATATTTGTGAATTTAACATAAGCAGAAGCTCCTGGAATCCAGTGCAAAATGTGTAACTGGACCTCAAAATTATAAAACAAAGAAAGTACCAGTCTCACATGAGGCAAGTTATGGGCTCTCTGCCTTTTAGGTATGTGGTGTGGTTGTAACCTGCCTTTAGGTATACCCCTGGACATATGTTGAACTGATCACCAGTAGGGTTAGCGACAATTGGTCATTAAAATATTTCCATTTTATAAGTATAGGCAAGTACCTAAAATAAGCAAATAGATATATATTACCTGTTCTGATAGGGTATCAGCCAGTCAAAAATGCTAATCTACTAGGGGAACAGAGAATCTGCGGAAATGTGATGAGTTAGCTTTACACCTTCTTGGGCCAGTCTGTCAATATTAGGTGTCCTGAAATGACATGAGCTCTTCAGTTAACATAGTATCAAATCACAGTTAAAGTATAACTGCATTTTCTGGAAAACATTTGACATGTCAAAAGTTTTGATCGCTGGTTGCCTGGCACACGGACAAGTACTTCAGCTGGCTCGTTTTAGCAATGGGTAGGGTCTCAGCAGCTGTATCTCCCACAAGCAAAACTTTTGACATGTCAAAAGTCTTTAGAAAGTTCAGCTACAGTTTAAAGAAATCCAAAATGATATTATCTTGTCTGCATCTGTCTATCAGTGACATTACTTCCAGTACCAGAGTCTAGTCTCATTATAGACCCAATTGTGGTGGTCAGACTAGAGTGGAAATAGGAGAACAGAGCATCCAACTCGCAAAGCCGGAATTAGGGAAGATAGTCATGGTCTAAGTTGGGCATAACATGTGTTTGAACTAGAATGATACAGGGTGAAAGGTCTAGGTAGATAGGTAAAATGAACTACTATGGGAGTGTTAGGCCCCCTGCACACAGGCGGAAATTCTGCAGCGGGATTTCCTGCCCGCCTGCATAGGATTGCATTGAAAAACGCAATCCTGTGCTCACAGCTGCGATTTGTCTGCATGAAAATACACGGAACACAATCATAGCATGTTCTATTTCTGTGTGGGTCTTGCAGAGGCCTGCACAGAAATGTCTGTACTGCCGGGCCAGCTCTGCGCAAGCGCCAGCTGGCCACGCATAGCAGAGACGAGGTCGCTGGTAGCGTGTGAGCCACAGGCCTTTGCAGGGGCACAGGACTGCAGGGACCCGACCCGATCATCTGCAGGCAGCCTTAAACTTTATGCCTGTGTACAAGTAGTTACTGGCTAAAGGGTAACTTCAGATTGGTTAATTTTTCCTTGGTTTACATATGCCAGTTACAGTGCGATAGGCCATTCTGCCAAAAAAAAGGCAGCGAGCTACCAGATTTCCCACTGTAGCAACAGCTTTTTGACACTGGTCTGGTGGAATATTAAAATATAAGGCGGAAGATGAAGAAAATTAGTGGCCACCACCTGCAACCTCAGCAAATATCAATGATTAAAGGGGTTGTCCCGCGGCAGCAAGTGGGTCTATACACTTCTGTATGGCCATATTAATGCACTTTGTAATGTACATTGTGCATTAATTATGAGCCATACAGAAGTTATAAGAAATTTTTCACTTACCTGTTCCATTGCTAGCGTCCTCGTTTCCATGGAGCCGCCTAATTTTCAGCGTCTAATCGCCAGATTAGACGCGCTTGCGCAGTCCGGGTCTTCTTCTTTTATGAATGGGATCGCTCGTGCCGGAGAGCGGCTCCGTGTAGCTCCGCCCCGTCACGTGCCGATTCTAGCCAATCAGGAGGCTGGAATCGGCAATGGACCGCACAGAAGCCCTGCGGTCCACCGAGGGAGAAGATCCCGGCGGCCATCTTCAGCAGGTAAGTAAGAAGTCACCGGAGCGCGGGGATTCAGGTAAGCACTCTCCGGTTTTCTTTTTTAACCCCTGCATCGGGGTTGTCTCGCGTCGAACGGGGGGGGGGGGGGATGTTGAAAAAAAAAAAAACACGTTTCGGCGCGGGACAACCCCTTTAAGGGCCTTCACACTTACAAGAAATCACTTTGAGCAAAGATGCAGAATTATGAAACCAATGATTTTCAATGGTTTCCTTGACATTTACAATGTTTTCACTCATGCAATAAAGAAAAAACATTTAATATTAGAAAGTTCTTTTTTAGTGTGAAAGTAAAAGCAAAGTCGTCCAAAAAGTGTGAGAAAATTGCAAGTGGCAGTGATGTTATTGCAAGAAAGAGCCGCGCTGCTGCTTAAGAGTCACAGGAAAAAAGTTGCAATTTTCTTGAGGAGATATTGCGATTTCCAGTGTGAAGGAGCCCTAAGGGAAAGTAATTTCCCATTATTGATTTGCCGTCTATAATATATTCATGTACTGTATATTCTATGAGTTTTCCAATATGGATTCATATAAGACGGTCAAGTGAATCAGTTACCTTATGGTGATATTCCCATAACAACCAACATCCCCAATCCCAAGGTCATCAGCCAAAAACAATAATATATTTGGCTTTTCGGTAGTTGCTTCATTTACTGGACGTAAGCCAAGGACCAAAACTAAAAGTCGGAAGACAGCCATGTCATACCTGGAACACAAACAGTGTACAGCACTTTTTAATGGAGGACCAAACAGTACATTATATTTACAGTAACAAGCTGTGTTCGTTGTATTTTAGCCTTTCCATCCACTCTCAGTTTAATGTAATTATCTGACTGCCCAATAATTCAGAATATTTGAGATCTAGCTCCCATCAGTTGAAGGAATGTAACTGTACACAATTAGGTCAATACAAAGTCTGTAAACCATGTACTAGATGAAGAATGCTTCATTATACTAAGTTTACACCAATATACCAAATGCAAAAAGCTCCCCTTGAATATTTTTAAATGCCACTAACCCAAGAGATGCTTGAGAAAGGAGATTTTATTCCACGGAAACATGTTGCATTCTCTTGGACTTTTTAGCCTTGTACTAGAAATAAACCACTAATCCTGTTTACTTAATTGGTCAAGCTGCATTTGGTGCACCCAAGGATGGGGGTGGGGGTGTCTGTTTTACTATAGATCCCCCTCCTGTTCCAGTAAGTGCCATTTTCTTTTTATATGTACACTTACCTTATGAGCATGGGTATTTTTTTCATTTACACACATTGTTTTCCAAAACTTGCCGTTTTGGACATCACCCCAACGCTCTCCCACATTGGATGCCTGAGTGCATAAGTTGTGTGCATGTTAACTGTAATCCAGGACTCTAGGTGCGACGGCCGCCCTCTCCTGGGTTGGCCATCCACACCAGGTGAGTCCTCTGTTGCGTTACCTTATACATTTCATTTTTTCCCGTTTTATTATTTACACAAGGCACTGTTCCCACTGATTCTGTATCTTAATAGAAAAGAATGTCTAAACAAAGTGCTAGATGAAGAATTCTTAGGGTTTGCTTTACTTAATGTAGTGTAATATGTAAATTCTAAAGAGTACACTCACTTTGCTATCTTTCGTACCTAGAGTGCATAGTATATTTCCATTTTTTAAATGCTATTGTGGCAAGGCAGTGTACAGAATGGCCTGCAGGGGACTCTAAACATGCCTTGTGTACTGGAGGTTGCGGTAATCAGTACAGACACCTCCTTAGGTGTCAGGAAATGCTAAAATCTCCAGACACATTCAGTTGCTTGCTGAAAGCCAGACTGGAGCTAGAGCCAGGCCAGGCCAGGCTCAGAGAGCTGGAGTTACTTGAGAGGAAGGTTGAAAGCCTGATGTCTGTGGGAGACCGGGCTGTAGTATGGCCACAAGTCTGATGGGTAAGGACACCCCCAGAATGACTCAGTTTGGTACTTGTAGTGGTGCTAGGTCACTGTTAGTAGGGAGTGAGGAAACTACTGTTAAGTTAGTGCCTTGATGGCCAGTGTGTGTTAGGTTTATAGCACAAAGTTTGTGTTGCCACTGGATTTCCATGTTATTGCTGAATGTTAAAGAAAATGAAGTTAGTCAGACTTTTACACAAACTGAGTGAGCCACTGTCTTCACCAACCACAGCCCTTCTGCAGACATTGCCATTTTATATATACACTATATGTGAACTACATACACATTTTACTTACATCATATGTAGAATGCTGATCAGCTATGCTCAGATTCTTAATTGACCTGAGTTGTAGCTGTATGCTATGTGACTGTAGTTATTCCATTCTGAAATATAAGTGATAGATTATCCAGGCAGAAGAAGGTTAACAATGACATGGTAAAGTTGAGGTAAAAAGGGAAGTTCACTTAGCATGTTTAAGAGATTGATTGAAGTAAGCGGAAAGGTGGACATTTCCTAATATGACCTATGGTTTAACATGGCACACCAAGCACTTATGACCTGTAAATGCAAGGGGACTTTGGTTTTACATTACACAAACACTTGTACAGATTTAAAGATGTAACATATATATACTATGCTCAAGAGGTCAGTTGAGGTCAATGGGGGCCAAGCAAGTATGGCCTAGTGTAAAGGCTGAGGCAACAAGTGAAGTTAAAGTCAGCCTTAGGGTGCATTCAGACAACGGTATATCGGCCGGGTATTCACGCCGGCCGATATACGGCATCTCTCTGCGGGGAGGTTCTGGAAGAGCCAGGAGCAGTGTTGAACTCCCAACCCCTTTCTGCCTCCTCTCCACCCCCCCTGCACTATTTTCAATGAGGAGAGGCAGGATGGGGGCGGAGCTATTTCCTGGAACTTAACGCCACCCCTGTTCTACCTCCTCTCATTGCAAATAGTGCAGAGGGGGTGAAGAGGAGGCAGAGAGGAGCGGGAGCTAAGAGCTCTGCTCCCGGCTCTTCCAGCCTCCTCCCCCTGCAGAGAGAGACGCCGTATATCGGCTGGGCGTGAAAACCCAGCCGATATACGGTCGTCTGAATGCACCCTTAGAGAGGAGGGCTGAAGATAGATCATGCCATGAATTACCACAACTGGCTGTAGAGTATGCACATATTAAGAGGATAAAACATGTATTCTGAGCTGTGCATGGTGGTAAATACTCCCAGAAGTGTGTCGTCAAGTTCCAGGGAAGCCATCTGTAGCTCGCCCTGATGCGTGTCTGAAGTTGAGAACAGTGCTGGATCTGACAGGTGAAGAGAGCAAAGTTCAGGGTGCAGATAACTCCTGGCAAAAAAGTTTCAGCCTGTAGAGCTCAGAGCCTCCTGCAGGCATTCTGACCTTTAAGGGCTCATACCCACTAGTATTTATTTTTTTTAACGCTGCAATATTGCTGCATTTTTTTTTTAATGCAAAGGTCAATGGGACTTTCTAATGTTAAACATTGCATTGCACAAAAAACAAAACAAACACAAAAAAAAACGAGTAGATATGTTCTTACAAATCTGGCCATATATAAAGCATGTGTTATCGCTCACCTGTCATGAGAGAGACAAGTTACCTTGGTGCTGGCTAGATAGGTACAGCATTTTAGGCCACTTACGCAGGCATTAGTAAAAACCCGGCATGCTGCCGCACGCATGCGTCGGGCACATCCACCGGCCCGAAGAAAGAAGATCCGGCCGCAATGGAGAGAAGATCAAGCCGCGAAGAAGGGAAGATCCGGAGTGTCCGGAGCAGGTGAGTTTAATTCTGGTGCGGGTCTCCCGCGGATGCGGACGGCTTTCATAGGCTCCAACAGAAGCCTGCGGGAGACCCGCGCCAGAATGGAGCATGTCCGGATTTTTTCCTGCACGCTGGACTCGTGCCTGCAGGGAAAAAGGACATCCGCAGGTATTTAACTACTTGCGGGTGTCTAATGCATCCCTATGGGGCGCGGATCCGCGTGCAGGAAAAACGCTGCGGATTTTAAATCCGAATTTGCCCGTGGACATGAGGCCTTAGGGTGCATTCAGACGACCGTATATCGGCCGGGTATTCACGCCGGCCGATATACGGCGTCTCTCTGCAGGGAGAGGAGGCTGGAAGAGCCGGGTGCAGTGCTCTGAGCTCCCGCCCCCTCTCTGCCTCCTCTCCACCCCCCTGCACTATTTTCAATGAGGAGAGGTGGGACGGGGCGGAGCTAATTCCCGGAATTTAGCCCCATCCCGCCTCCTCTCATTGCGCCTCGCAACGCAAATATATTGCACAATTTTCTCGCCCATGTGAAGCCAGCCTAAGTAAAAGGAAATCTGAACAGCAACATGGTCCAATAGACCTTTGCTATTGGTTGATGGCAGCCCCATTTTTCATTGGCCAGGCTATGAGAAGGCTTTAAAGATCAACTGATAGACAGTAGTGTGACAGAGAGAAGGAGCCAATGATTGGTCAGGGGAGGAAGAGAAGAAAAGGTCCTGTATAGGAAGACCAGAAGTGTGCAGGGGACTAGGGAGTCCTTCTGGGGAAAGTAAGATGAGCACATGTATGTGCAGTGAGGGAGAAAGTAGTGAGAGATGTGAGGAGGGGAAGCCGGGGAGAGGAGCATGGAGAAGATCTGGTATAGGCGAGCAGTTGTGAGGAAGGAGCCCGGAGAGGCCCTTCTTCCCATCGGAGTCATGAGAAAGCCTGTGACCATGAGTGAGAGTGCCCAAGCACCTTAGGCCCGGACCAGTCCCCTGCATGAGTGAGTCAGCACATCATCTAGTGCCTTAATCTATTCAGGAGGGAGTACATGGAGACCAGTGTCATAGTCTCCAGGGCCACAGAAGTCTCCTTTTCACTAAAGGCCATTTATTCCTTATTTAGGATGCAGCTGGGCCTAGTTAAGGTGACTAGATTTTCCCAGGGTCAAAGCGGGACAGAGGGGTGTGGTGAGAGGCGGGGTTTATCAGAGCATATGATTTTACCTCGATTGTTATAAAATTTAAAAAAAGACGCAGCAAATTCCACAGCATTTCTGCATCCAAAAAACCACTGCTGCAGATTTTGACTGAAAATCAGCCACATACCCGCAGCTGATTTCATACTATACCGAACTTCCCCTCATCTCCTCTGTAGGCTTCCCGCTGTCAGCACTCTCAGGCTTCCATTTCCCAGGGGCCTGTTGTGGCCTCACCTGTCCAGGCCGCTGCAGAGCACCGACGGTGGGAAGCGTTTGGAGGAGGTAAGGGGAAGCGCCGCATAGTATGACATCACCTGTGGATTCACGTCTGATTTCCAGTCAAAATCCGCACCAGTGGTAGAGATTTTAACTGTTTTTGGATGCAGAAATGCTGCGGAATTTGAAGCAGAAATTTTTTCTGCGGACATTCCGCAGCATTTCCGCCATGTATAAAAATACCATAAGCCAGTTTGAGGTACACTGCCATGTGCAGAGAGGCCTCACTAATAATAGTGTCTCCTATACTGGCCCCACTAGTACAAGTTCCCACCCCCCCACCTCCGCAGTGGCCCCAGTAATAATAGTGTCCTCTACATCGACCGCAGTAGTAATAGTGTCCCCTATATCGTCCCTATTAATAATAGTGAGCCCCATAGTGGCACCAGTACTAAGAGTGACCCCCACAGTACCCTCAGTAGTAATAGTGACCCCCACAGTGGCATCAGTAGTACTAGTGTCCCCTACAGTGGCCTCAGTAGTAAGAGTGTCCTCTATATTGTCCCTAGTAATAATAGTGTCCCCCACAGTGGCCCCAGTAGTAATAGTGTCCCCCACAGTGGCCCCAGTAGTAATAGTATCGCTATATTGTCCCTAGTAATAATAGTGTTGCCCACAGTGGCCCTAGTAGTACTAGTGACCCCCCCACAGTGGCCCCAGCAGTTAGTGACCACCACAGTAGCCATCAGCAGTTATAGAGACCCCCACAGTAGCTTTAGTAGTTATAGTTTCATCCATAGTAATGCTGACCCCCACAGTAGCCTCAGTAGTAATAGTGTTCCCCACAGTGGACTCAGTAGTAAATGTGACCCCCACAGGGGCGCCAGTAGTAAATGTGACCCCCACATTGCCTCAGTAGTAATAGTATCCCCCACAGCGGCCCCAGTAGTAATAGTGACCCCCACAGTTGTCTCAGTAGTAATAGTGTCCACCACAGCAGCCCCAGTAATAATACTGCCCCCCACATTGCCTCAGTAGTAATAGTGACCCCCACAGTGGCCTCAGGGGTAATACTATTACTACTGGGGCTGATATGGACACTATTACTAATAGTGTCCCCTATACTGACCCCAGTAGTAACAGTGATCCCCATAGTAGCTCCGGTACTAATAGAACACCACCTGAAACCCACATACTTACTCTTCTCTTGATCTTCAGAGTGCCGCCGCTCCTCTTCTCATCACTGCTAAGAGGTCAGAGGAGGAGGGCACGGAAGACCCTGGGTGCACACACTGACGGTAGTGTGTGCATATGACCATGGCACCATAAAGTGATTACCAGCCAGGAAACTGTGACATCTAGGTTAGTAATCACCTTCTTGGTGACCAGATGTCCCGAAAACAGGACAAATGGCTGTGCCACTGGGCTGCCGACGGAAAGCGGGGCACTGTATCCATAAGCGGGACTGTCCCACTTAAATTTGGACGTCTAGTTAGTTACCTTAGCCTAGTTTTACACAAACCGCAATCTCCAACACTTCCCCAGATCACTCAGGCAACCTTACTGCCATCATACTGTTGACAAATATTGCAAATAATTGTATGCTGAGAAACTGTAATTGTTGTAAACCTGTTGACTTCAGTAAACTGTTGCCATGTGCATCTACTACAACCCTCTGTGGTGTACAGCCCTGGTATCATGACAAATTATCAGCCCACTGCAGATGCTATGTCCTATCTAGCATACTGCACTAGCAGGCCTTGTAGCTTTGGCAGCAGCCATTGAAGGGCCAGCACAGGTCATGTTGGGGAGCTACCCAGAAAGTGAGACTAAGAAGGACCCCACAGTCAGGGTGGGCCAAAGATGGATGATAGGCCAAATTCCTGGTGTGAAGTGCGGCACAGCATGTAAAAGGAGAGTCACCGTGGTGACGTTGCAAAAAATTCGCCGCATATGAGGTGCACGAAGTGTTTATGATAATAAGATAATGTGATAATTTATGATAACAAGAGTAATGGGGCAGTAAGGCACAGACCACAGCGGCAGTAATGGATTACCGTGAAGCAATGTGATTTAGGAAATACATTATGTGGTAGAGAAAACACTAGTTGGTGATGAAACGACTTCTGGATTTTAGTTCCTTTTAAGACCTGTGACGCATTTAGTAGATAGGGAATGCTGCTCCTTACACAGCATTTGGGGTTGGGGCCGGTGGCGTAGAGATGATGTATTTAGAAGTAATGAAAAGTGACAAAAGATGCTGATAGTTATGTGATGAAAACGCCATGTGCCTTACTGCTGCCAGGAGTAACTAATGAGGAACTGATGTAAACATTGACGTGAGACGCTGCGCGATGAAAATATTTTTTTACTACCACTTTAAAGCTCTTTCACACGAGCGTATATCGGCCGCCGTTTTCATGGCCAGCTGATACGCTACAATGTGAGGTGTAAAAACTCGTGAACGGGCGCATAAATCTAACGCTTGCCGCTGTCTCTTCCCCTTCCCTCCCCCTCACTCGCTCACCTCCTCTCTACTCCCCTCCGTCTGATTTCAATGGGAGGGGAGAGGGGGGGCCTGAAAGATAGTTTGTATTCCGGCCTGAAAGATAGTTCCAGGACTATCTTTTGGCCCAAAGTAAAAATGCCTGGTGCTAGATCGGCTGCCAAGGCGCTTTTACGTCGCGGGAATATGGCCATGTGATTGGAATCCAATGCATCAGAGCACAGTGTATATCGGCGGTCCGTGAAAACGGCGGCCGATATACGCTCGTGTGAAAGAGTCCTAAGGGAGAGAGTTTTAGCTATCCGTTTATTGCATAACAATAAATTACCCGTTGAATACAATGGCTATTCAAAGCCTAATAAGGGCAAGTTGTCCCCAGGGTCACGTCCCCCCTTGCTTTTTTGAACCTGCCATAGACTTATATGGGAGCTTCCTGCGTAAAACATAGAAGATAAGGCAAGTCCTATCTATTTTCCCGTGTGAGAAACGCGCTCATGAGAATGAACCCATTAAAATCAATGTTTTGTTTTGTCTAATTTTAGGGCGTGAGTTTCAGACGCGTAAAAACATGCGCAAACACGTTCATCTGTTTAAACCCTAAGGCCTCAGTCAGATGACCGTTTTTTGCCGCGATTTACAGATCACATAATGGATGCGCATCCGCAAATCGCATGACCGGGCGACGCTAGCAGCGTTTTCGTCGAAACGGGCCCGATCAAAGGAGCGCTGTCCAACCCATTGAAATTCAATGGAGCCGGCAATACAGCCGGCTCCATTGAAAGCAATGGGCTACCGGCGAGCGCTGGATGAATTTTCGGGAAGGGCTTAAAAATATAAGCCCTTCCCTGAAAAACATCCAAAAATGTGTAAAAATAAAAAAATATATATACTCACCTTGTCCCTGCAGCCGGAGTTCAGCCGCGGCCGGCCGGCAGTTCTCCTGAACTGCTCTGTGTAGTATTCAGCAGGCGGGGATTTAAAATCCCCGCCTGCTGAATGGGCTGCCTCTAATTGGTCACAGTCCTCACCAATCAGAGGCAGCTCTCACTCACCCATTAATGAATTCATGAATGGGTGAGTGAGTGCTGCCTCTGATTGGCTCAGCGCAGGGACCAATCAGGGGCAGCTCCAGGCTGTCATTCAATAGCTGAGAGCTGCCCCTGATGGGTCCTTGCGCTGAGCCAATCAGAGGCAGAACTCACCCATTCATGAATGGGTGAGTGAGAGCTGCCTCTGATTGGTGAGGGCTGTGACCAATCAGAGGCAGCCCATTCAGCAGGCGGGGATTTTAAATCCCCGCCTGCTGAATACTACACAGAGCAGTTCAGGAGAACTGCCGGCCGGCCGCGGCTGAACTCCGGCTGCGGGAACAAGGTGAGTATATATATTTTTTTGATGTTTACACATTTTTGGATATTTTTCAGGGAAGGGCTTATATTTTTAAGCCCTTCCCGAAAATTCATCCTGCGCTCGCCGGCAGCCCATTGCTTTCAATGGAGCCTGCTGTATTTCCGGCTCCATTGAATTCAATGGGCGAACATCGTTCTTCTCTGCCACAGCTGTTACAGCTGTGGCAGAGGAGAATGATCTTTGTAGTATATGTTCTCAATGGGGTCGGCGCTGCAGCCGCCGGCCCCATTGAGCACATATATAGAACACAAGAAATCGCAAAATGCAGATAGGCGCGATCTGCGATTCCTCGTGTCCTATAATTTATCGGACATCCGCATAAAAACGGCCATGTGACCGATCCCATTGCGAAGCAATGGTTCTATATATGTGCAAATCGTATGCGCAAATCGCGCGAAAAAACGCCCGTCTGACCGAGGCCTTAGAATCAATGGAATGCAAGAGAAGTAAAACCTTCATGTATCTCCGTATCACATCTGGCGCACAGATGTCATCCACACTGGCACTTTCATAGATGTTTCATATGCGAAAAAAGTACATGAAAAAAGTGTTAAAAGGCATACATTTTAAGCATATGTTTAGGTTTTTAAAATCGTATGCCCCGTATACATTTTTGTTAATTTTTTTAATATGATAAACATGCGTTTTTCACTGTAAACTTTTATATTTCAACACTTCTTTTTAAACATGCTCACAAAATATGTATCCATTAAGCATATGGAAACCCACATCCATACGTTTTCCATTGACTTCAAGATTTAATCAAAGTATGTGTTCCTATGCTAATTTTGTGGGATAGAAAAGCGAAGAAGTATGCACTTTTCAATCCCACAGAAAAATGCGCAGAGACGTATTCACTGTCTGGCTGCGTTTAACCCACTATAGCCCATGAAACAGTTAATATGTTTTTATCCATTTTTTGAGTAAAACTGTGTGAGTTTCACGGATGACCATAAGACAGTGTGGATGGGCCCTTAGGTCGGATTCACATGGAATGCGCATTTGCACCATTCATTTCCCTGCGCAAATATGTTTGTGTGAATCTGGTCTTACAGATCTGCACAAGACGACATAATATCAAAGCTAACGTACACTGTATGTACTATGTTTACCCTGCTGCTATATGCATTTCCATCGTTATGACACTAAACCGCCGGCAGCACATTTTTCCTGTCTGTTAGGGATTCTTCAGAAGTACGTATTTGCGCCGCGCATTGCGCACGCTGAATTAGTGCGCGTAATATGCAGAAAATAGAGCCCATTGATGTTGTTGTCATTAACCTGCTCTACCTTTCTACATATTTCCGCAGCAAAGATCCCCATAAAAGTCTATAAGGGGTGCGCAAATGCGCAATATGCTGTGCAATTCCGTGAATAAGAAAACACATCTGGACCTCATTAGGCTAAATAGCATTTTATATCAAGGCGGGGGTGTTGCGTACGCTTATGAACATGCCCTGTCTGCGCAAAAAGTACAGTACTATGCGTAGACATGCAAATCAACCTTGTACACTGCAAAAATGCATGGCATTAGGTGAGCATATTTGCGCATATGTAGGGGCCCAGTACATCATCCTGGTCCCCTCCATAAATGTCATACACGTTTGTCCTATGTTGATGCATTGTCAAACCTGTCTTGTTGTTTCCACTGTGTGTGTTGCACAGCTGCAGTACTTGAAGAGTTAAATGTTTAATAAAATCCAAGCCTGCATGTAAATATATTAAGCATGTCCTGTCATATGGTATGAGAGATTGAGTGATTGAGAGTGGGAAAAGGGTCCATGTCTTCAGGAGTGTTGCTGTTCAGGAGGTCCAGGTACATGGAAGCACATTCAGTCTTCATGTGTTGAAGCATGGAAGAAGAGGAGAGATCTCCTGCGTTGCTTGTAAGTTGGATGTAATCGGAGTGAGCCCCAATAGAGAGCATTTGTAAGTAACTACTTCTTCTCAAGACCCATGCAGAGGTACTATCTAACTGTCTTAGTTACCTATGCTGCCATCCAGAGCCAGGATCACCGTGTAGAGGTACACCCTTTAATTGTCACACCCACATGTCTCTAAGTCGGGGTGGAGGTTCTGCAAGAAAATACGTTTTGAAGTCATTTGCCTGCACTGTAAAGTCTTTAATTGAACTGTCTACTTTCATCTGTTCAAGTTTTTCAAGTAAAAGTTTATGCCAGGGCTCTAACCATTCCTAGAGACCCGTGGTACTCAAGGACTGTCTGTGAGTGCATTTATTCTCTGCCAAGGGTCATACTGGTGTGTGAGGGAACTGTGGCGTCACCCGTGACAACTTCAACCCCTGTTATCCTGTTAGAGGGCATTCCCTATCCTAGGCGTGTACTGGGGCCTGCAGTGATACACTGGCCTTGGCTATGTGTGTCCCTCAGGGAAAGGAGTCTGGTAAGTGCCACCGTGACATGTCAGCACTATACCCTTCCAGCTCCCCACGTATTTCAGGTGTCCGGGGTCTCCCTATGGGACATGCACATATGCTCATCTGAAGAAGCACTTACAGCATTACAGACATGCTTCTATAAAAACATTTGAAAAAGATGCAGTGAACAAAACTCACTTTTAAGGCTGCTTCACGGGGATGCATTTGCACGCGTATTTGTGAGCACAATACGCAGAGGATAAAACCCATTAATATCAATGGGTTCATTCTGATTTCCCCTTTTTTGCACACACACAAAAAACATTTTGTGCACATTTGCACACAAAAGGGCCCCACAGAAGTCTGCATACAATACGCAATGATCTACACAAATTTAAGTGCAAGACCGAGGGGAAAAGAACACATCTGTAACTCATTAGGCTAAATGGCCTTTTAAATTAAAATAAATAAATCTTGTATAGCGCCAACCTATTCTGCAGCACTTTCAGGTATTTTATTTATTACCCCCCAGAAAGCTGGGTACTTTTTTTTTACCAACCAGAGAAGGATGAAAGGCTGAGTCAACCTTGATTTGGCTACTTGAACCAGGCAGAGATTGAATTTGCAACCTTCAGGTCATGAGTGAGAGCTTAACACTTTCTGCTGCCTTACATACTCTGCGCCACATGTGAATTGTCCCAGCATGTGTAAAGAGTACAGTAAAATGCACCAATACATGCGCAAAAGTGCCTCAATCATGGTGCAAATGCATTATGCTTAGATGAGCGTAAAAGTGCATATGCTCATCTGTAGGAGCTCTTAATCCAATGTACAGAATGTAATATACCAGTTGGCTACGAATAGTTATCTGGGCAGGTCGATCAAGTAGTCCAGGCTGAAGACTTGTCTCGGGCATGGGCAGGGAAGCAAGGAGTACTTGACTCTCCTTGTGCTCACATGTGCTATGAGAATAAAGGAGGGTGAATTGCATCTTGCTTCAATGCACATCCTAGGGAAACATAGCTTTAGCTTGCGGACTACTCATAACCAATAAGCAAATTGCACAAACCCAATTGAAAGTTTTTTTGTTTTTTCTTTATATGCACTGAGCCTTTTCAGGTAGTTTATATAGAAGCAGGTCTGTAACGCTGCAAAATACAGGAATAACATGGTAGTTTAATGTGACAAATCCATGTGAAAAGTTCCCTTTAATACAGAGTTGTTAAAATGATTCATGTTCCTCATTATAGGTTATTACTAAAGATGGAAACGTCTAAGTATATTAAATGTTTAAAAAGAGGCACAAGGGAGGAATCCGTCTGCGAATGTAAGAGAAGAGAACAAGGGGTCATTCACTGATGGTGGAAGAAGCCTGGCCTGAGGGAGAACTGGCGGCAGCTGAGGAGCGTTCAACTTCCAAGGTGGAGGTTTTCCATCAAATTCATTGAAAAGGCCATAAGGTAATTCGAGATTGAAAACGTCAAGAATCATATAGAATGTAGATTCTACGAATTCATTGACCAGGTGTTCTAAGTGTTTATCTGCTTGTAAATGCAATGTTTCCTGGTGTCAGCCTTGTTTTACTTGCTGCTAATTATTGTAAGCTGTCCCCATGTGGTGATCAACATATAATCAGAGCTTCTACTAAGTGTATGTGAATATGGGTGGTTTCACATCTGCGTTAGAACCTCCAGTCGGAAGTTCCGTTGCAGTTCCGGCAAAGAATACTGACAGAAAAACCTCTGTTTGCAAAACTTTTTCTTCTGGCTAACAGCCAGTCAGCTGAGCGGAGACCCAACGGACCCCATTAGAGTCCGTCCAGTGATGTAGCCAGTTGGCCATGGGAATTTCCCTTACTTGCTTCCTGAAGCGGGACCCCAAGCGTAGATATGAAAACACCACAACTAGAGATGAGCAAGCACCAAAATGCTCGGGTGCTCGTTACTCGAGACAAACTTTTCGGGATGCTCGAGGGTTCGTTTCGAGTAACGAACCCCATTGAAGTCAATGGACGACCCGAGCATTATCGCCGATGCTCACTAAGGTTTTCATTTGTGAAAATCTGGGCAATTCAAGAAAGTGAGGGGAACGACACAGAAACGGATAGGGCAGGCGAGGGGCTACATGTTGGCCTGCATCTCAAGTTCCCAGGTCCCACTATTAAGCCACAATATCGGCAAGAGTGGCCCCCCCTCCTCCCAACAATTTTTACTTCTGAAAAACCCTCATTAGCAAGGCATACCTTAGCTAAGCACCACACTACCTCCAACAAAGCACAATAACTGCCTGCATGAAACTCCGCTGCCACTTCTCCTGGGTAACATGCTGCCCAACCACCCCCCACCCCCCGCACGGCCCAGTGTCCACAGCGCACAGCAAAGTGTCCCTGCGCAGCCTTCAGCTGCACTCATGCCACACGCTGGCCTCATAGCCACACCACCCTCATGTCTATTTATAAGTGTGTCTGCCATGAGGAGGAACCGCAGGCACACACTGCAGAGGCTTGGCACGGCCAGGCAGCGACCCTCTTTAAAAGGGGCGGGGCGATAGCCCACAATGCTGTACAGAAGCAATGAGAAATCCAATCCTGTGCCACCTCCATCAGGAGCTGCACACGTGGGCATAGCAATGGGGAACCCATGTGCCACACACTATTCATTCTGTCAAGGTGTCTGCATGCCCCAGTCAGACCGGGGTTTTTTATAAATAGTCACAGGCAGGTACAACTCCGCAATGGGAATTCCGTGTGCACCCACAGCATGGGTGGCTCCCTGGAACCCACCGGCAGTACATAAATATATCCCATTGCATTGCCCATCACAGCTGAGGTAACGTCAGGTTTATTGCAGGTGGGCTTCGGCCCACACTACATGCCCCAGTCAGACCGGGGTTTGTAATACATAGACACTGGCAGGTACAACTCCCTAATGTGAAGTCCCTGTGGACCCACAGCATGGGTGGCTCCCTGGAACCCATCGGCGGTACATAAATGTATCCCATTGCAGTGCCCTGCTCAGCAGAGCTAACGTCACATACAATATAGGTGTGCTTCGTCACACAGTGCATGCCCCAGTCAGACTGGTAATATGTACCTTAACAGTAACCGCGTTGGTGGGAATGTGGTGGCGACTGCGGATGTAGTAGCGCGGTTTTATTTAGTTGGTTTTCGGAATGTGGACAGGATTAAGTGGGCCGAGGCGGGGGGATGGTGGGGGGGCTCTCTTGTTGTGTCGGTAAAGGTGAAATTCTTGGACTGCCACCAGACGAACCAATGCAAACGTATTTGCCAAGAATGTTTTCATAGTTGGAGGAGGAGGGGGATGTTTTTGAGGCACTACTTGTCCTCTCCACGTGTCCGTGGTTATATGCATCTTAACAGTAACCGCGTTGGTGGGGAATGGCCTCGCCACCATCATGTCTTTGGGAAGCCTCCGTTTCCACACCCCAGTGACATAGCATTAGCAGCGGTATAGGCAGAGCCCAGAATTAGTAACATTTCAGCGGTAGCATTAGGGACAGGCTCCAGTAACATATCACTAGCAGCATTACAGGGGAAGCACAGTCTTAGTTCCATTTCAGTAGTAGTAGCAGTCCAGACAGGCCCCAGTAACAATTCCGAAACAGCAGTATAGGGGGAGCACAGTATTAGTTCCATTTCAGTAGTAGTAGCAGTCAAGACAGGCCACAGTAACATTCCCGTTGCAACAGTTTAGGGAGATAACAGTCTCTTTCACATTTCAGTAGTTGCAGTATAGACAAGGCCCCAGTAACATTTATGTTTATGTAGCAAAAGTGTAGGCCAACCCCACAGACCTTGCTGTACCATGAGTGCAGGCGAAGCCCATAAAAATTACTAGGATTACACTGTAGGCGAGGGCCCAAAAAAATTGGTGTACCAACAGTACTAATGTACCTCAGAAAAATTGCCCATGCCCAACCGAGAGGGCAGGTGAAACCCATTAATCGCTTTGGTTAATATGGCTTAATTTGTAACTAGGCCTGTAGGCAGCCCAGTTAAATTAAAAATTGGTTCAGGTGCAAGTTTCAACGCTTTAATGAGAATTGAAACGTATAAACATTGTTTACTAAAGTAATATGACTGAGCCTTGTGGGCCTAAGAAAAATTGCCCGTTCGGCGTGCTTACGTGAGGTTTCAGGAGGAGGAGCAGGAGGAGGAGGATGAATATAATACACAGATTGATGTAGCTAAAAGGTCCCCGTTTTTTATGGTGATAGAGAACGATGCTTCCATCCACGGGTGCAGCCTATGTATTGTTTAGGTACCGCTGCTGTCCGCTGGTGGAGAAGAGAAGTCTGGGGAAATCCAGGCTTTGTTCATCTTTATGAGTGTAAGCCTGTCAGCACTGTCAGTTGACAGGCGGGTACGCTTATCCGTGATGATTCCCCCAGCCGCACTAAACACCCTCTCTAACAAGACGCTAGCTGCAGGACAAGCAAGCACCTCCAGGGCATACAGCGCGAGTTCAGGCCACGTGTTCAGCTTCGACACCCAGTAGTTGTAGGGGGCAGAGGCGTCATGGAGGACGGTCGTGAGATCGGCTACGTACTCCCTCACCATCCTTTTACAGTGCTCCCGCCGACTCAGCCTTGACTGAGGAGCGGTGACACAGTCTTGCTGGGGAGCCATAAAGCTGGCAAAGGCCTTGGAGAGTGTTCCCCTGCCTGTGCTGTACATGCTGCCTGATCTCCGCGCCTCCCCTGCTACCTGGCCCTCGGAACTGCGCCTTCGGCCACTAGCGCTGTCGGATGGGAATTTTACCATCAGTTTGTCCGCCAGGGTCCTGTGGTATAGCATCACTCTCGAACCCCTTTCCTCTTCGGGTATGAGAGTGGAAAGGTTCTCCTTATACCATGGGTTGAGCAGTGTGCACACCCAGTAATCCGTAGTGGCCAGAATGCGTGTAACGCGAGGGTCACGAGAAAGGCATCCTAACATGAAGTCTGCCATGTGTGCCAGGGTACCTGTACGCAACACATGGCTGTCCGCACTAGGAAGATCACTTTGAGGATCCTCCTCCTCCTCAGGCCATACACGCTGAAAGGATGACAGGCAAGCAGCATGGGTACCCTCAGCAGTGCGCCAAGCTGTCTCTTCCCCTCCTCCTCATGCTCCTCCCCCTCCTCCTCCTCAACGCGCTGAGATATAGACATGAGGGTGCTCTGACTATCCAGCGACATACTGTCTTCCCCCGCCTCCGTTTCCGAGCACAAAGCATCTGCCTTTATGCTTTGCAGGGAACTTCTCAAGAGGCATAGCAGAGGAATGGTGACGCTAATGATTGCAGCATCGCCGCTCACCATCTGGGTAGACTCCTCAAAGTTTCCAAGGACCTGGCAGATGTCTGCCAAGCATGCCCACTCTTCTGTAAAGAATTGAGGAGGCTGACTCCCACTACGCCGCCCATGTTGGAGTTGGTATTCCACTATAGCTCTACGCTGCTCATAGAGCCTGGCCAACATGTGGAGCGTAGAGTTCCACCGTGTGGGCACGTCGCACAGCAGTCGGTGCACTGGCAGATTAAACCGATGTTGCAGGGTCCGCAGAGTGCCAGCGTCTGTCTTGGACTTGCGGAAATGTGCGCTGAGCCGGCGCACCTTTCCGAGCAGGTCTGACAAGCGTGGGTAGCTTTTCAGAAAGCGCTGAACTACCAAATTAAAGACGTGGGCCAGGCATGGAACGTGCGCGAGGCTGCCGAGCTGCAGAGTCGCCACCAGGTTTCGGCCGTTGTCACACACGACCATGCCCGGTTGGAGGCTGAGCGGCGAAAGCCAGCGGTCGGTCTGCTCTGTCAGACCCTGCAGCAGTTTGTGGGCCATGTGCCTCTTCTCTCCTAAGCTGAGTAATTTCAGCACGGCCTGCTGACGCTTGCCCACCGCTGTGCTGCCACGCCGCGCGACACCGACTACTGGCGACGTGCTGCTGCTGACACATCTTGATTGCGAGACAGAGGTTGCATAGGAGGAGTAGGAGGGTGGTTTAGTGGAGGAAGCATACACCTCCGCAGATACCAGCACCGAGCTGGGGCCTGCAATTCTGGGGGTGGGTAGGACGTGAGCAGTCCCAGGCTCTGACTCGGTCCCAGCCTCCACTAAATTCACCCAATGTGCCGTCAGGGAGATATAGTGGCCCTGCCCGCCTGTGCTTGTCCACGTGTCCATTGTTAAGTGGACCTTGGCAGTAACCGCGTTGGTGAGGGCGCGTACAATGTTGCAGGAGACGTGGTCGTGCAGGGCTGGGATGGCACATCAGGAAAAGTAGTGGCGACTGGGAACCGAGTAGCGCGGGGCCGCCGCCGCCATCATGTTTTTGAAAGCCTCTGTTTCCACAAGCCTATACGGCAGCATCTCCAGGCTGATCAATTTGGCTATGTGCACGTTTACCGCTTGAGCGTGCGGGTGTGTGGCGGCGTACTTACGCTTGCGCTCAAACAGTTGCGCTAGCGACGGCTGGACGCTGCGCTGAGAGACATTGCTGGATGGGGCCGAGGACAGCGGAGGTGAGGGTGTGGGTGCAGGCTGGGAGACGGTCGTGCCTGTGTCCTGAGAGGGGGGTTTGATCTCAGTGGCAGGTTGGGGAACAGGGGGAGAGGCAGTGGTGCAAACCGGAGGCGGTGAACGGCCTTCGTCCCACCTTGTGGGGTGCTTGGCCATCATATGCCTGCGCATGCTGGTGGTGGTGAGGCTGGTGGTGGTGGCTCCCCGGCTGATCTTGGCGCGACAAACCTTGCACACCACAGTTCGTCGGTCGTCTGCACTCTCAGTGAAAAACTGCCAGACCTTTGAGCACCTCGGCCTCTGCAGGGTGGCATGGCGCGAAGGGGCGCTTTGGGAAACAGTTGGTAGATTATTCGGTCTGGCCCTGCCTCTACACCTGGACACCGCACTGCCTCTTCCAACCTGCCCTGCTGCTGCACTTGCCTCCCCCTCTGAAGACCTGTCCTCAGTAGGCTTAGCAAACCAGGTGGGGTCAGTCACCTCATCATCCAGCTGCTCTTCCTCCGAATCCTCTGTACGCTCCTCCCTCGGACTTACTGCAATTACTACTACCTGAGTGATAGACAACTGTGTCTCATCGTCATCGTCCTCCTTACCCACTGAAAGCTCTTGAGACAGTTGCCGGAAGTCCCCAGCCTCACCCCCCGGACCCCGGGAACTTTCCAAAGGTTGGGCATCGGTCACGACAAACTCCTCCGGTGGGAGAGGAACCATTGCTGCCCATTCTGGGCAGGGGCCCGAGAACAGTTCCTGGGAGTCTGCCTGCTCCTCAGAATGTGTCATTGTAATGGAGTGAGGAGGCTGGGAGGAAGGAGGAGCAGCAGACAGAGGATTCAGAGTTGCAGCAGTGGACGGCGTAGAAGTCTGGGTGGTCGATAGATTGCTGGAAGCACTTTCTGCCATCCACGACAGGACCTGCTCACACTGCTCATTTTCTAATAAAGGTCTACCGCGTGGACCCATTAATTGTGAGATGAATGTGGGGACCCCTGAAACTTGCCTCTCTCCTAATCCCGCAGCAGTCGGCTGCGATACACCTGGATCAGGAGCTCGGCCTGTGCCCACACCCTGACTTGGGCCTCCGCGTCCTCGCCCGCGTCCACGTCCTGTAGGCCTACCCCTACCCCTCAGCATGGTGTATTACAAGTAGAGCAGAAACAGAATTCTGTAATTAAATGTGCTGCTTATTGGCCTGTGGTTGGAGGCTGACTTCGCTTACGGAACGCACAGCAGAGCCAGGAAACAATTTTGCGCACACCTGTAGTGAGACGTAGGTGTGTAGGACTGAGCTAGTGGAATTCACAGCGCAGAGGCAATCAAGTCACCAAAGGGCAGTGGTAGGCCTTAAGTATTTGGCTTCCCTTTTTTTAAATGGTGAGCTGAAACAGCAGACAGATACTGTATGCAGCGTATATTATGTTTACTGTTTCCCTCTGGCGCTATGACGGCGGTAATGTAACGGAGACAGCAGAGCCAGGAAACAATTTTGCGCATGCCTGTAGTGAGACGTAGGTGCGTAGGACGGAGCTAGTGGAATTCACAGCGCAGAAGCAGTCAAGTCGCCAAAGGGCAGTGGTACGCCTTAAGTATTTGGCTTCCCTTTTTTTAAATAATGAGCTGAAACAGCAGACAGATACTCTATGCAGCGTATATTATGTTTACTGTTTCCGTCTGGCGCTATGACGGCGGTGATGTAACGGGCACAGCAGAGCCAGGAAACAATTTTGCGCAAGCCTGCTGTAAAACTTAGCTGTGTATTAATTAGGACTACTACCCCCAGCAGACACGCAGTACACTGAAGACGGTCACAGGCAGCCCAAATATAGTATTTTTCCCCAATTTTTTTTTAAAAAGCCCACTGCCTATATAGACAGTATATCTCTTTCACCTTTCCCTCTTTCCCTGCCTCACCAGTACTGCCCCTATACTCTGTACAATGACTGCAGACTGAGGACGCAATGGACTGCACGCCCGATATACAAAAAAAAAAAAATTGTGCAACACTGCTAAAAGCAGCCTCAACAGTACTGCACACGGTCAGATGTGGCCCTAAGAAGGACCGTTGGGGTTCTTCAAGCCTAAAATAACACTTAACGCTCTCCCTATAGCAGCAGCAGCATCACCAGCACTTTCCCTGATCTCGATCACCATGCATCTGTGGCGAGCCACGGGCGGGGCAGATTTAAATACTCAGGTGACACCTGATCTCCCCAGCCACTCACTGCAGGGGGGTGGTATAGGGCTTGAACATCACAGGAGGAAGTTGTAATGCCTTCCCTGTCTTTCTATTGGCCAGAAAAGCGCGCTAACGTCTCAGAGATGAAAGTGAAAGTAACTCGAACATCGCGTGGTACTCGTCTCTAGTAACGAGCATCTCGAACACGCTAATACTCGAACGAGTATCAAGCTCGGACGAGTATGCTCGCTCATCTCTAACCACAACATATTAGACAGTAGATTGTTTCCATACAGGGGCGTACCTAAAGGCTCAAGGGCCCGGGTGCAAAAGTTCAGCTCAGGGCCCCCCCTTCCCTTTCTCACCGCGTACCCATACCTAAATCGTGCTGCATACAGCTGCAAAACGCATTTCCATACATGAATTAGCCCCATTAACGCATTTCCTGCACTAGGTGAAAATCACACACACACACATCGCTTTTTATCGCGGTACACCGCTTCCATTGATTTGAATGCGATTACTCAGACGTGAGCTCGGAAGCGGTGATTTTTAAGCGCTATCTGTCCTGTATTTGCGTTTTCTAATGCACCTCCCCATCCACCACAATAATGGGGTGCATTAAAACCGCTTTACCATGCGTTCAAAAGTGCTGCTCAAAATTGAGGTAAAAAACCCACGATTTTAAGCTGTGTTTTCTGAACCCACGTCTTAGAGCAGCCTTAGCCCCGTGCACACGGGCGGAAATTCCGCTGCCGGATTTCCCGCAGAATTTCCACCCATGGAAGCTGCCATAGGATTGTGTTAAAAAATGCAAAAACACACGTGGAAAACAAACCGCGGCATGCTCTATTTCTGTGCAGGGATCGCAGAGCCTCGCACAGAAATGTCACTCACCCGCCGCCGGCACCGGTCTGCGCATTTAGGATGGCAACTCCCACAGCCTAGAAGTTTGTATGATCTAGAGGCTCAGTCACAGCAAATGTGGACACATAATACAATATGGAACCTGTATGCCTCAATTGCCCCCCATATCACATCTTTTTTTATGATCGCAGGGAGAGAAAACGCATCAATTCTGCCATAGAATTTTGAGGTTTTTTTATAGCGTTAATCATGCAGCATAAATGATACACTACATTTTTTTCTGCGGGATGGTACGGTTACAACGATACCAAAAGTCTTATATTTTTTTTAGGTTTTTCCACTTTTCCACAATAAAAAGCCTTTTTTGGAAATTATTTTTTTTTCTAAACTCACTGCATTCAAAGTCTTGTATTTTTCCATGGACGGAGCTCTCTGAGGGCTTATTTTTTGCGAGACGAGCTGTAGTATTTATTGGTACCATTTTGGGGTACATACGCTTTTTTTAAATCACTTTCATTGTGTTTTTTTGTGAGGCAAAATGCTAAAATGCTTACTATAGCGATCTTAGGCGCTGGCAATACAGGACGCCGGTATCTGGCGTCCTGTTGCCATAACAACCAGCCGGGCTCTGCGATAACATTGCGAGAGCCGGCTGAAGTCACAGAGGGAGCGCGCTCCCTCTGTGAACCCTTTCCCTGCCGCGATCTACATAGATCGCGGCAGGGAAGGGGTTTACAGTAGGGGGGCACATCTCCGATGTCCCCCGCTGTCGCAGCAGGACGCCGGCTACTAGTGACAGCTGGCTCCCACTGCGGGATAGCGCGAGATCTGCTATGATCTCGCGCTATCCCTATGACATAAGGGTACTTCATTTTGCGAGAAGTACCACCCTGCCATGACGTACCCTTATGTCATGGGGCGGGAAGGGGTTAAATAAACAACTTTTCACACAAAAACAAGTCCTCAAAACAAACATGTCAACAAGAAAAAAAAAATTGTTCTGACCCCAGGAATGCACAAAAATAAAGACTGAAAAACAGGTTGCTCATTAGTGCTTAAACCAGGTCAGTCATGTAGGAGTTAACTGCGGGCATTCACTGCTGGTCAGTGAGGTTACAGATGGAGGGTTGTTGGGTGAACTGCATGTAAATCTGCTCACCTTAGTAACTCCACTAGTTTGGGGGACTCCCAGCAGACAGAGGGGTTCTCCTCCCAGGAGCCGGCAGCACATGGTTAACTACCTGAGCCGGGAGCCGGGAGGGTGCTGTCTGTCCAGGAACTCTGATGATGTTACACTCATGTGGCCAGTCATGTGACCAGCCTGTGGGAGGAGCCAATCGGGACTTTACTTCAAGAAAGAATGCTTACAGAACCAGAGAGAAGCCTGTTTGTTCCCTGGACGTCTCATTGGTGGCTGCCGACACGCTGTTGGAGGAGAATTAACCGAAGAGGAGCCACGTCTGCAGTGTTCTCTGCATGGGTAAGTCAGCCTTGCCTCGCCTCCCCTCCTCGCTCCTCCCCTCCAGCAGCCACACACCCCAGCCGCACCAATCACGCAGCTGCTAGTGTAATGCCGGTCACCCTGCTCCGCCTTCTATAGAATGCACAAGTGTGCATTTTGAATATGGCAGGGCTTCTGGGCCCCCTGCAGAGCAAGGGCCGGGTCGCAACGGCGACCCCTGCTCCCCCTCACGATACGCCTATGTTTCCATAGTTTGTCAATAAGTCGTCTTCTTTCGAAGACAAGTTGAGCTATGGTCAACGTAAAAATAATCCCGGCCCAATAACTAGTTTTGGTGACACATTTGCTCCATTACATGTTACAATAGATTTGAAACCAATCAAAAATGGGCCTTAAAATTGGTATTTTTGGGACCTTTCACACAGGACAGAATTAATCCACATGGACATTTCTGCATTACAATGTTATTCCTATGGTGTTTGAATTGTACACGTCTTTACTTCAAAATCGTAAAATTTTATTCTGCAGCGGAAAAGCTTTCTGCTGCGGAATTGAGGATGTCTTGTGGCATGGTTGTTGGGGATATAATTTCCCAATTAAAGCCTATGTAAAGAAATGCAAAAACATTTGCAAGAGTTCCGCAAAACGCATTCTGCAGTTAAAATTGACAAAATCTGCACTGCATCCCGCGGACAATTCTGTTCCAAATGTCCAGTTCTGGACACCCCAATTTTAAAAAAGACATAGACAAACTGGAGCAAGTTCAGGGAAGAGTTACCAAGATGGTGAGCGGTCTGCAAATCATGTCCTATGAGGAACGGTTAAAGGATCTGGGAATGTTTAGCTTGCAAAAAAGAAGGCTGAGAGGAGACTTAATAGCTGTCTACAAATATCTGAAGGGCTGTCACAGTGCAGAGGGATCAGCCCTATTCTCATTTGCACAAGGAAAGACTAGAAGCAATGGGATGAAACTGAAAGGGAGGAGACACAAGTTAGATATTAGAGAGGGTGATCAATGAGTGGAACAGGTTACCACAGGAGGTGGTGAGTTCTCCTTCAATGGAAGTGTTCAGAGGCTGGACAGACATCTGTCTGGGATTATTTAGTGAATCCTGCATTGTTCAGGAGGTTGGACCCGATGACCCTGGAGGTCTCTTCCAACTCTAGTATTACCATCATAGATCTACCATTCTAGGATTCTATGATCTATGATCATATCAGAAATCCCATAGGCCTCAAGGGCGTAACTGTGACCTTAAGAAAGAACTCTGAGAATGATTTTCTTTTAGGCTCACATAAGCATAACGCAGTGTTTT
This sequence comes from Eleutherodactylus coqui, assembly GCF_035609145.1. NCBI lineage: Eukaryota > Metazoa > Chordata > Amphibia > Anura > Eleutherodactylidae > Eleutherodactylus > Eleutherodactylus coqui. Next base: position 96,442,182 of record NC_089840.1, read on the forward strand.
ACTGTTTTACGGTTATAAAGCATAAGTATAACGCAGCGTTTTATGGCTGTGTGACCGGGCCTATTGCCGCGAATGGCAGCGATTTTTCACTGCGCATGATAGCATGTCTGACAGTCTTCTTTGTTTCTTTTTAAAAATGTTCTGCTCTGTTGCTTAGCAATGTTGCGTGTAAATGTTGCGCATACACAATGTAATTGTGTATATAAAGCATTTATTGCATACCCTTAGAGAACAATAGAGCTCAATCACACATAATACGCAGTAAAATAGAACATGCTGCATTATTTTTTGTGCACGGGTTATACGCAATGTATATATGCAAATTTGACAGTCATATGGGGTACATATGACTTTTTGTTAGCCCCAGCAATTGCTCCTGTTATGGACTTCCGTGGAAGTCAGGTGACCGCTGTGGCCAATCAGAGGTCACAGTGTCGTGGTCCTGAACTCCTGGCATCCAGGATATAAGTGCTGATGCCATGAATTCGGACGGTGACACTACTGCCTCCGATACCAGGGCCGAGGCTGTGAGAGCCATTTAGCTGTGTCCTGGGGGGCTTAAGAGAGGTGAGTGCAGCCCCTTTTTTATTTTTGTGCCAGGCCCAGCTGAATGTTTTTATAATGCTTTTAATATTTTGGATGTGGTAATACCAGTAATTTTTTTTGTTTTGGCTTTTTATTTTAAAATGAAAACTGGGAAAAAGTTTTTTGGAACTTAATATTTTTCTTTTTCCAATATTTTAGAGTACTTGTACAATCAATCAGACGATCATAAACTCAATATACTGCAATGCTTAAGCATTGCAGTATATTGTACTTTTACCAGCAACCTATTAAAGGGATTTTCCGGGACCCCTGCCAACAGTTCATTGCCAGGGGTCCTCCACCTTGGATTCCTGCAAATCAGCTGCTTGAAGTGACAGTGGCATTTAGGTGCGTTCTGCAGCAGCTCAGTCCATAGCAAGCAATCTGAATTTGCACCAGAAAACAGATTCATTCTTCAATAGTAAATCTGCCTTAGGCGGGGCTCACAGGAATGGGTTGGATTCCGCAAACATACAGTATATCTGCATCGGAAGACCTGCGTATGACCGTGAAGCGAATTGCATATGGTCGCGTATCTGTACGATTTCCCACGTGGATATGCAGTGTATCGTCTGTATGGATGTACATGTATGGACAGCGTATCGTCCGCACAGAAGAAAGATTGTAAGCAGGGAATGACATCAGAAAGAAGCCATTCCCCCGGAAACGCTGTTCTATCGCTCAGGCGACATTCTCTTGTGCTGTGGTGAGAGCTGCTCTGAGAGCATTCAGAACTGGATTGCAAGTGTGAGCGAAACTGCGAAAGTCAATGCATTTGAATGCCTGTATTACCGCAAATCATACACGCGGATAGCAATTGCGGAATGTACAATTCAAATCCAGTCATATGAGAGCGGCCTTAGGCCGGATTCACGCGGATGTAGTTGTGCGTCTAAATATATTGTGTGTAATGCGCAGGAAATGGCTCTCATTGATTTCAATAGGTTTGTTCACAAGTGCTGATTTTGTGTGCAGAACTGCTGTGTGCAAAAAAAACCCGACATCATGCTTTATTTTCCTGCACATTTGTGCAGAAAACAAACATATATGGCACTCAATAAAGAATTTGGCAATTTCCATCACTGGTAGGATTGATGCGTATTTTTTTGTGTGCGCAATTGATTAAAAAGTACAATAGAAAACGCAGTTCGCACATAGATATGCATCTTTAATTTGACAAAAATGCAGCTCACAAACATACAAGCACTCATGTGAACCAGGCCTTAGGCTGCTTTCACATCTGCGATACGGATTCCTTTTTCCCGCACCGTTCAGAAAGCAAGAGAGGGGAATCTCCTGTCCGAATGGATCCATCTTATGACAGAACCAAACAGCGCCAAACGGACGCCATTGACTATAATGAGGTCTGCTCAGTTTTGGTTCAGCTACTTGGCATTTTACTGGAAGAAAAAGCGCTACATGCTGCGCTATGTCTTCCGGCATTTTTTGCCGGATGGGCAACCTAACCTCCGACCGTAGCTTCCAGCACAGATGTGAGCCCGGCCTTACGATAATCATTCTCTGGCTGCATTCAAGTTCTTGAGAAGTCTCAGAAAATCCCATTAAAAGGGTTTTGTCAAAGTGCACAATCTCTCTAAGAATACAGATCTTTTTATCATATCAAAATCTATTCCTCAGTATGGCCACCAGAGGGTGCAAAGTGACCATGTAAAACCAAAAGTATTCCACTAAGTGTTATACTTCTACACTAATGCAATATAATGAGATCATTTAACTGTCATAGAAGCACTTACAATACTTCTGTTTGATTTAACTCTTAGAATTCTGTTCTTTAATTTCATATCACTTTCATGCACACGTCTGTATTCCATGTTGTACACTTTTGTGCTATAGTGTCTTCAATAGCCCCAGTTACAGCTACAGATGTATCAGACGATGACTTGACATTTACCACGTTATAATGACTTAATTGCACGTGAAAAATTAAAGGGTCTTCAGGGCAGCACCGGCTGTCAGTGCCGGGATACACGGGGATCGGAGCTGAAGCTGCTGCACTGACCCCTGTGCAGCGGCCTGCGCTCGGAATTGCAAGTACAGCTCTCATTGGAACCCAGGAGAAAAGGACTCCTGCGCTCAGAAAACTGGAAAAACACACCGACAAGTAGACACAATTTGAGGAACTACCTCTTGTGTAATTATTGCAGAGTGGTCATCAAGAATGATAGAACCTCCGTGATAGGGTCAAAAAACAGATATTTTATTGACAAACAAAAGGGTGCAACGCGTTTCGGAGCTTTGGTTGCTCCTTTATCACAAATCGTAGGTTCTCTCTGCTGTTTTTTGACCCTATCATGGAAGTTGTATTATTCAATGTGAATTGCAGATGAGCTGTGGGTCGGATGGCCTCCAATTACTTCAATGGAGGCCGTCCACGCGGAGTCTGCAGCAATATAGAACATGGTGTAATTCTTTTTTTCTGCGCTCGTGGAATATGCAATTGATTTCGCGAATGTGAAGGAAATAGCAAAGAAAATAGCGTTCGTTTGAAGCTGGCCCTATACACTCAATGTCCAGAGTAATATGTTCTAACTGTAGCATATTGTTAAAGCGTTAATTCTTATTGGGTTAAATAATTAACAAATAATTGAGGATTAGGGGCACACAATAAATGTGACTGCAGGGGCAAGTAGAATAGGCCCATATAAGAAAGAGGTTAGAAAACATGACTGTGCTAGAATGGAAAACTCAAAGGTCATTCTGGACAAAGTCAAGTTTGTTTTTGTTTCCTTCTTACTTGGACTAAACAAATTGAAGTATGAAATATGTGACTTTCAAAACAGAAACCGAGAGGTATTTAGGCTAATACTGGTAAAAACATTCCTAACTAATTATGTGATGGACTTCTGCATTGCAGACACGCCTGTTTAAACTGGATTGAAACTTTGCTTTGCAAAACGTGGCACTATTTATAAAATGTCTCATTGGATAACTTAGTAAACATATCATATAGTGTCATCGATGGTATATAAATCACTGCAGGCAAAAGGAGAGAAGGACCATCCGGGGATGATGCTGGAAGTCTGCTCTGGACCTTGGGTTCAACACTGGCTCTCCTCCCCAAAATTGACTCCACCTAAAAGTCACTGGGATGAATGCTAAGCATAAGGCCGGCTTCTACACTGGTAATAAAGTCCCTCGATGCGAGAGTGACTGAAAACGCATAAAAAAATCTGCAATATCTGCCATTGTCTTCAATGTGAATCTCATCCCAATATCGCCCTCACCAGGGGGTAGGAGTAATCGTATTGTGTTGCTTTTTCGTATCTTGCTGATATACGGTACTATCTGTAGATCCTGTTTGTATCTTTTGATATCTGGGATGTCTTTTGAGATCTTGCAGGTATATCTACTTTTATAACTTTAAGTAAGCTTGATTAATATTTGGCCTGTGTATGTGGAATCCAACATAAAAGTGTGTTTAGTTCAAGAACGGTATGGAGGTAATATTTAATCACTGTGTGGAGGTAATATTTAGTTCTAGTATTTGATAACTAGAAATGTACATTTTTTTTTTGCAAAACCCTAGCAACACCCCTGGAAGTACTAGAGTTCAGCGCTGCAGTGCTTTGCATGCTGCCTCCCCAATATCTTGAATTTGGCTGTGTTGTTAATGCAGTATTTGTGGCCCCATTTCTAACTTTGCCCAGGGCCACACTTTCTCTAAAATCAGTCCTGTATGTAGGTACGTTTGCACACAGTTTTTGAAGGAACTCAGTAGGAAGGTAGTTCCAAACATCTTGGAGAACTAAGCACAGATCTTGGGTGGATATAGACTTTCTGTCTTTTCATGTAATCAAAGAAAGACTCAATGATGATGAAATAGAGGCTCGGTGGGGGCCACATCATCACTTCCAGGACCCCCGGTTCTTCTCCACGTTGAAGATAGTTGTTAATGATGTTTGGAGTCGTCATCCTGCTGAAGTATAAATTTGGAGTCAATCAGATGCCTTCTGATATGTGGGAATATTCTTCTATGGTATAGCAAGAAGTAGTCATGAACATGATGATCATGAATTTCTACATTTTCGCTTGAGACAGAGTTTTAACTGCAAATCCACAAGAGAATAGATAGATCAGCACTTCTGGGTTTTCTTAAAAGGAGACATCTTTATTCCTCAGACCAAAATCATTGCGACGTGCACTGGTGGCCAAGGTGTGCCTGACGAATTGCTGGATGTGCTGTTATCTATCTACTCTCTTTACAGAGTTTTAACTGCAGTCTCTTCTGTTGGTGCATTAGGGATGAAGGGTATCGGCAGGTGTTGTCCTTAAAGGGGTATGCTCACCTTGGCTTTTAATGGCGGAAATGGGAAAACCCAGCAGCTCTGTTCCGACCACCTGTTGAAAAGAACCAAGAGCTTAGTGCAGCACTGTTTTCCTATTATTCATTGAAGGTAATGGGCGCTACAGAAACAATGTAACACAGCGAGCTACACTATGTCCATAAGTTAGAGAGCTATGCTGTTTCTGTAGCTCTAACTCACTTCAATGAGAGCTACAGAAACAGAACTGCGCTAAGCATTCGTCTCTTTCCACAGGCTCTGGCCAGGTGGCCGGTAGCCAAGGGATTATTTTTCCATTTCGGCTATGAAAAGCCAAAATGGGAATACCCCTTTAAGTCATATCGTGGTTACCATAAATCTGCAACAGTTGGCACCCATCGTGTCCAAGTTTGTGCTGTCCCTTACTGAGCCACACACAGAGACATTTGTTGCTCTTTGTGAGGTTCTTCCAGAAAGACTCTGGGGATTTGGATCTAGACTCCATCGATGTCAAGTCTGAGTTGGCACTGCGACTCAGCCAAGCCACAGGCAAAGGCATTTGCCATTCTTTACAACATTATTATTAAATCTAAATGCCTGGAGTCTATGTGAAGTACCTTCACAAAGACTCTGGGCATTTAGATGTATATCAAAGTCAGGTTGGTACCATGACTCATCCTGAGCCACTGGCAAGGACATTTTGCAGCATGAGAACAACAGGGTTCTGGCTGCAATCTTTGGCAAAATGAGTCCTCAGTGCAGATGAGTTCTATTATATGTCTTATCATTGGTGTCAGACTAATATTTTCAAATAAAATTGCCATGCAACCTAGTTCTATCTGCATACTTGTGATTTTGTCAGGCCAACAGGGTTCTTTCTGTTACCACCCAAATGAGTATGTTTACAATTAACCCTTTCTAATCCAATTTTGGATTCAGGGTTTCCTAAAAGGCTTTCTCTTTTTCCTTTTATACAACGCTGCTGGCTAAAGCCAGTGTGTGTGCGCGCCAGAGAGGCTCTGACAGCGGAGTGGCTGACAATAGACAGTAAGAATACCCTGTCGGACGTCTTCTGACATTGGAGCTGTACAAGCTTCAATCAGAATGTAGGGAGATATCAGACAGTGGATTGGAAACGGTTAAGGATGCACCTAGGCTTTCTGCTGCCTGAGGTGAAAAGTGAAATTCTGCCCCCCAAAATATATATATATCTTGCACTTATTTGACTGTTCTTGGAGCAATTTTCTTTACCTCCCATGTGTTTGCGCAAAATAAAAGTATGGCCAGGCTGGGACTAGAAGGTAGCCCTAGCGCACAAACCCCAACCTGCCCATACACAATAGTGTCCTCCACAAAAAAATATCATAGTAGAATAGTGGCATATGATGTATGCTGTGGCAGAGTTCACTTCACATGGCAATGACCCTCACTGCTCCCTTATAGGGGGTATCCCACCAAAAAACATGTATCACCTATCCACCGTTCCTACGGAACTACACCATAGTTAGAATCAGTTTACTGCATATAAAAAGTCTGCATGTAGGCGAGGACTTATGCTTACATTTTCAGCAGGAATATCAGAACACTAAGTTCTAAGTAAAGGTGTTGCAGCATTGCTGTATAATTTCATGTCAGGAAAGGTAACAGCTCTTCTATAAATTCAGTGACTCACAGGTGGTAGCATCTCCGATTGGAGTCATTCTATTACCTTTTCATCTTCATTTGGCCCAGACTACCATGATGACTTCTCCTGGTGAGAAGCGGTTCTTAGATTGCCATAAAAAACTGTAGCAGTAGGAGGGAGTGGTCTACAATAATAAAGAAAACACAGTTCCTGCCCGCTACTCTGTCATCCTTGATGGTGTTTGTTTACATTGGTTGCAGGGGTAATATTCACGACTACTGCAACCAATTGTCTGCCCTTGAAACAGATGCTGGAGGGACAAATGGTCCACTAGGTGCTGGAGGGACAAATGGACACTGCTAGATACTGGACCACATGTATATCTACAGCAAGGGAGGGCAAGGACTGCAAATAGAAAAAATTACTTGGACAACCCCTAGAAGTCGAAAGCCTTATGAGAATGGGGGTGCATGGAGGGGCCCCTAAGAGAATAACAGGTGTTGTTGGAGGCTAAAGTGGACAGTAACTCTGCAGGAGCTGATAATCAGTTGTTTAAAAAGTCATATCAACCCTATTAAAACAGTATATCAGCCAACCAGCGCATTAACCCTCCCCAGTCGATATTCCATACAAAACTGAAAATGAACTGCTGGACTCATAACTATGCAGGGGCACATGGGAACCAGCTGATAAGCTGCAGAAGAAGGATCTTGACCACTCAGTGGTGTAGTGCAGGTTGGTAAGGAGGTGAGAATAAGGCAAAGTCATGATTGTTAGGAGCCTGGCAGAGCAGGAATTTGAGTTCAGGAAGAACTTTATGTGTGTGCAATGGGCTAGTGACCACTGCACACAGCAGCATCAGATCCTTGTGTAGTGAATTGGGCAGGTAGCTTTTTGCAGTTTTTGAAATATACAGGTAAAAGGGGTAGTCCAAATGCCCCCCTGTCACAGTGGCTCACTAGGAAGCTGCCTGGTTAGACAGATGTCCAGGCTTGCAACAAATTAAGGGTGAAGGGCAGTTCTGTGCTATCAGGTAAATGCCTGGCAAGTGCTTAGTAGCCCATAATCTAACCATACAGTGCAGCTTCGTATCTGGGGCTATTGTGCTGCCTGATAAAGTTGCCTGTCCAATAGTTCAAAACAGCAGCAGCAATTTGTCCTGAAATATCCTGATCCAAATACAAGGCATTACATTATTAAAACAAAACAAAGGAATTCCATAATGATCAACCAATATTTGTCTTGTTACAAGGCATAGGCACCAGTTTGGTACACGCACAGGTATATAGACTAGAGCAGGTTACGCAAAAAGGAGAGTTAAAGCAAAAACAACCATAAAAACACCCCCTGCAGAACACCTTCTATTAATAGGAGCTTTGAAAGAGGGGCATCTGGCATTGTACATTTGCCTTGGCAACAGCACTGCCCAATCTGACTACTGTGTCTTCCACAATTGCTTTTAAGCTTCTGACAACAGACAAGGTGGTATACATAACTGGAGTGATCCTTTAAATATCTGGTATGTTATGAGGTCAAAAGACCCCCTAAGAGGTTGGCAGTGTTGTTAAGCACTGACCACTCTACATTATTATGGAAGATTCCCTCAGACACATGTTACGAAATGCTTATACATCATCACATGGTGTTTGAGAGAACGTTCCCACAGTGGTTTTTACTATACTCTGGGATTACATCAGGGGGTTCCTTCACAGCTGCCGAAAACAGCACTGTGATTGTACTCTGAATGGGAAGGAAGGGAACCATCCACTTGCATTATTGAAATGGACACGACTTTGGTTTTTGTTTTACAAGGATTTCAATTGTTTCTGTTATATTTGGAGTATAAAATAACGTAGTCGACTGTTTCTGCTATATCTGGAGTATAGAATAGCGCAAACTCTTGTAAAACGGACATCAAAGTGGTGTCTATAGCACTAATGCAAGTCTAATGCGTGGTTCTGTTCTATTTTATCTGGGGATCTGTCACAGAGCTGTTTTTGGCAGCCGCGCGGGAACCCCTAACATCATGCCACAGTATAGTAAAAAGTACTGTGAGAATGCTCCCTTATTCTTAAAAGCTTGCAACATTTATAAAATTACTATAAACTATATTAAAGGGATTATCCAGGCAAAATATATTTTTGGAAATTTGCTCAGCTTGACTCCCCCACTGACCCATGTTGGTGATTGACACTGTAGCCCAAACTGTATACTGAATTTTTCTTATGAGGACTCAAGAGACCTTTGCTGCTCTAGTTTTAACCTCTCTGTAGCTGACGTTTAAAGGGGTTGTCTGGTTGCCAGATATCATTTCCTCTATAGGTCCAGCTGTGCGAAAATTACAAATGGAGCTGTATTTACCTGTCATCAACAACACGATCCAGCACTGCAGCCCCGCTATGGTCCCAGCGTTTGCTGTATAGGATGACATTGCTTGACTAACGCAGCCAATCAGAGGCTGCAGCATCACTGTTCTGTACTCCTGGGATCAGCGCTCACATCCTGGGTGCTATAATGCTAGAAGTTGAGAAGAATTATGTGACAATCTCTGATTGGCTGTGTTGGTCAATTGATGGTGGGACTGTAGTTGGTCAATTGCGTGGATGGTGGGACTGAAGTGTTGGATCCTGGGGGTTGAGGACAAGTAAGTGCAGCTCCTATTGATATGTTAGCACAGCTGGACCCCTAGAGGAAATCTTGTCTGTGTTAGCAACATTTATGCTTCAGGTAGATTTTGGTTATTTCAAATCTTATAAAAATAAGGGAGATGGAACAATACCTCTGCAGCGCCACCTATTAGAAAGCAGTGTTCCTGCAAGTCAATGTTAGACTCTTTATACAAGCCTTATAACATTGACTGGTAATCGAAAGCCAAACCCCGTAAATAGACAGCTGTTTCGGGGTGTTTGCCCCTCATCAGTGTGCAGAAGGTTTCTGGCTTGGCTAGTAAGAGGCTCGTGATGTGGGTCAGGAATGCTATCTTTTCTCCTTAGGGAGAGCACCTAGACTGTGAGTGAGTCAGGAGACTTATAAGGCCATTCATGCTCCCCTGGGTAATATGCAAATAAGGGAGATGGGAGAAATGGGAGATATCTTATAAAAATAACAATAAAATGGAGTACTCCAAGAACAGAGACACCACACTCATTCTTAGTGCAATCATATAAGTTCCTCTTTATTCTACATCGCAATCGACTTTTATAACAGCAAACAAACAAGGGGGTGACCGACAGTAATTGGTTTCAAGATAGAATAGCTTGTCTTCAATTTCTAGGCAGAGTCTTATTCTATATTGCTTGTTTCATAGAACTTGTGGTCTGTGTCTGGCTTATGTCTATTCCGTGCAGAGCGTTTCCTGCTAACAGAATGAAGAAGTTACATTTTATAACCGCAGGGCAAATAGTGTCTTTATATCTGCAAAGGCTTAGCAAAGATCCTTTAACTTATTTATAATAAGTTAGAGATCAAAGAGTTAATCAACAACTTATGTCCATTAGAGTTTAATTTTAGCATATATCTTGCATATATATTGTTATATAGTTCTTATAATTCAGACCATATATATACACATAGCATAGAAAAATGGATGTTAGAAAGAAAATGGAGTTGTGACCACTTCATCCCTACCACTCTTATTCAATAGTGATGCTGTGTGCAGCATGTGGGCTGGTTCTTGGGACTAGTAAATCCCTATCTAAGACCATTGCTGTAGGTTTAACCTTTTTGGCAGGGATGCCTATGCCTTGTACCTACCCTGAGCTCCTATTATGACCCTTACTCAACTTGGAGTTTATTCGCAGGGGCAGAAAACATCTGTAAATTAGGAAGCCCTTCACAGAATAGACGTTCGAGAACTAAAACATAAATCTTTATTGATTACCTTTAACCCTTTGCAATCCAATTTTTCAGGGTTTCCTAGGGGTTTTTCTCTTTCTGCCATTATACAATAGCACCATCTGCTGGCTTGAGCCAGTACTGCAGTATGGGGCATGCTGGAGAGGCCCCCGACAACAGAGCGGCCAGTAATATACAGTAAGAATACCCTGCCGGACGTATTCCGACATCGGAGCTATACAGCCTTCAATCAGAATGTCTTTAGACATCAGACAGTGGATTGGAAAGGGTTAAAACCCAGGGCTAGACAAACAACCATGGATCCCGCAGAGCCCCACTACAATGATATTTTTTTCAGACTCCTTCCGAATTTGAACGGCCATCGAAAAACCTCGTTCATGAGCAACTACACTCCATGCTGGTGAGTGTAGTTGCGTATACAGCCATCTGAAACCACCATTAATGTGTATTATGTGCATAATACGCACCAGTATAGGCTATGAAGATTTAACATACGCAGCAAATACATATGTACATGCGTATTTGCTGTGTACTACGTATCTTACGCATGTGAAAAATACCCGTGTAATACATGGGACACATATGAGTGAGTCCTAACTGTTTCTTTGGGACTAAGGCTAGGTGGTGAGCATTGGATTATGCTTGGAGCACAATGCCACCACTTGACAAATATATGGTAGAGCAGCTTTACCCAGTGGGACAGGGGATCTGCTCAGCTTTGCCAGATGGCATGTCCAACTTATACGTACCATGATTGTTGCTTGTGGTCCAAAAAAATTTGCAATTTCTTCTGATAATTGCACATTTCCTTTGTTTCTTATTGGTATGTGCCTCGATACATATGGTTATTTTACAACGTAAAAGCTAGTGAACAATAAATAGTTTTCATCCTGTTGTTTCCTGCCATCACATGGTAACCCTTTAGAGCAATATTTATTCTTTTTATGGTGAACTTTCGCTGCACTTTAACTGCTTCCAAGCTGTGGTTGAGCTGACACATGAGAATAAGCAGGTGTTACAATGACTTAAAGGAGCATCAGCAAACGGAAATCGCAATAATAAAAATCAGATTGTTTTACACTAACTTCCTCATGAGATAAGAGTATGAGTCATATACGTGATGTCTCCAGGCTTTCAGATGAAATAAATCATGTTTGGGTGATTAAACAATAAAGCTTAGTACGTTGGATAACTTCACTCAGCAGCCATGATATTTCCCATTGGCCATGTATAATAGGCTGCAACGGTCAAATGAATTGTAGTTAGAATTATACATCTGTTTGGCTCCTAGATTCAACCTACTTTACTGCTAAAGATTCCAATCAGTGTTAATACACATTTTAAATCTTAGTAGTAGGACGTTGACAAAATCCCCCACTATTAGGGTGCATTCACACGAGCGGAGGCGTATTTACGTTCGCACGTCCGCAGCGTATAATCGCCGGAAAGAACGTTTTTCGGTGATCATGTTCCTACTTTGCAAACTATCTTTTCGGCCATCGAATATGCGTTGGCGCGTATTTCGGTCGCGTATGTTCCGTTTTTTTTTGGGTTGCCGTTTTTACGCGCCGTAAAATCGCCCGTGCGAACGAATACATTCGAAACCAACGCCTCAGATGGTCACGTATATACGATTGGGCGCAAAAACGCGCTGTTTATGCGCTCGTGTGAATGCACCCTTAAAATGAACTTGCATTCATGGAGTTATAGAGTTAACACTAAATTGCACCTGGTATTCTCTGTAATGGATTGCATGATCTAAGACATATGAGTACCTTTAAGGACATAGCGGATATGGAAAATATTATATTTATGTAGAAATGTTGATTATATCAACTATAATTACAATCACAGAAAATGGCCGTTACTTACTGACTGAGGAGTGCATATAGATGCATCCTCCTCTCAACATGCAGGTAGCTGACTACCAAATGAGGGAGCGAATTACACCTGTGCAGGACACCGATGAGACAGCCACTCACACTGCCTCTTGATATAGAGGGGGGTGGCTGCGTGGTGTATACTCCCACACATAGTGGATACAGGGTGGCAGACCATTCTAATATATGTAGTTCACCATGTAGACCAGCAACCTATTAATGACGCCATGATAATTCGGCGGGTTGCCCTGCATATCCATCAGTGAACCACATTGGTACTGCCACCCTGGGCTTCCCCTGGAGTCTTAATGGCACACTGCATGTGAATGATAGATGATAAATGCAAGGCATTGGTTGAATGTTGGCCAAGATCCATGAGCCCACTAACCACTTCATGGTTCATTGCGTTGTAGTGGGTCCCTACACTAAGATAAATGCATCACAGAAGGGGAAATATAAAAAAATTAAAAACAATCACAGAAAATGGCCGTTACTTACTGAGTGAGGAGTGCATATAGATGCATCCTCTCACCATGCAGGTAGCTGACTACCTTGCATTGGTCAGCTACCTGCATGGTGAGAGGATGCATCTATATGCACTCCTCACTCAGTAAGTAACGTCCATTTTCTGTGATTGTTTTTAATCTTTTATTTCCCCTTCGGTGACGCACATATCAACTATAATTAGGATGAAAATGTTCTTTCATTCTGAACCTAATGGCAAACAATTCTTGCTAATCTGGTATTGAATAAAGGAAACAACAGAAACCTCAACTGGCGTAAATTCTAACCAACAAAACAATATTTTATGTTACTTTATTGCAAAGTAGGAGAACATTCCTTAAAGGGGTATTCTCATTCCTTAAAATAGCTTCACAATCACTTTGTACTTCCTGGTTGCTGCTGACCAGGACATGTGACTGTTGTAGCCAATCACTGGCTATAGAAGATCATTGCTCTGGCCAGTGATTGGCTGCAGCAGTCACATGTTCTGGTCAACAGCAACAAGGAAGCACATAGTGGTTGTGATGCAATGTTAAGTTGTGGGAAAACCCTTTAAGAGCAGCCAACATAATTGCTCATAGAAAATAGAGTGAGGACTATCCTGAGCTGAACCTCACAGCAAATAGAATCTTCACAGTGCCGCCACTTCTGCATGATCACAGCAAAACAGGTGGGGGTAAGTGTAAGGTGCAAAGTATATTTATTTTATACTAATAGATTTCTTTAAGAAATAGTTTTACATTTGTGATTGTGTGCAGCAAAGTGACGAGTGACAGAAACAATTGAGAGAATGGTGCTTTGAGAGGAGATCCCTGGGATCAGAAGTGGTAGGATGGTAGGAATGGTGGCTAAAGGGAAGTGTTTGTAGTTCGTCATGAAGAGATAAAGCAGAGAGTTGGAGGCTCCCGTTTATGAGTGTTGTGTGGTGTACAAGATTTGTAAAAGATGCAAAGATATATTGCTGATGGTTAGTGTGGAGAGTTGATGAAGACACTGGGATGGGGCTGCAGATAGTTTACCGCTATGAGGACAAAGCTGGAGTGGCAAATTACTTCCAAGAGACTGGTGGGAGGCAGAAAAAAAGTAATATGCTTGTTGCTAGCAAAAGAGGACATGTTACAATTTGCTGTAAGAAACTGTGCTTGGTTTTTTAGTAGAGTTCCGTCTGAAAAGCAAAGTCATAGTGTCAGCAATACTGATCTCTTATATGATACCTCACCATTCATGTAATAGGTGGTTCCACCAAAAATACAGGGCAGTGAAGAGGGAGATGGCACATGTGAACTTTAATGAGACCCAGAAACAGATTTCAACTTACAGCACTCTACTGGTCCGCAAAGGGTGTGAGTATTCCTCGGCTACGACCACCAATGCACTCAATCACCAAATGCAATCAGCCTAGACACCAGTGTTGAGTTGACAGTCCCAGTAGACCTTTGTGGCTTTCACTAGAATGAGAGTCAGCCGCAGTCCGATATAATCCATTGCTGGAAGGTTCTGTTTCAAAAGGAAAAAGATACTTTACTACATGCAATAAGTAGGCAGTGCAAGACAACAGATACCAAACCCTCATGCACTTGGAGGAGTCAGTACCAACAGGGACACCCCAGATTTTTCCTGTAGGCTTGCAATACTTTATGTATAACATTGGGGCTGAGGATAGTGCTTGCTAGGTATACATTTGTTGCAATTGTCCCATAACTGTTCGTGTCTTTCAAGCTGGCATGATATTGACTTCACATTGGTTTATGGTCATTTGTTTATGTTAATTTGCATACTTAGGAAATTGGAAGTAAAACAATTACAAGTGTTAATTGCTTATTAAGCAGATTCTGAGAAACCCATTAATTGGTTATTAATTTTTTATATATGATAGATAGATAGATAGACATGAGAATACTTTTCTAGTAATAATTATTACTGCATAAATACAAGCTAAGTGAAATCCCAGTGCTGCATTAGCGCAGCTTAGTTCTAAAGATAGCAGCCAAATGGCTCCATACACTTCCTCAAGATGGAAGTTGGAAAACTACAACCCGGAGTTTCCAAGCAATGAATCTTTCATTCCAAAATAAAAGTCAATATAAAGCATCATTTAATTGCTAATGAAAAGCATATGTGCACATCGGAGATACATATTTTATGGAATACAAAGGAATTTGCAGTTACAATATTAGTACACTTACAGGACTTGGTGCAGACAATGGTAGGATTTGTTTTTAATAAGAAATGTCTAATGTACAGTACATACATTGCTAGAATGGTTTTCCGACTTGGCAAGCAGCTAATCCTAAAATAATTGGAATTTCAGAGGCTTTATATCTGGCAGATGCACAGCCGTTACTGTCTAGTATTTTTCTAAATCTATTGCATTCATTGATACTCAATTTTGCTTTCATAAAACACTGAAAAATATATTGCCACTAGCTACTCATTAAACCGGAATACAAATTGTAGCATTAGAGTTTTACAAGAAGCAATTTGCTATCTTTTTTCTAACACTTAGGCTGGCTTCACATAGGCACATTTGCATACGTATTTTTGTGTGCAATTTTTTTGTGGGGAATACGCAGAGAATAGAAACCACTGATTTCAATGGGTTCATTCACTTTTCAGTATTTTGCGTGCATTTCAGTCACACAAAAATATAGAACATGTTATTTTTTTCTGTGTATTTGCACACTAAAGATCCCGATAGTAGTAGTCAATGTGGGGGTGTAAAAATGCGCACACAATACGCAAGAAGATATGTGATACACTGCATAATTCCACTGGAAAAAGAACACATCTGGAACTAATTAGCCATTTCAATCAGTTTGTTTGTTTGCCCCACGCAAAAAGTACAGTAAAATATCCCAATGCGCAAAAAAACCATAGTACATTCAGTGAAAATGCAGCGTTCATGCTCATGTGAAGCCGGCCTTTAGGGCTCTTAGGCACTAGCGTTTTTTTAACGCTGCGATATCGCTGTGTTTTTTTTACTGCAAATGTCAGAGGGACTTTCTAATGTTAAAATCGCATCACACAAAGTTTGCAGAAGCGCAAACTTGCGATTTTTGTGCGATGCGATTTTAACATTAGAAAGTCCCATTGACATTTGCAGTAAAAAAAAGCGCAGCGATATCGCAGCGTTAAAAAAACACTAGTGAGTAAAAGCCCTAACGGGGGATTGCTATGTATTATCTTTGGAACACCATTTCTCTTCAAAAAACAACTCTAAATATAACTAATAAAAATGTGGAAAAAAAAAAAAAAACACAAAAAAGTTCTTGCGTCCTCCGGACGTGCAACCTCAAAAACACAAACAAAAGGCGCAACTGTGCAAAAGGAAACATAAAACTAAGGGGAATTCTCTCCCTATCGTCCCCTTACCTGGGAGGAGGCCCTGCCTACTCGGCGGACCGACCGCTCTGACAAGTGCGAGCCGGCACACGCATGCCTGGGTCACTGACGAGTCCCTATCAGGGAGCCCTAGCACAAAAGAAAGGCAAAACAGAAAACCAAACAAAGCATAAAAGAACTTAGCTAGGAGCTTCAGCCAAGGTGTGTTCCTCCGTTGCTGTCCAAAGGTAACTGAAGGATTGACCAGCACAGGAGATCATGCTGGCACTGTTTAAGTAGGAGCCAAGCTACTCAGCACCAGGTGCTGACTGACATTACTCCTGCAAGTACCACACCCCTCAGCTCCAGGAGAAGCAAGGGCACACCCAAAACCTGGTCTTGCCTGCAAGCAAGGTGCTGGCCTCAGAACGGCTGCAACAGTACCTCCCCTTCTAGAAGGGGCCCCAGGACCCTTAGGACCAGGACGACCAGGGTTTGATCTATGAAAATTTTTTACCAGACGATCTGCATGAACATCCGCTGCAGGAACCCATGACCTCTCTTCTGGGCCATAACCGCGCCAGTGCACCAGGTACTGCAGGGAATTCCTGACTAGGCGGGAGTCCAGAATGCGACTGATTACAAACTGCTCCTCCCAATCCACTAGCACAGGAGACAGGGGTGGTGAGTCATTCCCAGAATTGATGAATCTTTTGAGCAGAGATTTATGGAACACATTGTTAATTTTAATCGTGCTGGGAATTTCTAACCGGAAGGCCACCACGTTAATCTTCTCAATTATTTTAAGCGGACCGATAAATCGCTGGCCCAGTTTAGCGGATGGCTGTTGAGTTTTATATTTCTGGTAGACAACTACACCAAGTCTCCAACAAAGAATCCCGCCCCCTCAGAGCGGTGACTGTCTGCAACTCGCTTGCTGCGCCGAACGGACTGCTGTACATTTTTCTGGACCTCCGCCCACCCGGCCTCAATATCGGAACAAAACTCATTTGCTCCTGGTACCTCCGAAACCCTCTTGGAAAGGGGGCCAAAACATGGGTGAAATCCGTAGTTACAAAAGAACGGTGAAGTCCCCGTAGCCTCCAGTGGTCTATTGTTTAGAGCAAACTCGGCTAGTGGTAAGAACTTCGACCAGTCCTCCTGATTTTCCGAGGCATAGCAACGTAAATACTATTCCAGGTTCTGATTACACCTCTCAGTTTGCCCATTGGTCCCAGGATGGTATGCCGAGGAAAACGAAAGCTGGACACCCAAACAAGAGCAGACTATTCGCCAAAAGCTAGACACAAATTGTACGCCGCGATTGGAGACTATATTCTCTGGCAAACCATGTAGTCTAACGATGTGACAAATGAACAAACTCGTCAACGTCATGGCATTAGGTAAACCGGGGAGTGCCACAAAATGGCACATTTTACTAAACCGGTCCACTACCACCCACATAACAGTGTTGCCATCGGAAGGTGGTAAATCGTAATGAAGTCCATGGACAAATGCGACCAGGAATAGGCAGCGGCAATAACATACCGGCTGGCCAACTGTGGGGGTTGACTTGATTCTGGCACACACCTCACATGACGAAACAAAACTGAACGTATCCCATCGTAATGACGGCCACCAATAGGTTCTCGAGAGTAACTTACGGGTATTATTAATCCCCGGATGCCTGGCCAACACCGAACTGTGAATCTCGGCCAGCACCTGTAACCTTAGATGAACAGGAACAAAAAGCTTCCCAGCCGGAAACTTTGACGGGGCCAAATTTTGTTCTTTACGGACTTGCTCCTCTAACTCTAATGACACTGCCGACACCACCACCCCTACAGACAGGATAGGGGCAGGAGGTTCCTCAGAAACTACTGGAAGAAAACTTCTGGAAAGAGCATCGGCCTTCACATTCTTCCAGCCTGGACGATATGTAACTAAAAAATTGAAACTGGAAAAGAAAATCGACCAGCGTGCCTGTCCCCAATGTCATAATTTTGCTCCGAAGATGAAAATTTATGGGAGAAGAATGCACACGGACGGAGATCTTGCAATGTCTCCGTTCCCTGAGATAGAACTGCTCCAACCCCCACCTCTGAAGCATCAACCTCAACAATAAAGGGCCTGGAAGAATCTGGCTGCACCAGAAGCGGAGCAGTAGCAAAACACCTCTTCAATCTCTGAAATGACTGCATAGCTTCCGTCGACCATTTAGTAGGAAAGCACCCCTTCTTAGTCATATCAGTGAGAGGTTTAACTATCACCGAAAAATTCCTAATGAATCTACGGTAATAGTTGGCGAACCCCAAGAACCTGGTAGGACCCAGTCCTGTACAGCTCGGACCTTCTCAGGATCCATCATGAACCCTTCGTGGGTAATTATATGCCCCAAAAATGTGATCTCTTGTACAGCAAACACACACTTTTCTCTTTTGGCGAACAAACAATTCTCACACAAAGCTTGGAGGACCTGGCGAACATGAGAAACATGGGACTCAAAATCCGGAGAAAAAATCAAAATATCATCCAAGTATACTAGTACAAATCTGCCCACAAATTGAGAGAGAACCTCATTGATCAAGGACTGGAATACAGCAGAGGCATTAGTGAGACCAAAAGGCATCACCAGACTCTCAAAATGCCCCTCTGGGGTATTAAACGCAGTCATCCACTCGTCCCCCTCCTTAATCCGGATTAAATTATATGCCCCACGCAAGTCTAGTTTGGAAAACCAGTTGGAGCCATTCAACTGCGAAAACAGATCCGGAATAAGGGGGAGAGGGTATGGATTGCGTTTCGTGATTTTGTTCAATTCCCTAAAGTCAACACAGGGATGTAACCCGCCATCTCTTTTCTTTACAAAAAAGAAACCAGCTGCTAGTGGGGAATTAGATGGTCGTATATGATTCCTTCTCAAGCTGTCCTGGATATAATCTCTGAGCGCCTGTCTCTTAGGGGCCGATATGTTGAACATGCGACTCTTGGGGAACTTGCAGTCAGGGAGAAGTTCAATGGCACAATCCCCCTTTCTGTGCGGTGGTAATTTGTCTGCCCCCTCTTGGGAAAACACATCAGAGAAGTCAGTGATAAATTCAGGCAACTCCTCTGCCTGAGTGGAGGCTATATCAGCAGAAATGCAACCACAGAGACAACCAGGGCTCCATTTAACAATGTCCCCCTTCTCCCAGTCCACTACTGGGTTGTGTAAGCGCAGCCAGGGCTACCCCAAAACTACTTGCGTAGGGAGGGATTCCATGACATATAGTGTTATACATTCCGTGTGGAACAGCCCAATCCTTAAATGGACATTAGGTACACAAAAACTCAGATTTCTCTGAGATAGTGGAGCAGCATCAATGGCTGACACAGGGATGGGAAAATCCAAAGCACTCATCTCTAAGCCTAAACGTTTGACAGTCTCCTGATGTATTAAATTAATACTAGCTCCACAATCCAAAAAGACTCGTATGGGACAGTCAACACTGCCACAACGAATTTCAGCGGGAAGTACCAGCCTGGAAGAGGATACCCAAGCAATCTGATGGCCTAGAGAGACCTTCCCTCTAACCTCCAGGCCATCTAGTTTTTCCCACTGAGCATTACGACATGGACAAAACTGAGCCATATGACCTGTACGATTACAGACAAAGCATCAGCCATTAAGCTGTATCGTCCTTCTCCTCCTAACCCTGCCAGCTAGAGACCCCAGCTGCATGGGCTCTTCCATACCTGTAGGTAGGAGGCCGGGATCCGTTGACAGTTCCTGATGCCTCTCCCTGATCCGTCTCCCAACTTTAATAGCCAGAGACATGGCCTCATCTAGACTGCGAGGCACTGGATGTCCTACCAGTACGTCCTTGATCTCATTGGACAGACCACAATGGAACTGGCTCTTTAAAGCAGGGTCATTCCACTGAGTTTCTGCTGCTCAACGTCGAAACTTAGCACAATAATCTTCAACAGTGGAATCTCTCTGTCGCAAAAGTCTGATATTTCCCTTAGCCACCGCTATCTTATCCGGGTCGTCATAAATAAGACCCAAAGCAGCAAAAAAGTTATCCACTGAGGTCAGAGCCTCAGACATCGGGGGTAATGAAAACGCCCATGCCTGTGGCACCCTCTGCAGTCTGGACATTACAATGCCCACCCTCTGGGCATCGTCCCCCGAAGAGCTAGGACGCAGTCTGAAATAGAGCTTACAGGCCTCTCGAAAGGATCCGAATTTCTGCCTATAACCAGAAAAACGGTCAGGTAGCTCAATTTTTGGTTCCTTGCTGGGAACCTGCAGTGCAAGTTGTCGCTGTTTAATCTCAGCGGCCTCAACAGCCAGCGTGGCGAGCTGGTGCGACAAAACCTCAAGGGGATTCATGTTAACTGCACAGAATCTCCCTGAGTAGGTAAGGGTTGGTCAAAGTTTTTTAATGAAGTGCACAGAAAATTTAAGTAACCTGATTAATTAGAGGATTTGAGTGTAAATGTACTGTAGCACAGCTCTTATTATGCTAAGCAGCATATAGAATAAAGCCTATGACAGAAAACAGTACTCTATGCAATATTTATACTATCTATTATACTGTATGTTGCAGTTCTCTGTATATACTGTATCAATAACTGCTATCAAACTACTAACGACCACTTATCAGTTAGTATGTGAGTGCTTCTTATGCTCCACCCCTGGTGACATCATCACTCCACCCCCTGTTGATGTCATTGAAGGTCGTACAACATATATAAAACACAGAGCCTGACCAACAGAAAAAAAACCAGTTAGGAATCTTGAAAAGGTGAGGACAAAAATAACAAAATGAGAATGCAACTAAGCAGTTGTTATCTCAGACACAACTCAGCGGTCCTGACAGAAGACACCGACCCACCACTACCACAGAGATCCTGTAGGCTAAAGGACCTGCGGTGACGTCACTACTGTGGGAGGAAGCAAGTTGTGTTTGTCCTGTGTGGGGAACAAGATGGATGTAGTAGAGCTGTGTGAGTGATGTGTGGGGTCAGGATGGATGTAGTAGAGCTGTGTGTGGATCATAGTGGATGTACCATGTAGCAGAGCTGTATGTGTCATGTGTGTGATTCAGGATTGATTTAGTAGAGCTCTATGTGTCAAGAGTGTGAATCAGAATAGATGTAGTAGAGCTGTGTGTGTCGTGTGTGAATCAAGATGGATGTAGTAGAGCTGTGTGTGTAATGTGTGAGTCTGGATGGAAGTAGTAGAGCTGTTTGTGTGATGTGTGAGGATCATAATGGATGTACCATGTAGCACAACTGTGTGATGCATAGCGCCACCAGAAACACTGGAACTATAATTTCTTTATAATTACTGTGTGTATTATGAACCCCTGTGTCCCCTTCCTATATATTATGAACCCCTATGCCCTCACTTCTGTTTACTATGACACCACTGAACCCCCACTCCTATATGCAGTGACCCCCCACAGTGTATAAGTAGTGTGCCCTCACCTGTCAATGCTGTAGAAGAGCCCCAGCTCATTTTCATCCTCCATCTATCCATTGGTCTTTCACGCACTTCTTCATCCTCCTTCTTTGCCACCGCTCTTAAACTTGGTGCTCCATGGGTAGATATTGCTGGCTGCACTGCCAGGATGACCTGGCAATGCTTATGCTGATTAATGTGGATTATTGCCATCCCAATAGTGCTACTGCTGCCTTTGCTCCCTGATGCAGCACAGGAGCCAGTGCAGAAGGAAGGGCCTCTTTGAGGATGGGAGCTCTGGGCAGTTTCCCATTCCCCTCCACCACCCCCCCCCCCCCCCCCCCCCCAACACCAGCCCTGGCTATCAGATCAGATGGACTAAACTTCACTCCCTCCATACATCAATGAGTCTTAAGCACACTTAACACGGTCTCTGTTTTTTTCTTTCCTTAATTACTTTTGGTGAGTTCTAACCACTGCATACGTGGAACACCACAAAGACCTACCATTGTGGAGATGCTCCTTCCCTGCAGTCCTTGGCTGCTTCCTTATGTACTTTACAGCCTTTCACTATATACACAGAGGTCAGTTAGATTCTCTTCAGTATATACACATAAAGGAGCGTTAGAGTCTCCTCAGTATGTACACATAGAGGTAAGGTAGATTCTCTTCAGTATGTGCACATAGAGGAGCGTTAGAGTCTCCTCACAATGTACACATAGAGGTGAGGTAGAGTCTGCTCAGTATACAAATCATTTCCCTAGGCTTTATGTTTTCTGAGAAAATAACGATCTCGTGTATCACTGATTTTCGCAGTTTTTCATACATAGGATTACAAAACCTTTACTCTTCCTATTTATGACATAAAGAATGGCCATGCCAGATTTGTGTTATTAGTTACATTACATAGGAGGTCACTTACTTTTGAGATTAGAATTTAAAAATCAAGTTGTGACCTCTGAACTTTTCCTATTTAGGACTGGTAAGTTAGTGGCAAGTCAATCAGTAAGTCAGTGGGGGCCTCCACCTTTATAGGTGTGTGTGTGTGTGGATGGATGGATGGATGGATGGATGGATGGATGGATGGATAGATAGATGTGGATGTGTATATATATTGCTATTTTTACTTAGTGTAATTCTTTGAATGTGCAGGCCCTAGTAAGTCACAAGATGAAGATATTATACAGATAATCTATGGTGCTATGAAGTGTGAAATAGCCTAATTTATTGCAGCCTGTGTCCCACATGATCAGTCAAAGACCCACAGATTTTTTTATGTCATAAAGGTTATTAAAAAAATGAAAACTGGCAACATCTATAAAAATAATGCAATTTCACTCATTTTAATTGAACTGTTGAAATTGATGTGCTCAAGAATGCAGAATCAGACATGTTAAATAGGCTTTTGGCATTAAATATGACTGTATACAGGAATGTTCTCAGAGGATTAGAATATAATATTCCTTAGAAGATTGGTTGGAACAAGAAATTTGGGTAAACAATAAAGTTCTAAAAATTGTAGTAGTCATCTTTCCAAAGCAAATGAAGTGCCAAGTGAATTAAGTTCTGCTAACAGGTCATGGATGTGTAATCGGTGTGCCCTCAGTAAAGATGCTAGTGAAACTTTAATTTCTACATTCTTTTGTCATGTGAAACTTGCAAAGTGTGGTGTTAATGATGATTGACTAGATAGACCGTGAATGCACATTACTTCTTCAGACACACTGCATTTTGAACATTAAATCTAAAAAGATTTTACACTAGTGCCTTTAAAGATCCTAACTAGAGATGAGCGAGTATACTCGCTAAGGCACATTACTCGAGCGAGTAGTGCCTTAGCCGAGTATCTCCCCGCTCGTCTCTAAAGATTCGGGGGCCAGCGCGGGTGACAGGTGAGTTGCGGCGGTGAGCAGGGGGGGGGGCGGGGTTAAGAGAGAGAGATCTCCCCTCTGTTCCTCCCCGCTCTCCCCCGCCGCTCCCCGCCCCCCACCGGCCCCCGAATCTTTAGAGACAAGCGGGGAGATACTCGGCTAAGGCACTACTCGCTCGAGTAATGTGCCTTAGCGAGTATACTCGCTCATCTCTAATCCTAACTTTCCAATATTTGTATTTCATCTGATTGTCCTTTATAATTGGTTACAACAAAGATATACTGGCTTTAGTGATGAGCGATTAATGAAATAATCAGTTTGTGTTTGTATTGGGATGATTTCAAGAAAATCAATGTGAATTGGGAAGGTTGATTCCGACTTCCATTAAAATCAAAGGGAGTAAAAATTGGGTTCACTGATTTGTCCTCCAGAAGGTCCGCAATGCAGTCTAAACACCCAAATTGTATGGGAATACAACCACACATCTGGCAAACACAATGCTCCTCCCAAAAACTGGTCAAAATAGTGTACAGTGATATGGGTCATTTGTAGCACAGGGGTATCACTGAAAACAAAAGAAGGCCCACATAGGGTCTCCTAGATCAAAGTTGCACTAAGGAAGCCAGCAGATGTGCTGCTTGTTTTGAGGCCATTTCCACATGGCAATTATCTTGCATGATTTTGTAGCGATGCGTCAGTGCTACAAATCGCTTGTTTGTGAAGCCCATAGAATCATAGAATGGTAGAGTTGTAAGGAACCTCTAGGGTCATCGGGTCCAACCCCCTGCTCAGTGCAGGATTCACAAATTCATCCCAGACAGATATTTGTCCAGCCTCTGTTTGAACACTTCCATTGAAGGAGAACTCACCACCTCCCGTGGTAACCTGTTCCACTCATTGATCACCCTCACTGTCAAAAAGTTTTTTCTAACATCTAATTTGTGTCTCCTTTGTGTTTCAGTTTCATCGTATTGCTTCTAGTCTTTCCTTGTACAAATGAGAATAGGGCTGCTCCCTCTGCTCTGTGACAGCCCTTCAGATATTTGTAGACAGCTATTAAGTCTCCTCTCAGCCTTCTTTTTGCAAGCTAAACATTCCCAGATCCTTTAATCATTCCTCATAGGACATGATTTGCAGACTGCTCACCATCTTGGTAACTGTTCTCTCAACTTGCTCCAGTTTATCTATGTCTTTTTTAAAGTGGGGTGCCCAGAACTGGACACAATATTCCAGATGAGGTCTGATTAAGGAACAGCAGAGGGGTATAATTACCTCACATGATCTAGACTCTATGCTTCTCTTAATACATCCCACCAGCATTGTGTTTGCCTTTTTGGCTGCTGCATCACATTGTTGACTCATGTTCAGTCTATTGGTATATCGTATTTTTTTTACATGTGCTGCTTAGCCCAATTCCTCCTATTCTGTATGTGCTTTTTTCATTTTTCTTGCCCAGATGTAGGACCTTGCATTTCTCCTTGTTAAAGACCACTCTGTTAGTCGCCTCCCACTGTTCAAGCTTTTCAACATCTTTTGGAATACTCTTTCTCTCTCTTCTCTAGTGTTAGCTATCCCTCCTAGCTTTGTGTCGTCTGCAAATTTAATCAGTTTCCCATCAATTCCCTCCTCCAGATCATTTATAAAAATTTTGAACAACACTGGGCCTAGGACAGAGCCTTGTGATACCCTACTTGATACATTCTTCCACTTGGAGTACGGTTGCCTTGTCAATCCCATATTTGGTCATCTTTTCAATAAGTCTAGTATGAGATACTTTGCCAAATGCTTTACTAAAGTCAAGATATACTATATCCACCGCATTTCCCTGATCAACCCAGTCAGTGATTCTGTCATAGAAGGAAATTAGATTCGTCTGGCATGACTTGTTTGTTACAAACCCATGCTGGCTCTGGTTAATTACTCCATTTTTAGCCAAGTACTTGCATACATGCTGTTAATAATAATTTGTTCAAGCCTGTAGTTTCCTGGATCCACCTTCTTACCTTTTTTGAAGATAGGGACAACATTTGTCCTTTTTCAATCTTCTGGGACTTCTGTTCTCCAGAAATTTTGAAAGATTATGGCGAGTGGCTCAGCAATTACCTTTATTATCCTAGGATGCAATTCATCTGGATCTTGAGACTTGAATTCATTTAACCCCTTGAGTGGCAGGTTTCCTACCACCCTGTCGTGCCCACCAGGGCAGGTTTTTTAAAATGGTCTAATCATTGAATTTCAACTAGTTTTGCAGTTGCGTCTCAAGAGCCATAACTTTTTCATTTTTCCATTGACATGGCCATATAAGGGCTTGTTTTTTGCGGGGCAAGTTGTGATTTTTTAAACGGGGGGAGGAAAAAAAGAAATGGGGAAAAAAGAAAAAAAGGGGCCATGTCATTAAGGGGTTAAATAATGTATTAACTTCCTTATCTGGGTCATTACGACGCACACGGATACCACATGTGTGATTGTATTTTTGATTTTTTACAAAGTAAAGGGAGACAAGTGTTTTTTTAATTTTTTTAATAATTTTTTTCCTTTTTTTTTTTTTAATTTTTTTGAAATTTTTTTTTTATTTTTTGTCCCTTTAGGGGACTTCCACAGGGACCCATCAGGACCCCTGATCACATTCCGGGGGTCCGATGGTGACAGCCCTTTACATGCTGCAGTGACAGCCCTTTACATGCTGCAGTCACATAGACTGCAGCATGTAAAGGGTTAACACAGCAGAGATCGGAGGTTTTCTCTGATCTCTGCTGTAAGAGCTAGAACCTAGCTGTCCTCTGACAGCTAACTACCAGCTCTCCCTGCCACAGAGACCATCGGCTTGCTTCTGACAAGCCGATGGTCTCTATGGCAACCTGTAAACAAAGCAGGACATTGCCGACACGTCGGCAATATCTTCTGCTGGTTTTTCAAAGCCCTTGCTTTGCTCTCTGTGTGGGTCTGTGCAGGCAGAGCACACTGTCACAGCTTGTGGCATTGTGCTCTGCAGCTCCCATAGTGATACATAGCCCGGAAATCTTCCGGGCTATGTTGCTATGAGCAGTGGAGCTCGTCACGGAACTTTTCCGGGCGTGCCACTCAAGGGGTTAAGTTAGCTAAGTGTTCCCTCACTATCTCTCTGCTTAAAGATAGCCTGCATTCAATCAATGCACAGCTAGATGAACCAATCACAGCCCTTGCATTGGTTCACTGAGCACTGCATTGATTGGTTCATCCAGAGCTACTCAGCCAATCAGAGCCATCGCTTTCTGGAGGTAGGATTTTTGAATCCCGCAACCAGGAAGTGATCTTCTGTGGGTGAATGAGGACAGCAGCAAGCCCAGCAGAGCTCTGGAGAGCAGCGGGAGGACCTGAGTCGAGCCTGCTAGGTAAGTATTTCCCTTTTTTCAGGGAATTTAGCTAGGGCATATTTTAGGGGGAGCGCTTAATCTTTTGGCGATAAAATCGTGCACGTTTATTGCTGGCAGCAGCGAAGCGATACCCACTTTTTCACAAGAAAAATGCATTACTGAAACTACAAAATTGCGTGAACACAGCTGCAATATCGCCGCGATGTTGTAGCGGCGATATTGCTGTCGCCCGTGTGAAAGAGGCCTATGGGAGAAAAAGTTATGAAAGCTGTTTTAGAGTTATTGTAACAGACCATGTAGTAAAGCTAGTCAAAATAGTGTCAAATGCCTAAAGGTACCTTTAAACTGGCAGATTTTCTACCAGGAATGAGTCCTGATTGTCATTTTTGCAAGTCCTTCAGCCCCATTTACAAGGACTAATCAGCACGCCTGAGTCTTGTATGTGTCACTACGCACTGGAGGGCCTGTGCCTATGGTGGTAAGTTGCAGGGCGTAGCCATAGCACCCACTAAAAAGAAATTCTTCTATTTTATGTATTAAACCCCTCCTTCTCCTACCTCCGGCATCCTTCTTTGGGTGAGATAGGGGATAGTCCCAGAATGGAGAGTTAGCAAGAGATTCAATGCTCTTCCTTTATTTACATACACATCTGGTGCTCACCAAGGAGAGAGCAGGGAGGAAGAGAAGAGGCCAACCCCGAGCAGTAAGTGCAGATGAATGGTGGTATCTGCGGCAGAAACTGTAAGAACCTCTTACATTATCAGACCACAAATCAGCGACAGTGATACTTCACAGGAAAAATGGGAGAAGCAGTCTACATCAGTGGGGGTTAGGACACTTTGTGAGCTGATATGAGAATATGAGAAGACACTGTATGAGCAGAGGGGGAACTATGAGGGGTAGTCTGTTTGAGATAGGAGAGACTCGGGAGCAGTCACAGTATGGTGGTATTAGTTAATTACAGTATTGTGGTGTTGTCCAGTTATGGTAGAATACTATTATCTGGTCACTGTATCTTGGTGTTATCCAGTTATGCTATAGTGAAATTATTTAGTTATGGTATGGTAGTTTTAGCTAGTCACTGCTAGGTGATGGTTTCCAGTTATGGTATGGTGATGTTAACCAGTCATAGTTTGATGGTATTATCCAGTCACTGTATGTTGGTGGTATCCAGTCAAGGTATGGTGATATTATTTAGTTACATTATGGTGGTGTTGAACAGTCATGGTATGGTGGTATTATTCTGTCACAGTATGGGCTGTTGTCCAGTCACTGTATAGTGTTATCCAGTCCTGGTATGGCGATGTTATCCAATCACTGTATGGCGGTAATATTTTTTTACTGTATTATTTCTGGTGGCATATTAATATATCCTGAACAAAACTTTCAGATGTGGAGACGTGCTACATGTCATGCAGGTTGTCTTGTTGTTTGAGTCGTTCCCTGCACACTCTCCCTGAAGATGGTCTGGACACCTGATTCCCCTGTTCACACGCCTGCTCCCTTACCCTTCCGTCAGGTGTGCTTCCAGACAGCGAATGTCTTTATTCCCATCTCTCATCTGACTCTCTGTCCCTTGTGTGTGGGTGTGGACATTTAAACTATGTCTTGGTTTTGTGTATGCATGCATGCATGAAGTTCTGGATGGGATTTCCTTCTGCTTGTAGGTGTGCAGACACCTGTTGTGAAGAATCTGTTGTTTAGTGTCTGTCTGTTGGTGTGCAGACACCTGGTGTGTATTATGTTTTATGTTTGTATTCCCCTGCCACTGTAGATGAGCAGATGCCTGTTGTATATTATGTTCTTATCTGGTGTACCTGCCTATTCCTATCTAGGGCAAGACAGGTGTTCACTAGGTTCCAGTGTGGGGCTGTTCTTATTGGGACGGTCGCCGTGCTTGTAGGCAGCATAGCCTTCCCTGGGTTTAGTTATATTGTTAGTGTAGGGACTCACAAGATAATGAGGACCCTTGACATGAACTTTTAATCTTATGTATTTTGGCCAAAACTTTAATCAATACCTCATACTTATTGATAATTCCATCTGCCTTGTTGTATTAGTAAATTGGTAAGTATTTAGCTGCCTGATCATGGTGTAGGGTCCTTTTTTCCTTTGTTGCTTGCACATTCAGTCTATGTTTGGTGGGAACAGTGTTCGGTCCAGTGAATATATTTTTCCCTTTAGCCTAAACTAGATTACAATCATGCAGGCAAGAAGAATAAGACCTGCACGAACATAACACTACTCTCCATATAATTAAAAATACAGTAAACTTTGATGGAAAGCACTGTACAGAAGAGTGAACAGACCATTACTACTTTGTCACTGTATAACATAAATAACAGTTAGTGCTAAACAAAATTAGTAATTAGCATATGAAATTCCAAAGTGTCTGAGCTGAATGATTACACATCGAAAAATGTTTTAGAACCTGTAATGATTTCCCTGTTGAGAATGTAGTGTTTAGTTTCTACTCATTTACCACACACGTTTTATAGACTATACAAGTACAGTATACATAAACAGAGCCATGTGATAAAATACAGTAGATGGATCATGTGTTTGTTTTCTTAGCCATTTAGTAAAGGTTGTGTAACAGCAGGACAATTTTACACATCACATTTAAACATATGTGGGGGAACAAGATCTTCTTTCTTCTGCACCGTAAGTATGGCTGTGAAATATGGAGACCTTTCTAATTTACCAGATGAACCAGTCGTAATCACTCAGTAGACCTTGTGTGGCTTCTTATATTAGATGCAACCATCATTGGTAATTAATTACGGATAACAAATACATTTATATAATTAGGAATAAAATAAAGTTGGGCTCTTACTAAAGGTGCTTTAAAATGGAACAATTATTTAAAAAATCATTCAAACAAGTGAAAGTGAACTATAACCGTTCAGTCAAAATGCAGCAAGAGACCAAATGCCATTCATTTTTCTAAAAATATTACATACCTTGAACCACGAACCAATGAAGTTGTTCTTTTTTCTAAAAATATTACATATCTTGATTTACTGAAGTTGCTATTTTACATATGAGAGTTAATTTTAGGGGATAAGAACCACGATCACGCATTCTTCTCCATGGTTTCAGTCCCCATTATTTTTGGGCTTCAATCCGTCTAGGTCACTGCAACATACTCCCGGTTGCAAGTTCGGTCTGAACATTATCTATCAGTGTATACTAATCTGTCTCTCACAAGGGGCCTAGCTTTATCTAGGAGCTCCAGTGTATGTTGATACCGCACTGCTATAAGTGACCCTGGAGTAACAACTGCTATCAGTGGTCTCCCTTTTTTTGTGTTTGTTTGTCCTTTTGGCCTTTATACATTTATTCACAATTAATAAACGTTACATTTTAGAATCTTACCTGTGAACGCTTCTCATATAGATTTTCATTCTCCTGCCGCTGTGAGTTATTCGCAAAGGACCGATTCAGTGCAGATGCAATGTAAATTAGTGGTAAGAGCATGAAACTATCAGAAGACAATGCAAATTTCAGCGTGAACATGTAGGTTGGA
The DNA here is from genome assembly GCF_035609145.1 of Eleutherodactylus coqui. Classification (NCBI taxonomy): domain Eukaryota; kingdom Metazoa; phylum Chordata; class Amphibia; order Anura; family Eleutherodactylidae; genus Eleutherodactylus; species Eleutherodactylus coqui. The sequence continues at coordinate 96,472,436 of NC_089840.1, forward strand.
ATTTGGTGCGATTATCACCTTGGATCTGTGTTTATTCCAGGGACTCTCAACGTGAAACTCCTGTAGACAGTGGATGACTTTCTGGATGATCTGCCCCTATCCTAGCAGAAAGAGGCCACTTGGAGTATGCTTTCCTTACTTCAGTCATCAGCAGTCCCACGGGACTTAGAAAGACATAGAAATATAATTTCCGCTTCTCACATGCTACTCTTCATTTGGCAGTTGGGTTTTACTCTCTCTTACAGGGTACACAGCATAAAATTGAAATCCATGCCATTCTATTTCATCAAAAGGGAGTAACATGCAGTTGTGTGAACTGGCACTTCGGGCACAAAAATTACATTACTATGCGTTGGCACGCGCGTATCGGCCTTATTAGTGCAGACCAACTTCATGCACAAATACGCTCTCTTGCAGCAAACATATGTGCGCATAATTTCGTTTGTAGAAGCCCTCAAGGCTTATTTACAGGACTGTATTTTGTTCTGTATGTTATGCGTGTATTTTACTGAGAGCACACAGACCCATTATAGCCAAATAGAATATACACACAAGTGCTTTTCCATATGGACCAAAGGTCTGTGTGAAAAAAAATTGCAGCATATCCTATTTTTGGCCAAAAGACAGACGAGAATTGGACATGCAATATCCACTGCAGCAGGTATCGGACAGCAAACAGATGTTTTACTCTGCGTGAATCCAGCCTAACTTAGATTGTTCCAGACGTTATTTCTATCACAAACCTGTATATTTAGGATATTTTAGACTTCACAATATTTTATCAGCAGATTATTCAATATAAATTTCAAAACTGAAAAACTTTTCTCATGTAAATATTGCATTTGATAGAACCACATCTGCTGTATTTACACAGGCGATGAAATCATGCAAGTTTTGTGCATCGCGAGACTAACAAAACTCGCACAATAATAGCACCGCTACTTGTAATGGGTGTATTTATTTAGATGACTTTTCTCTTGCAATGATGCTGCGAGATCAAAAGTTTACAGCATGTTCAATTTCTCAGAGTCATCATTTTACAAGAGTCATATCGGTTCACGTTTCTCAGAGCGAGGGCTTAAACAGATGGGTGTGTTTTAGTCCCGTTATGCAGCTGTGAAAAGCGCGGCCGAAGAATGGGACGAAATGAAACAAAACCATTGATTTCAATGGATTCGCTTCCACTTTCGGGATTCTCATGCATTATTACTACGTGCGAGAAAAGACACGACTTGCCCTATCGTTCTCACACGTAATTAATACTACGTGCAAGATAGCGCAGAATCTATCTTCCAGTTTTTTTCTCAAAAACTTGCGCACTAGTCTGGAGATGGAATAGTCAAAAAAAAAACCTGGTTCATGTGCTAAGGGTGGCCAGACACGGGCCTAGACTCATATACGCTTGCTATCACGAGGCGTATATGCGCTATGCAGGGCATACGATTGTGGGCTATTGTGCCTGTTTGAGGCATTTTACTGCGATCTACTTTACTGCGCTGCCGAGACTGATCACATTGGCACGGTCCCAGCAGCACCGTGTTTGTGCAGGCGGCCAATCTACTTAGTAGGCAGGCCAGATGAGTCGGAAAGCGGGTAGCTGACTCGGTAGGCAGACGTAATAGGCCCAGGTGGCAACATTCATCCCTATGAAATCACGCAGTTCTATGCGCAATTTGTACAGACATTGTGCCTAACAATAGAGGATGTCCCGTTTTTTCTCCCTGCTTTTGAAATAATAAATGCTGGAAAGATAGGGCAGAATTTTTTTTCAAACTCCTGTGCTATAGTGCAAAGTTTGAAGGGCCGGATAAGGAGAAGAAATGTCCCTCGTTCAGGCACAACTACACTCCGTACCGGCGGGCGTAGATACACCTACAGCCGTCTGAAACTGCCCTAATACTTTCAAAACACCATTCCAGGTTAATTAGCAGAGTGAGATGTCATGCGTGCACTTTTGAGCAATAATGGTATTTTTTACCATAATGTCACCTGTATTGTGTATTTTTCAGCCGGTTTCCCCTCTTAAGGCTTTAATGACAGTTTTGTCATCTGTGGAAGGGCTAGCTGTGATAATGACCCACACCAAGGAGCGTGGACCCCTCACCTATTCCACAATACTGGGCCTGCTTCTAATAAACCAGCAGGCATTTTTATCAGCATTCTGGCGGCTTTCCTGTGTTTTTCCAGACTAAATAGTGTGATCAATCATCTGCTCTATGAGACATGAGAACTGTCAGAGAATCCCCCCACACAGCGGGGGGAAAATGTTCATTGGGACAAAGATTTTACACTGAAAAGGCCAACACGGCCGCTCTCAATCAAGCTTTAGTTGGAGATAGATCATTTAGAGGGTCTGATCATCAGGAGGGTCTCTATTTCCATGTGCTTACGCAGTTATTCTCCGTCTCTCCCCCTAGTCCTCTCTTATCATAACTTGTCTGCTTGTATTATATATCAAAGCCTCTACAGTCCTTATTGTTTTATGGATCCAACCGCATTGCATGTGCTGCATTATGATGCTTTTGTATGACAGCGTGTTCTCTAAAAGCAATACTTCGAGGGGCGAGTACTTCCATAATATGTTATGCAACGGGACATGCTGCAAATTTGTACTACAGGGCTTTTTCAGGACTTTCACAGGGGTGTATGCATTTTGGTACATGCCTCAGCGCAACATACTTGCCCTATGCACAAAGTGTTTTGGTGTATTTTAATGTACTGTAGTAGGGCAGTGTCAGACTGGCCTGCAGAGGGTGCTAGATAGGCAGTCTGGTACCGAAAGAAAGGAAAAGTAAAGGTTAACACCTGATGGGTGTAGCAGGAAGTGGCTACAAAAGAGCCAGTTTATGCCAGAAAGAGAGGGGACGTTGGCTGAGAGAGTCAGAGAGGCGGTGAAGCGAGCCGCATCAGGGACTTGGAGCCTGAGGTCCGGTGCAGACCAGATGGGTCTGTCACCCTGTCTGACGGAGGAAGTCGCCCTCCAGACACCCCAGGAGGGGTTAGTGGGTCCTACCTTACCTTTCCCGCACATACTATCAACAAGCGAGAATACTACTAATGAAAATAAAACTATTGAAATCAATGCTTTCATTTCATCCCATTATGTGACCATGATTTTCATGGCCGTATAACGCGACAAAATCACGCCCATGTAAAGAAGTCCTTTAATGGCTATTTTGCCTAATGTGTTCCAGATGTGTTCTTTTATTTTCATGGAATTGCGCATCCTGTTGAGCATTGCGCTGTAATTTGTGCAACCCTCCATAGACTTCCATGGAGAGTTTTGGTGTGCAAATACACACAAAAATATAGTCTTTTTTTATTTTTGGTGTGCGCAAATGTGAATGAGCCCATTAAAATCAATGTTTTCAATCCCCCACTTATTGTGTGCGCATGCACTCCCAAATATGCCCATGTATGTGCAGTCATACGCAGCTTTCTCCGCCCACTGGACTCTTCAGCCCAGAATGTGCAGAGATTTGGATGAATAAACTCCAAGTTCTACTGAATCTTACCCCATAAAACTATATATCAATCTGCTCGGCTTCTCCTGCTCTATAACATCATGCCTATAAAATCTTGCTGAAGACTCAATTCCCTATATTCAAACTGGTTTAAACATATAGTAAATCATTATATTTTTTAGTATCATTTTTTGCTGCCATGCTGTTGTGTTATACGGAACAATTATGGTTCAAAGCATCGTTCAAACAAGCAAAACGAAACAATAATTCTTCAGTCTAAACACCGCCAACGACGAGCGATAAATTGTTCACTTTTCGTTGGTTGTCCATTTAATGCAGGCCTAAAAGTCATCGCTGGCTCGTTTCCTTATTGTTCAGTTCAAATTGCGCCTGTTCAGTCCTTCTCCTTAACTTATACAGTGAATGAGAATGACTAAACTATTTCTCATCTGAACGAGCTAACGATGTATCTGCCTGTATAAACAGGCTGCACAAGCGAACAAGAGAACTCTGACCTCATCCGCTCGTTCAAATGATAATCGTTTGGTGTAAACGGAGCCCAAGTTAAGAACTATTTATCTATATATATAAAATTGAATGTATGCGTGTCTGTCTGTCTGTCTGTGTGCGTGTCTGTTTGTCCTTTATGCGCTACTACACCATTCATCCGATCGCCATGAAACTTTGGGAAGTTGTTGAGTACACTCCTGGGAAGATTATAGGCATAGTACAAATATTCTATGATAAATTGCGCGTGCGTGAGCGTCTTCGACAGTTACGACCCCCCCACGTAGATCGTTCGATTTTCATAATTGCCACTAATTCTCTCACTTCCCGATGTCGTAGAAACATGAAATTTGGCACGAGCATTGATTATGTCATAAATAGGAAAAGGTAATGGGTGCCAACTCGATTATTCAATTCTAAGCGCCAAAGAATTAGCGTCCAAATTTTACGTACGGAATCTAATTTTCTCGCTTCCCAATGTCATGGAAACTTGAAATTTGGCACAAGCATTGATTATGTCATAATTAGGAAAAGTTAATGGGTCCCAACTCGATTATTCAATTGTAAGCACCAAAGAATTAGCGTCCAAATTTTACGTACGGAATCTAATTTTCTCACATAGAAACTTGAAATTTGCACGGGCATTGAATATGTCATAAATAGGAAAAGCTAATGGGTCCCAACTTGATTATTCGATTCTATGCGCAAAAGAATTAGCGTCCAAATTTTATGTACGGAATGTAATTTTCTCACATAGAAACTTGAAATTTGGCACGGGCATTGATTATGCCATAAATAGGAAAATTTAATGGGTCCCAAGTCGATTATTCAATTCTAAGCGCAAAAGAATTAGCGTCCAAATTTTACGTACGGAATCTAATTCTCTCACTTCCTGATATATATAAATGAATGTATGTCTGTCTGTCTGTCCTTTATGCATTACTACACCATTCATCCAATTGCCATGAGACTTTGGGAAGTTGTTGAGTACACTCCTGGGAGGGTTACTGGCATAGTACATCTATCCTACGATAGGTGCCGCGCGTGCGAGCATCGTCGACAGTTATGCCCCCCAGACAAAGATCGTTTGATTTCCATCTCAAGCACGAAAGCAAAAGGCATTACGACCAATGGGATGCGTGTTCAACCAGAAAATGATGCATCCGCCGAACGTTTCGCAAGACAATTGCTGGATATTGAGAATGCTGAGGTAAAATGAAAGCTGTGCTGTGATTGGTTGCTATTTCTTATACTGCTGAGGTAAAATGAAAGCTGTGCTGTGATTGGTTGCTATTTCTTATACTGCTGAGGTAACATGAAAGCTGCGCTGTGATTGGTTGTTATATATTATACCACTGAGGTAACATGAAAGCTGCGCTGTGATTGGTTGTTATCTAGATATATAAAACGAATGTATGTATGTCTGTCTGTCTGTCTTCGCAGCAACGCGCGACGGGTAAGCTAGTGGCTTATATAAACATCAATGAGCTAATTATTTACACCAGCCAATGATCGCTAAAAAAATGGCTAATCGGCGATCGTTTTAGCGATAATCGGTGCATCTGAATGTGCGCCCATCGTGCACTTCTCGGGCACTGCTAGCTGATCGTTAAATTCAGTCCAACCTAAAAATCGTCCTTCACTCGTATCAGCAGTTCTCCACGGGGAGTGCTGATAGCATTGTTTCCCTGTGAAGAGCAAGGGATCTGAGCGCAGATAATAGCCCTCGGGCTATTAACTGCATTCAGCTAAGGCTTCATTTGCACACTTAATTGCTATTAAGTAGCTGACTAGCTAATTAATAATTTATGCAATATGATCGCTCAAAGCTGTCACTCAAACTGTCGTCTGAGCGATCTTTGAGCGATCAGTGGCCCGTGTAAACCAGCCTTTAAGCTCTGTAAACTATTTGTTCTGTAGGATTAAGTTATCCCCCAAGATAAGTGTATATACATTTTTTTTGTGTCATACATGTCTATTTTCCCTTTTCCCCCATCTTTATAAGACCGTGATAGGTTAGCAATACCGTAGATTACGTCTGACCTTCTTTAAAACGAACACATGTAAAATCTCTGTGGATAAGGTCATGTGGTTGTGGTTCTGGAAGATCGCACACTGAGATTGTGCTCTTTTCCTCTCTGCATTTGTAGCTTCATATGTTTGCAGCAAATGTTAGTAATTAGGATACTCAAGATGGAGACACAGAATAATGTGCTTTCCTGGATGCTTTGAAAGCCATTTAATGTAAAAGGTAAGTCATAAAATGATCTCATAGCTCTAAAGTAAGGCAAAAAAATGCACTTTTAATGAAAAAGGGTTTGAGGTCATTCTGCAAACAAAGGAGCACTTTGATACATAAAGACCCCTCTGAGGTTAAAAAAAGACAAGAATCTGTCAAATGTAACCTTTGTGAATTTCCCATTCCATCCAAAGAAAGACAAACAAAATCCCAGAATGAAACAATTTACAATTTTGTCTCAGACACACAACCAGAATCCCTGACCTTAATATGACTTTTAGGGTTTTTTCATACTCACATTTTATATTAAAATAAGTAGTAAAATATTCATAAAAGTATAACATTTAGAAATTTGTAATTGAAACACTGTAGGTGAAGAATGACAACACTATGAAATTAAAATAACTATATCTATATCAATCTAGTGTGATAAAAGAATGCCCATAGTCCTGAGAAAACACCCCCTTCAGCTTCAACAATCCCATCCTAAACTTAAACTGCTCAATGCAGAGTACAGTTTCTGGCCAGAAAGCCGCTAGATCACCATTAAGAGAATGGCTAGCCTCATAAATGTGTCTATACTATCTACAGAGGTAGGAGTGGGTTGAAGTATGATGAGAAGATCTGTCACTTCTAATGCTAGGAGAAACTGTAGACTACAAAAAGAGAGAAATTTGGCTTAAGCAGAATGTTTGCGGACTGTTTTGACATATCCCATAGGTGTAACAAAATTGCTTATCTCCATAGAAAGCTTTGGAACGTCAATGAACTACATATAGGGTGCTGATCAGGTGTATACGTAGAAACAATGGGCAAAGCAAAACTTAGAATTGGGGCCCAACCTCAATAAAAAAAATTATATTAGAGGCAGCATAGGTATAATGCAGCGGATTTAGATATATTCGCACAGCTCTAGGATACTTCTAAAAGATACAGTCACCATCTAATAGTCAGATACTAGTTCAAAATAGTGATAGTGATTACAGTGCACTTCCCTCCAGTGATCACAAGTGACATCTTCTGATTGCAAATAAGGGAGATTGAAATTGCGCTCCGAGCGGGGAATATAGAAGAAAAGCGGGGCTGCTTGTCCTATGCACCCAGCTGTTCTCTGCTTGGAGCGCCAGGCTGTTATACAGCTGAGCGCTTCGAGCGGGGTATGCAGAACACAGCTGGAGCACTGTGTTCCTCATACCCCGGCTGTTCACAGAGCGCTCAGCTGGTATACAGCTGTGCGTTCCATGCGGGGTATGAAGAACACAGCTGGAGCGCTGTGTTCTTCATACCTCGCCTGTGTTCAGGGAGTGGGATACAGCTGAAACGATAGTATTAGCTGTATCCCGCTTGTAATTCCTGATAAGGCTGATCATTGTCTTTCAGCATGCTGAAAGACAATAATCAGGGACTGGTTTACGAAAACTGCACAATGTCAGTGCAGTTAGACACAACAGTTATCGATCAAAAGACTGCTTTTGAGTGAATTTTGAGCGTTAATCATTGTGTCTAAATGGGCCTTTACTCACACTGATACACAAATTCTTGTTTGTTTGTTCGTCTTGTTAGTCCATAACCCAAGGCTTTTAGCATATATACTAATAAAGAATTATATGTGTTAGGGTACTTTTTCTGTGAAAAGGCTTCATACGTTTAAAGTTCCTTCTGCCCCAGTGAATTCTGAAAAAAGAGAGATGGAACAATACCGCTGCAGCGCCACCCATTGGAAGGCAGTATTCCTGCAAGTCAATATTAGACTCTTTTTACATGCCTTGCAACAATGACTGGGAATTGAAAACCAAACTAGAATCCATACACACACAGCTGTTTCAGGATGTTTGCCCCTCATCAGTGTGCAGCAGGTTTCTGGCTTAGCTAACAATAGGCCTCTAATGTGGGTCAGGAACGCTATCTTTTCTCCTTAGGGAGAGCACCTAGAAGGCGAGTGAGGAGACTTATAAGGCCATTCATGCTCCTCTGGGTAATATGCACATAAGGGAGATGGAGCAATATCTCTGTCCGATGTCGCAGTAGAGAGTGTTCTGGCAGGGACTCAGGAGTTCACTCCCTACATAGCAGGTGTCAGTTGTGCTATTCGGCTGACAGTCACCTGCAGCGCCCTGGATCAAAGATAATGTTTACCACTTAAATGTTGCAGCCAATTACATCTAAGTAATTAGACAAGGGATGGGCTCCCTGGGCTCTATGATGAAGGCCCCAAGTCTACCATCTTAGTACTTCTAGTAGACCCTGTCAGAGTCAGGGCTAAATAGAATAATCCTGACAGGCACAATACATAAGTATTGCAGTGCATTACACAAGAGATTGCATAATAAAATTTCCTTGTGGGACTAAAGAAAAAATGTATTAAGAGTTTGATACAAGGTAAAAATAATATATTAAAATATCCAAAAAACCTATCCCCATTTATTATTTAAAATATTCTACTTAATAATGCTGATATCTATGCTGTTTCCTTCTACTGTGGCACATTTGCCTTAAGGCCCAGTTAGACGGGATGCATTCTGGGTAAACGATGCTCAACTCTTTTTCCCACATACACTCGCTCCCGTACGGTTGCACGGGAGCTAGTATCGCTGGCTCGCTCACAGAGTGGCCAGCAGGGGGCGGGGTGACAAGAGGATATTTCTCTCCTCGTTCTCCCCCTCCCCTCTTCATTCACTTAACATAGAGGCTGTTCAATTTTGAATCGCTGCTATTTACACTGAACGCTCATCGTTCAGCTCATTGTCTATCGTTTATGCAGCATATACGATGGACGATGAGCAGATCGCAGATCGCTCAGTGTAAATAGCAGCCGTTCAGTACTGAACGGTCACTATGTTAAGTCAATGGAGAGGAGCGAGGGAGAGCGAGGAGTGAAATCTTCTGTAGCTTCCCCGCTATGAGTCAGCAATACTAGCTCCCGTGCAACAGCACAGGAGCGAGTATGTGCGGGGACAGGCGTCGGGCATCGTTGGCCCAGCATTTGTCCCGTGTAAATGGGCCATAAGTATATCTGTAACATCTGTAGCTATTACATGATAATCTTTTTCTCACTGGTGGTTTAATTGTTTGCAGATTATCATTAATCCTTGATGTAAGGAGGAGGATATCAATTAAGTATTACCCAGGGGTATGCATAATATCAGCTCACTGTCACATTAGTATTACATCCACCCACATAAAAACAATGTAATGCACAAAAGAAAAGTACAGCACTGAGCCAGCCCTCGGGTAAGATTCAGGCGTAGACAATTAAGGTTGTTCCAGCATTGGATGAATATAAATGTCAGAGCTTTAGTCAAACATAGAGATTATAATAGGCAGTGTGAATTAAATAGAATCCTCCACTTTTATTTTTTTATTCTAATAATGCTCTGCATGTTCACAGAGAAACTGTTTCTTGTTTTTTCTTTCCCACATGCTTCATAGGTTTCGATCCAGATAAGCGGAGTTCCCTTTTTTCTTTCTGTACCCACCCCAAAATTTATAAATAAAGAATTTATACAAAAAAGAAAAAAAATAAATAAAAGCGCCACTAATGCTGTTATTATATGGGCTGTACAGCCTGTCTATTTTCTTCTATATCTTTTGAATAAACTTTTGACTTTTATATTCATCCAATACTGGGGCAAACTCATTTGTCTACACCATTACCCAAAGGTGGTTATTTAGTTTTTAAACCCAAAACTGGCTATCTACTTTATATAATTGTGTAGTACAAACTTGTAAAATGTTGATTTACTTATTTATTCTACTCAATTATTTAGCACATCCATATTCTGCACCACTGTCCACAGATATGTCATATGTTACATTTTTTTAGTAAATGGGTTTTCCCACGATACATTTTTTAAAAATTGCTGGTCATTAGAGATGAGCGAGCATGCTCGGATAAAGCAGTTACTAGAGCGAGCATCGCTCTTTTTGAGTAACTGCTTACTGGTTCAAGCAGGCTCAGGGGGGACGGCGGGGGGGGGGGGGAGTGAGAGAGATCTCTCACTTCCCCCCCGCTACACCCCGCCGCCCACCCGACCCTGCTCGGACCAGTAAGCAGTTACTCGAGAAGAGCGATGTTCGCTCTAGTAACTGCTTTATCCGAGCGTGCTCGCTCACCTCTACTGGTCATGACATAAAACAAAAAAGAGACAATAGTCACCTGTCTTCAGCATCTAGATAACAGCTGAGCAGCTTGGGTAGCTCTAGCTTCTAGTGTGTGTATATATATCCGACAGAAGTCAGGTGACTGCTACAGCCAATGAGAAGCTGCAGCATTATCATCCCAAACTCCTGGCACTATGGTGCCCAAGATGCGAAAAACACAATTTGGGGCAGCGCTCTGGAAGCAAAAGGAAACAACTAATCTAGTATATAAGTTAATTCAGAATGGGGTCTCTCCAGGTGTATACAGCCAAACCCAAAAGGTTTCAGGTTGACAGTAACACCCTGACAGTGTCCCAATGGCCCGTGGTATAATACCTGTCATTATGTACATTGTACATCCACCAGAAATGGAGAGCAGCTGGATCGTCGCCAGAAACCACGTGAGGTGTTTGGGAAAAAGCAATGCAAACACAAGGTGCGAAAATTCATCCCATGCTCATAAGGAATGAATTCAAGGGAAATTCCAAATAAAGAGACACTTACTTATGGGGGGGAGTGTCACATATCTTCGAGACCCCCTATATGATAGAGTTTAAGCCAAAAGCATGAATCCAAACTAATACTTACCCCTCCCTTCACTTCCCCCCATAAGTAAGTGCCTCTTTATTTAGAACTTACCTTGACTTCATTTCTTATGAGCGCATGACAAATTTTTACGCCTTGCGTTTGCAGTGCCCAAGATGTGTGCGCTGATGCCAGGAGTTCGGACGGACTCTAATTGGCTGCAGCAGTCATCTGACTTCCGCTGGACATACATACCAGGAGCGAAAGTCGTAACTGCTCAGCTGTTTTCCAGGGAGCTGAAAATACGTGAGTATTGATTTCTTTTTATTTTATGCCATGCCCAGTGATTACATTTTTTTTTGTAGTGGGAAAACCCATTTAATACATAAAACTTTCAAGGCAAATGTCTTATTATTATGAATGTTGGATTTTTTTAAAAAGTTCAACCAATATTGTGTAAGATCATTTGCTGAAATGGTGAAATAAAAAACCCCAAAACAAATGCCTATGTCATAATATTCTGCCAGTCATCTGGAGTTATGAGGGGGGCAGTGTACTGCATCGGTACAAAGGGAAGTTGCAGATGAAACCACTCTATTAGAAGAAAATCTAATGACAACTGTAGTGTCCCACAACAACATTCTGGACCCTTCCATTATTGTCATACATGTTTGTCTTATGTGGATGCACTGTGCAAAGCTGTTATGTCTATTTTCTGTATGTGTGTTGCACAGCTGCAGCGTCTGAAGGGTTAACTCCCTTAAAATCATTGCCTGTGAGCTTGGCTGAATGTTGAATGTATCTATCTTACAGTGTCATGTGACGTGGTGTGGATGAATCTATAAGTATGAGTGATTGGGTTCCAGAAAAGGGTTCGGATCCATCTTCTTCGCTGAGGAGCACCTATCTACCATCCGAGGGTTTGCTACCAAAGAGGTGCATAAGGGCACCATTAGCCCTTGTGTTGCTGAAGATGGAGAGCATTACATCATACTGTGCAGGACAGATAGTTCGTATCTTGCGAAATTCGTAACTCGAATGTTCGCAAGTCAGGGACTATCTGTACTCTGTAAGCAGCAATACAATAGATAGACGCCTTATCATGGTTTCAGTTAGGTTTGCAACATTTGGGATCAGCCATATTAGAGCACATTTTCATACATATCAAAAAGATAAATATGGGATACTCCGATTAATTTTTTTTTCATTCATTATGTTACTAGTACCCCAGTATACAGTACACTAGTGGGTTAATATGACCTTATTTAGTTATTCCTTTCTACCAGAAAATCCCTGAAATCCCTTCCTGTTAATTATGTTATCTCATTGCAACCGCCTGGTTTACTTGGCTTTGTGCTCTCTCAAGGAGTCAATACTTTAGTCACCAGAAGCTGCATGGACTGTACCACGCATGCACTTCACAGGGGTGACAGAGCCTGTTATCACAATTGCTGATGATCGTTAGAGGCTCCAATCACACAGTTGTAATGGAGGATAAAACAATTTAGCCACCCTGACTATATATATAGATTTTTTTTACATTTTTTTATGTTGTGGCCTTGTGTAGAGTTTTCCTCATCATTCTGCACTCAATGCCCCATAATGACAAAGTGAAAACAGAATGTGAGAAATGTTTGTAAGGTATTAAAAATAAAAAAGTAACATTTTGCATTGACATAAGTATTGAGACCCTTTGCTGTGACACTTGAAATTTAGCTCTGGGGGCTTCCCAGTTCTCTTTATCATCTTTGAGATGTTCTTACTCTTTGACTGGAGTCACCTGTGGTAAATGTAGTTGATTGGACATCATTTTAAAAGACACATCCCTGTCTATATATGGTCTTACAGCTCACAATGCAAATCAGAGCGAAGACCAAGCCGTGAGAAAGAGCTCTGGAACAGCATTGTGTGGAGGTACAGATCTGGGGAAGGCAACAAAAAATGCTGCTACACTGAAAGCTCCCAAGAGCACATAATTGTTAAATGGAAGAAGTTCAGAACAACCCGGACTCTTCCTAGAGCTGACTGACCCACCAAACTAAGTAATCCAGGGAGAGGGAGAAGTTACCAAGAAATGGTCCCTCTGGGTGAGTGCCAATGATCCTGTGTGCAGATGATAGAAACTTTCAGAAGGTCAACCATCACTGCAACCCTCCACCAATCTGGGCTGTATGGCAGAGTGCTCAGAAAGAAGCCTCTCCTCAGTAAAATACACATGAAAGCCCACCTGGAGTTTGTGAAAGAGCACCTAAAGGACTCTCAGACTGTGAGAAACTGTGAGAATCCCGTTTGATTAAAGCAACATTGAACTTATCATCCTCAATTCTAAGCATTATCTCTGGAGGAAACCCAGCAGTGCTCATCACCCCCCCCCCCCCCCCCCCCCAATACGATCACTACAGTTAAGCATGGTGGTGGCAGCATCATGCTGTGGGGGGTCTTTTTCAGGGAGACTGATCTGGATTGATGAAAAGCTAAATGGACTAAGGTACAGAGATATTCTTAATAAAAACCTAATCCAGAGTGCAAGAGACCTCAACATGGGCAGAAGGTTCACCTTTCAACAAGACATTGACCCTAAGCATACAGCCAAGACCATGTGAATGTCCTTGAGTGGCTCAGCCAAAGCCCTGACTTGAACTCAATCGAACCTCTCTGGAGCAACCTGAAAATGACTGTCCACAGCTTGTCCCCATCCAACTTGCTAGAGAAGAATGACAGAAAATCCCCACAACCAGATATGCAAAGCTTATGGCATCATACCCAAGAAGACTGGGGGCTGTAATTGTTGCCAAAGCTGCTTCAACTAAATACTGAGAACAGGGTCAGAATGCTTATGTAAATGCAAAAAGTTAGAAATCTTTGGAATTTTTTTTAAAGTAAAAGCTAACATTCTGTTTTCACTTTATCATTAGGGGGTATTAAAGGGGTTGTCCCGCGGCAGCAAGTGGGTCTATACACTTCTGTATGGCCATAATAATGCACTTTGTAATGTACATTGTGCATTAATTATGAGCCATACAGAAGTTATAAAAAGTTTTTTACTTACCTGCTCCGTTGCTGGCGTCCTCGTCTCCATGGTGCCGACTAATTTTCGCCCTCCGATGGCCAAATTAGCCGCGCTTGCGCAGTCCGGGTCTTCTGCTTTCTTCTATGGAGCCTTTTGTGCAGGATGCCGGCTCCGTGTAGCTCCGCCCCGTCACGTGCCGATTCCAGCCAATCAGGAGGCTGGAATCGGCAATGGACCGCACAGAAGAGCTGCGGTCCACGGAAGCAGAGGATGCCGGCGGCCATCTTCACAGGTAAGTATAGAAGTCACCGGAGCGCGGGGATTAAGGTAAGCGCTCCGGTAAGCTTTCTGTACGTCCCTGCATCGGGGTTGTCTCGCGCCGAACGGGGGGGGGTTGAAAAAAAAAAAAACCCGTTTCGGCGCGGGACAACCCCTTTAAGTGCCGAATTATGGGGGAAATTTTTTTTTTTTTTTTACAATTTGCACAAGGTCACAAGATAACAAAATGTAAAAAAATGAAAGGATCTGAAGACTTTTCAGACCCTTGTACATATGGTCATCAGCTTATTTAGAAGAATATATAAAATACTGATATTTACACAGTCCTTCCAGTAGGCAGGGATGGTATTGGCTGCAGCTGGTCATATGATGTGCTGATGCATCATCCAAATAAGATTTGACCGGCAGCAGAGTGGCTTATAAAGACCTGTTTTTTACATCTAAGCCATTCTGCTACCGCTCAAATCTTATTTGGATTATCTGTGTGATATGAGAAGTGGAGTTCATTCTCTGTGGTCAACTGTGCAGAATCTGCCTCCCCGGGTTTGAGTTTGGATCCAAGTGCTGCTGGTGCTATTCTTTCTGTGCTGATGCATCATGTCATTGCTAGCACAGCATAGAGGCAGAGAAAGCAGGAAAAACCTCTAAAAATCAAGATGGTTTCTGATATGCATCAGACAGGAGGCTGCACTGCATGGAAGTTACTGCAGTAACTGTCGAAAGTTTGATAGAAATTGAGTAAGTTGAAAAAACGTGTTGTTTTTTTTTTTCTACTGGAATGTCCCTTTAAGTTCAGTGAAAGATGTAGCACAGGAAAGTACAAGTTCTACTACATGCATGTTTCAGTTTTGTTTTGGCTGATAATATCCATTTTGCGAAGGAATCTTGGCACTAAATGTTTCACTAAACAATTCAATATTCTCAATATCCCCGGCCGAATTTGTAGGTGAAATGTGAGAATGGTCAAACTGATGCTTTGTACAGTTAGAGGGCATGTGCATTAAGATTTTGTAAGCTTATTAAGATTGTTGAAGCTTTTATTTTTGCATTTTTCAGATAACAAGAGTGAAAAATAAATAGATATACATATCACAACAACACAGAAACCTTATATACAAATATATGTTTTTAAAGGAAAAAAACTTCAAGGGCCACCATTAAAGGGGTTGTCCCGCGGCAGCAAGTGGGTCTATACACTTCTGTATGGCCATATTAATGCACTTTGTAATGTACATTGTGCATTAATTATGAGCCATACAGAAGTTATAAAAAGTTTTATACTTACCTGTTCCGTTGCTGGCGTCCTCGTCTCCATGGTGCCGACTAATTTTCGCCCTCCGATGGCCAAATTAGCCGCGCTTGCGCAGTCCGGGTCTTCTTCTTTTCTGAATGGGGCTCCGTGTAGCTCCGTGTAGCTCCGCCCCGTCACGTGCCGATTCCAGCCAATCAGGAGGCTGGAATCGGCAATGGACCGCACAGAAGCCCTGCGGTCCATGGAGACAGAGGATCCCGGCGGCCATCTTCAGCAGGTGAGTATGAAGACGCCGGACCGCCGGGATTCAGGTAAGCGCTGTGCGGGTTGTTTTTTTAACCCCTGCATCGGGGTTGTCTCGCGCCGAACGGGGGGGGGGGTTTAAAAAAAAAAAAAAAAACCGTTTCGGCGCGGGACAACCCCTTTAAGTGCTATACAAGTAATAACGAGGGGGCTTTATCCTGGTACAGATTCTCAATACTCTGTACTCCACAGGCGTACTGGGGACCTCACACTGACAGGACTTTATTCTCCGCAGCTTTGCTTCTCTCCTTGCTCTAGACTTTTAGAGGGGGGCTCATAGCAGGAGGCAGCACAGAGCTCATCTACATGTGTGTACTGCTGGAAGGAAAGGACGGAGGATTTTCTATGGGATTGTATGTTGGATGGGGCAGAAGAGAGGATAAAGAGATTCTTTTTACGTGGGACAATATTAAATCTTCTGAAAGGAGGGGGAGAAATATGTTTTACTTGAAACTGTTGGAAGGGGCAGAAGAGAGAATAAGAGATTTGCTTTACATGGGAAAGTAGATTTGATCTTCTGAAAGGAGCGAGAGAAATGTCTTACATGGAACTGTCTGTTGGAGGAGTATTATTAAGGGGTAAGGCTATGGGGAGTGAGGTTTTTTTACATGGGACTGCGAGAGAAGATGATGTGAGGGATTGTATGGTGTTTACATGGGACTGCACGTTGGGGCTGAGGGGAGTGATCTTTATTTGCATAAGGCTTTTTTCCCACGAACGTATATTGGCCGTCCATTTTCACGACCGGCCGATATATGCTGTGATCTGATGCATTGGATTCCAATGCATCAGATCACATGGCCATATTCCTGAGACGTAAAAGCGCCCGGCCGGCCAACATAGTGCCGAGTGTTTTTACATCAGGCCCAAAAGATAGTTCTGGAACTATCTTTTGGCCGGAATACGCCATCCGCTGCATGGGCTCCTAACAAGCCGTGACAGCATGCTAAACTGCCTCCCTCTGCTCTCCTCCCTGCTCGCTCTTTGCAATAGGAGAGGGCTTGGCGGGGTCCGCACTAGGCTCCACCCCCGTCTCGCCCCAGTCTACAGCCAGCAATAGGAGGAGAACAAGGGTGAGCCTGCGAGAGGAAGGGAGGGGAAAGGGGCGACGGCATGGTCGGCGTATATGCGCCGGGTCCCATGCCGTGTGAACGGACACACAAATGGTAGATTTGTGCACCCATTCACAAGGTTTAACGCCACAGGTAGTAGTGTATATCAGCCGACTGTGAAAATGGCAGGCGATATCCACTCATGGGAAAGAGCAGTGAGACTGTATAATGGAAGAAATAAAGTCACAGAGAGGGTGTTTTTTGCACGGAACTGGATGATAGAGCAGTTAGTGGAAGGGGGGAAATATAACCAAATGGGCCACAAGGGGTCACTATAAGAAGGGACATAGAGGCTCAGCATAACTAAGAGGAGCCACAGGGGGTCACTATAATTATGCTGCCTGCTCTGTGGCCCCATTTAACTATATAGGGGCCCCAGAGGCGCACTATTTTCTATGGGGGAGTTACTGAGAGGAGCATTAGGGTTAATGGCAGGATGGGAAGAGTGCGCAGAAATGAGTCATGGTTGGTGATGGTGATCCGGGTTCAGATAAAGAAGTAAAACAAAAACGGACGTAACCAATCTGAGAAGACGTCACCTGTAATCACTGGAGTTACCTACATTGTATTCACTATCACTGTGTAGGACTGGTATCCTGGCTTGTATGTGCTCCAAAATGGTATAAATGAAACATCAGCTCATTCTGCTAAAAACAAACCCTCACATAATAAAATAGCGATGGCTTTCAGAATATGGCAAGTTAAGTGTTTTTTAGTACAAAAGTAGTAAGAAAAAAATGTCTACATATTTTGTATCCCAATAATTGTACAGTAATTTATATGTAATTATAATTACATACAGTACCTTGTTTTAACCCTCATTATCTGGGTTTAAAAAATCTTCACCTGATGGCAGACCCAGGTAAGTGGACCTTTATAAAAACTAGCTGAGTACCCGTCATTCAATAGTAAATGAGATGTGATCACCCAGGGCTGGGCCCTCCTCTCCAAGGAACCCAGAGGAGCTGTATTGGCTGCCTATATGGCATATACACCTTTGCCCCATGATAATACCTGGAAGAACACATTACATACAGTACTGTAGAGAATAACACAGCCTGATTGTATGGAGATGTAAATGAGCTGAATCTGTCAATGAAGTAATGTTACATTTCTAATTTTATACATTGTGATATTATGATGTGTTATATGTGATTTTGCATAAGCCCACAAGTCAAATGATTCTATTATATTAATTTAGAGCAGTGGTTCCCAAACTTTTTCAGGTATGGAGCCCTTTTCGAAGCAAAAGATTTTCGTTCAGCCCCAGGGTGTGGTCAGGGGAGGGGTTAGGGTGTGGCTTATCACAACATATCATTTTTACCTCCGTCGTTTTAAAAAGGACAGGGACGTTTAAAAACAAAAACAAAAAACATGGAGTAACGCTGGAGCACTGGATGGGCTATTGCTATACATTATATTTAAATTAACATACTGCCAAATTAAATCCTGTACCACATGTCAATATCCACACTGGTTTTGTGCAGATTTTTTCCACAGCGTGTGGATGAGATTTTCAAAATCTGCCACAGCTACTGTAAACTCCACAGCAAATCCGCCCCGTGTAGTAATGGTGGCCCCAGTAGTCATAGTGACCCCTTTTGTGGCTTCAGTAGTATTAGTGAGCCAAACAGTGGCCCCAGTAGTAATAGAGACCCCCCACAGTGGCCATAGTACTAACAGTGCCCCCCCACACACAGTGGCCCCAGTAGTAAGTAAACCCCACAGTGGCCCCAGTAGTCATAGTGACCCCCACAGTGGCCCCAGTAGTTATAGTGACCCCCACAGTGGCTCCAGTAGTAATAGCATCCCCCACAGTGGCCCCAGTAGTAACAGTGACCCCCACAATAGCCCCAGTAGTAATAGCGACTTTCACAGTGGCCCTAGCAGTAATAGTGACCCCCACAGTGGCCCCAGTAGTAATAGTGACCCCCACAGTGGCCTCAGTAGTAATAGTGTCCCCCCACAGTGGCCCCAGTAATAGTAACCCCACAGTAGCCATATTAGTAATATTAATCCCCTCAGTAATATTAACCCCACAGTAGCCACAGGAATATAAACCCCCTCAGTAATATTAACTCCCTCAGTAGCCCCAGTAATAATAGCCCCCCAACTCATATACTTGCCTTTTCCTCGTAGTCAGTGCTGCATTTCCTCTGCTCAGCGCTGATCCTGGTGCACACTGACAGCAATGTGTGCACCCACAACACTTCCTCCCTAAATCCTCTCCTGCAGAACTGAGGAGGAGAGGACTCAGGGAAGGAGGATCCCGGGTGTACACTGACGTCAGAGTGTGCACCGGGATTAGCGTTGCAGTGTGATTACCGGCCGGAGAGCTGCGGCACCCCGCTGGTAATCACTACAGTTGTGAGTGGCTGCTCACCACGGAAATCCTTGGTTTAAGCCCCTGACTGTCGATCGCAGAGCCTCAAGGGCTCTGCGGAGCACAATTTGGGAACTGCTGATCTGGAGAGTAGTCATGCTGCAAGGTAGAACCATAGAAATAAAGAAACTAAACTGTTTATTTTTTTTTGGTTTTGCAGTTAAATTCATCTTAAAATTGGCAAGCGTTCTTTGCTACATACAGGAGCTGTGTCAGGTTTTCTAACTGGGACAAAGCTATATAGGGTGCAGAGGTAGCAGGCACACCTGGTGCCTAAGGGCACACTAAGACCCATCACATAAGGAGACACCAAAAATGGCACATGGTTGGTGGTGGGGACAGTTACAGAATTTGTATTGGAGCCTGTGAACCTCAAGTTAAGCTTCCAGTTGCATCTCTTTCCCAGCAGAAATCGTGAGCAATCTGAATTCATTTAATAAATGTGGTTTCTCCTGCACTTGAATTTCCCTTTATTCATGAGTGTAACCTATCTGATTGATTGAAGCTGTGTGTATAACATGGATAGAATACAAAGTAGGCTTAAAGACTTGTAATATGCTGTATTTGACAAGAAGTGTCCTATTTAACAGTAAACCGTTCCTGTTCTGCATTAGATGTACATTAATGTACAACATGCATACAAATCAAATGACTTCAAACAACTTCCTGATGGACTATTATCTGTCTACATTGCTGCACAGGAAATGCATCTCTATGCAATGTGCGTCTTGTTAATCTGTGTGATATACATCAATTCATAAATAAAATAATCCCAAAACATGAAATGCACATGATATAGTTGTAAACATTTACCCCCAGCTCCAGGCCAAAAAGAAACATTTGGATTTGGTCTAAGTGAATGCCTACAATAGTGATAACAAATTCAAAGTATCTGACCTTAAAATACAATACAGCATAATGTAACCAACCTGTTCTGCATATGTTCTTCTTCAGAGAAGATATTTTAGGTGGATTCACATCATGGTCAAAAGTCCAAATGGAAACATGTAAAGAAACACTTCAAGAAGTAATGGGTTAGGAGTAGAGATGAGCGAGCCTACTCGGCCATGCCCCTTTTTCGCCCGAGCGCCGCGATTTTCGAGTACTTCCGTACTCGGGTGAAAAGATTCGGGGGGCGCCGTGGGTGAGTGGGGGGTTGCAGCGGGGAGTGGGGAGGAGAGGGAGAGAGAGAGGGCTCCCCCCTGTTCCCCGCTGCTACCCCCCGCTCCGCCACGCCTCCCCCCGCCCCCCGGCGCCCCCCGAATCTTTTCACCCGAGTACGGAAGTACTCGAAAATCGCGGTGTTCGATCGAGTAATTACTCGAAATGAGTATATTCGCTCATCTCTAGTTAGGAGTAACTTATTTGGGAAAGCTAAAAATGATCATGAACTTGTAAACAAAGTTTAGAATTAATATAAAGTTCAAAAATAACAATAGCATGGCTTCTGGGTGTCCTGCCCTCGTATATATGGATCATCACACCAGTTTCATCACATTTGATAAGATCAGTTCTTTACTGAGGTGTCACATCATTTATACATATTGATTAATATAGGTGATACTCAAGGGGCATTGTAACCTTATCATTCAGGTATGCCTAATTATTATGCAATGCATCAGAGAAGAATACAATGAGAAACACTCAAGTGATGTTTCCAAGCTTTTCTATTTAATTGTTCCAATGCAAGAGGTTATATAGTGTGTCATCCCCCACAAATCAAACATCAAAGTATACAGCATGTGTGATACTGCTCTTTCAGTAAAATATCACCAAGGTTAATTATGACAAAGCTGCATGTTCACCGTCTGAGACCCTCTTAGTAAAATTTTAATACAATACTTGTCTTTTGCACACATACTTCTAGCTATACACATGGCACAAATATTATACACACAACACTACTGTATAAAATATAATTCAATACTTTCACACACATCCTATATCTTCTTGGATATTGAAACATGATTTTAAAGAAAAATCTAGCTATAGGGATAATATGGCTTTGCAGTAGCCGCTAAACAGTGAATTGTTGTGTGCCCGTATCCCTAGGCATATATTGCGTTAGTACAGTATATCATAAAAAGTCCTTATTATAATCTCAAGGATCCTTTTACAATACCCTATTAACAATGGTTTCTACCTTGAAATGTGGCTTGAATCATACTTGTTCTAAGTAATTGTGTTGTAAACTGAAACTCTGTAACGGAGATGCAGTAGATCTCTTAGTGTGCCTATGAATTAATACATATGTCACAAAAGTGATTTGTCATACTCCAAACATTACACTTAATCCTAATTATGTTTATTCACCTCCAACTGTCAGGGGCTGCTTTCTTCTAGTCTAATGACAAATGACATCCTGCAGCCATATGCCAACACATGAATTGTAGTGGGTATATTCTGCTATGTACTGATATCAAACAGCAGACATATAATTGATGACTCAAGTTTTTATTGTTTGTTTAAAGAACTAAATGGATATCTGGAAAGTAATGGTTTTTGAACATCAATGTTTAGCACATAATGAACTCCAGATGCAATCTATCATATACATATAAGGCTGCTATAATGTGAGATTCTGAGCTTTTGTATAACTCTTTAGTGGTTAAGAGAGATTAACTTGTGCAAACCTTTTAGTCTAAATGCTACGTTGTCAGATTTTAATACTTGGACGGCAGCAATAACTTAATGAGCTTGATTTATATGAAACCTTACTACTTTAAAGGAGCCTGGAAATTTTTTTAAAACTATTTCTCACGCTTTCTTTAGCTCCCACAAGCCCCCATGTACCTTTTCGTTTTTATTTGGGTTCCCCCAAGAATCACCACTGCACAGCTGTATTGCTTACATTTGCAGCTTCCGGACGCAGTTGTGTTTGGTTCGTGTCCAGCTGAAGTCTCATCATACTATGCGCTGGTAGAGGGAGAGGTGGTCCGGCATTCATGGTTACAATCACAGGAAGATGAACCATGCATGCCCACAATAAAAGCCAGCAACGGTGGACGGGACTGAAAGAAAACCTGGTGGAATATAATAAAGTTAGTGCCTTTGGGATAACGTGACTAGTAATGAGTAATTAGTGGAATAAGTGGTTCATTTCGGGAGCAGACGATTTCACTAAAATCATCGTGAATCTGGATGTCCGATTCTGACTCCCATTAAAATTAATGGGAGTAAAAATCAGCTCCCCTAATTTGCCCTACAGAGGGTACCAGTGGAGCCAAAGCCCTTCAAACTGCATGGAAAATTCATGTACACATCTGGGGAACACTGCGCCTTCCCAAATATTGGTAAAAATAGTGTACAGTGGTGTGGGGTCACTAGTAGCATAGAGATGCCTCTAAAAACAAAAGAAGGACCTCCTAGATCAAAAATTGCACCAAAGGAGTCTACAAGTATATGCCTGTTTTTAAAGCAATGTCAAGTTGCTACCAGGTGAACAGAACACTCAAGCATGGTCCTTCTCCAAAGAACATCTGTAGAGCTACCAAATATGCTGCACAAGACAGCAGATGTGTTGCTTGTTTTAAAAGCAATGTGATGTATTTTCGAAAGACAAATTTCATCAGGTGAACAAAACACATCCTCATCCAAGGAAAAGCAGTAGAACTTCCAAAAAATACACCAGTGGAGACAGAAGGTGTGCTGCTTGTTTTAGAAGCATTGTCATAAATTTTGCAAGGGACAAATTCTACAAGGTGAACAGAATAGTCAAGCATGGGCCTTCTCCAAGGAAAAGCTGTAGAGCTACAGCGGTTTCTTGTGCTTTAGTAAAGGAGGACATTGACTCAGTGTGCTGTTAAGGATATGTAATATCCTTGGCCATGTTTGCTGGACAGTGTGTCCATGGTCAGATGCACTCTGCCATTGAAAGCGTTCTGCAGCACCAAGGACACTTTATCACTCATATGGTGGTGCAAGGCAGGGAGATTTTTGGGGGAAAACAAATGTCGGCTGGGAATCTGGTACTGTGGTATTGCAGAAGGCGTCTGTGTCCACTAGCCTGAAGGGCAGCATTTCCATTGCAAGCAGCTGCGCAATGCTTGTGTTCAGGCTCTGTGTTCATAGATGGTTGGACTGGTATTTTGTTTGCATTCTCACAGCTGGGGGATGAAGGGCTGTCTGGTGACCTGGAGCATGCTGGAATATGTGGTAGATGTCATTATTGGTGAAGGTGGTGATGATGGTGGCAGCTCAACTTCTGCTCTCTATTTTCCACTTCCTGCTCTGAAGTCTACTACTCGGTTGTCAATTGCTGAGGAGAGGCCTGAAGTAGGCATACTACAATCTCTACTCAAAACTACCTTTCTGTGTTTAGAGGCTATTGTGTCAACATGGAGGGAAATGGAGGAAGAGGTAGCTAGAGCAGTGGAAGGTAGAGCAGGATGAAGCTGACTCATTGCCCTCTGATCCAGGTGGGCGCTGAAAGGTAGTGGGTGGTGTGTCTTCATATGCCTGTTCAGACACGTTGTGTCAACCTTGTTTATATGCTCGGTACATTTTAAATGAGTATCACAGACCTTGCAGATAACCACTCTTCTGTCATCATCTGCAGTTTCAAGGAATACCTAGGCTGCACAAGTCCTGTGAGCAGACCTAATGGTAGGCCTGATATTGGACTTGCAATGACTAGTAGTAGCTGATGGTGACGGTACAGCCCTTGTGTTTTTCTGCAACACCATACTCCCGGTCTTAGCAAGGTGCTGCCCTACAATGTCCACCTTTTTCTCTTCCTCTTGCAAGCTGCTATGATGACTCTCCCTGCTTGTCCATGTTGGGTCATCATCTTCCACCTCCTCTACCTCTTTGTCGTTCTTCTCCTCCTCAGTTGACTTCTATGGCAGAGTGAGCACCACAAGCTGGCACCTCCATTTCCACATCCCTCTGAGCACACATTTCCTGTAAAGACCTCATCTTCCTTTTCAGAGGCAAAAAATAGTTTGGCATCAGTGCATTCAATGTCTTGGTCTTCTTCCATTCAACCCCATTCAAGTAAACAGGATGAGTTGTACTTCTAGACCTGACAAAGTTGAGATGCTTTGCCTGTGTAAGCAATGAAAGAGTTCCCTGCAGCTCAAATACTAGAGGCATATCTAGTGTTTTCTTGCATGTTATTTGAAGCATAAAGCTTATTATTGTTTTGCTTTAAAGGGATTGTGCAGACCTATCAATAGTAGATCAGCAGGGTTTGCTGCCTGGGACTCCCTCTGATCAGTTGTTTTCTGGGCTGGCCCTATTCATTTCAATGAGAACTTTGCCTGTAATACCAGGTTTGGCCACTGCAGTGAGAACAGAGCTGTGTGTATCTTGCAAAAATGATCTCCATGCAGAAGAGCATCAGCCCAGAGAAAGATGATCAGAAAGGGTCCCAAGTGTCAGACCCTGCCGTCTACTCTTGGTGGACTATCTTGTAGATGGGCCATCGATAGTTTACAACTGGACAACCCCTTTACAGATGCTTACCTGTAAAAATGAATAGATTGAAGATGTAAAAGAAGTCAATTTTGAATGTTAAATGTATCTTATTCTTCCTATCCTTTGGGCATTTAGGCCTCAGACATACCCTATGTCTTAACACTGCAAAGACGACAATGTGCCAGTCTGCATATAAATGTGTCTTGGCTAACAGGCAGAGTGGGTATGGCATGACTAAATTTCATTATCATTATTTTTATTTTAGGTAGAAGTTATCTTTAGCTGAACAAATGGAAAGTTTCATTAGTCATAGCCTGCTGTCTTCAATCCTATATATTTTCTATTTCTGTGGGGGCTGAGTTTAACTGGAAATATATATTTGCTCAGTTTCATCTTGCACACATATGTAGCATTCTGAAAACAGAATTATGTTCACTGTGGAAGAAGAAAAATTGGATAATATATACATTAGCGCAAAGACGTTCTCATTAGCCCGTAATAGATCTAAGGGGTTGGATTACGTATGAGTGAAATAAGGACATAAGTCAGAAGGAAACTATCAGACATCTTCGTTTACAATAAGTTTATTAAAACCAAGTGTGCAATTAATATCACACTCCGACACATGGCATTCTATAAGAAGTGTATGTGAAACCAATAACACATTGATCATAAACAAATGTTAGCTGACAACACTGCAAACACATTGTGGACCCTTGGATAAAAAGATGTATTTACAGAAAATCGATGTTTTGAAATTGCATGTCAAAATGTTTACACTTCTTATAACGGAATTTCCAAATTAAAAAAAAAAACATTGTTCATGATCAAGTAAAAATGCAGCATATCTTTGCAAGAAAATCAATTTCTTATCTTTCTTTTCATGCAGTTGTATCCCAGGCTAGGAGCTACAGTCATGTGAAACGCTAAGCGCACCTCATATAAAGTCTTATGTCCTACTTTGATTTACCTAACTACTCCTAATGGTGATTGGGGCATGATATTATTAATTAGCCGTTTAATTATGCATATAGTAGTTATACCTCATTTATGCCATTTGCACTTGCACTTTATAGTCTGCACATAAATATCTTATATCCTATTAGGGCCCTGTGCACGTAATATGCAGAGAATAGAACCCATTGATTCCAATAGCTTCATTCTCATTTCTCTTTTTTACGCACACATTGTACGTGCACAAAACCCCCCCACAGTATGCTCAATTTTTTTTGTGCAGATTTTCGCAACAAACGTCCCTATAGAAGGTCTATGCGCACGAAATACGCATGCAAATGAGCAATATGTAGCACCATTTAGTGAAAAAAAGAATGCATTTGGATCTTTTTAGGCTAAATAGCCTTTTAAATCACAGCGAGCGTGTGTCTTGCAACCACATGAACTGGCCCTGTGAGTGCACAAAATACTAATATGCACCAATATGCACACAAAAAGTGCATTGTTCACGACGCAAAAGCACTGCGCTTAGGCAAGGGTTTTTTTGTGTATATGCTTGTGTGAAGGGGCCCTTTTACTTATTATTCAGGGTTGCTGTTTTAGGGTACACGTGTTTTTGTGCGTACTTAGGTGCGTACATACGTCCGCACCTAGGTACGAGCAAAAACACGCATGAACACAGCTGCGTGCTTTTTGTCAATGGAGCCACGGCTGCTGCTCCATTGACAACCTGTTATTCATACAGCATCGGCTCCATTGAAGAGAATGCCTGCATTTTTTATTTTTTTTTTTACACTAAAATGTTTCTTTTTCAGGGAAGAGCTAATATGTAAAGCCCTTCCCTGAAAAAGAACGCAGGGTGCCGGCAGACCATTGTTTTCAATGGAGCTGCCGGCAGCAGCCGCGGCTCCATTGAAAACAATGTGTGAATTCCCTATGGTGCACGCATGTCCTATCTTTGCAGGCACGGACAAGTACGGACATGTGCATACACCATAGGGAATGCATTGTTGCAAATACAAGCGTGTTTTTGTGCGTGCGTATGTACGCACAAAAACACGCTTGTGTTAACCCACCCTTAGCATCACTGGCATCAGCTGTTTGTGGCGTTTTACTCTACCCCTTTGTGTAGATATACTTGCTATAGATAGTATTAACACATTGATTACTATTAGATTGAATAGTTTATACCTATATATAAAAGAGTCATACAGAATTGAATAAACATGGTTGATTTCTTCCAAAAACAGTCACACCTGTACGTGGGTTGTGCAAACGGAATCAGATATCACATCCAAAGTGGATTGAATGAATAAATACATGTGTGTGTGTATATATATATATATATATATATATATATATATAAAATATATTATTGTATAGGTGCAGGTTGCTATTTAACCCATTTAGGACCAAGCACTGTAATTTTACGGTGCTTGGTCCCGGGCTTAAAGCCCAACTGTATGTAAAATTATGGCGGGGATTAAAGCCTCCAAGCAATTGTGGGAGATATCCTAAATGTTCACCATTCTGTATGTATTTTCTGTTATCAACTGTGAATATACTGTATTTTGTCTATAATGGTCTGAAACTCTGGGGGAAGTGAAGATCACACCCCCCCCCCCACCTCCACAAGCTTTTAAGGAGCAGTGCCTATTGTCCCAAGAACTGGAAAAACCAGTTCTAACTGGCCAAACCTAAGTAGGAGTTCTTTGTCTTGGACAACAGAGAGGAGAACAGGATGTACTCCTCATGAGGCCCAATTCAAGAATGAACTGAGCATGCTCACTGAAGTTCCTCCCAGATGGATGACATCACAAGCTACCTCACAAATACCTCCCTCTGAGAAATGGCCTATCAGCTCACTGTAACTGCTAAATTGCCTGACTTCCTGTGTTGAAAGATTATTTAAGTTTTGACCCGCGCTGAATAAAGACAGAGAGTTTTGCTTTTTTTGGGGCACATGATGTAGCCGTGTGTTTCTTTGAAAGGCTCTCCAGGCCTGTACATATTATCTTAATTTGGAAACGCACAGTATATCTAAGATAGTGAATTTTGCGCTAACACAATCAATCAGAAGCAGGACAGATTGTCAGCTGTTAGTCACAGCTGATAACCTGGAAGAGGGAGCACTAGGTTTCAACCCTTTCTGCCTCCTCCTTTCTTTAGTACACATCGCTCAATGAGCAATATGTACTAAAAAGTGAAGGCGGAAGAGTTCCTTCCACGACACGAGCCTGGGGGTCACGTGATCACTGGGATTCCCTGCTACTGCAGAGCTACAGGGTCCTAGAAGACCCTGATCAGCTCTGCCAGTAACTATTGTCGCTACTGGGGATATTTTTCCTTGTAACTGGGCCTCGTGTGGATGCCCCATCTACAGTGGGAAAGTATCAAATAAAAAAAAATAAAAAACATGTGAATGTCCCCCAGATGTCTTATATGACGTCATGGGGGACATATGTATGTATTCTTTTTACTATCTAAGTAAAAAACATTACAGAATAAAACAACAATATATACATAAGAAAGAAAATAACCCAATGTCGACGCCAATTAAAACCGTCGTCGTACACGCCCTGTAATCCAAAACCATATATATTAAATATCAAAACATCCGAAACAGAATGAGGAACCGGTTCCCATACTTTATTTTAGTGTAAATATACAAATTAAAAAAATAACTATAAATGTTTTTTAAAAAATCCTTTTTTTAAGCTTTTTACCCTCCATAAAACTAAAAAACGAAAAAAAAGTCAATGAAAAAGATATTTAAAAACTAGCCGTATATGTCACGGAAAAAAATGCAGCAAAAATAATTTTCGTAGCTCAAGGAAAAAAACAATACAAATATATACAGTAATTCTATTGTACAATATTACATGTTAATAACTAAACCACCCTAGATATCTAAGATAACCCATAATCACCATAGACCATTATGTATAACGCATGTTATTATTAACACTGTTAGCACCTTAGAACACACTGGTCAACATATTATTACAAAAGTCATGTTACTGAAATAAAATTAGTCATTTCTTATTAATTTGTATGTGTGCTCAACACAAATATGACAGGCAAAATTGGCTCTATTTTTTGGTAATCTGCAATAATTGTTTACATCACGAAATGCATGCCAATAGTAATAGGCCTCTGGTTAATACCTGTAAAAAAATCAAGTCATAGACTATGTCTTAGATTTCTTTCCTTGTCTCTTGTACTGCTGTTCAGGAGCATTTCTGTGGAGTGTCCAGCAGTAGTCAGCCAGCATGGTAGTGAATAGAGATGAGCGAGCACCAAAATGCTCGGGTGCTCGTTACTTGGGAAGAAATTATCGCGATGCTCGAGGGTTCGTTTCGAGTAACGAACCCCATTAAAGTCAATGGGCGACCCGAGCATTTTTGTATATCACCGATGCTCGCTAAGGTTTTCATTTGTGAAAATCTGGGCAATTCAAGAAAGTGATGGGAACGACACAGCAATGGATAGGGCAGGCGAGGGGCTACATGTTGGGCTGCATCTCAAGTTCACAGGTCCCACTATTAAGCCACAATAGCGGCAAGAGTGCCCCCCCCCCCCCAACAACTTTTACTTCTGAAAAGCCCTCATTAGCAATGCATACCTTAGCTAAGCACCACACTGCCTCCAACAAAGCACAATCACTGCCTGCATGACACTCCGCTGCCACTTCTCCTGGGTTACATGTTGCCCAACCCCCCCGCACAACCCAGTGTCCACAGCGCACACCAAACTGTCCCTGCGCAGCCTTCAGCTGCACTCATGCCACACCACCCTCATGTCTATTTATAAGTGCGTCTGCCATGAGGAATAACCGCTGGCACACACTGCAGAGGGTTGGCATGGCTAGGCAGCGACCCTCTTTAAAAGGGGCAGGGCGATAGCCCACAATGCTGTACAGAAGCAATGAGAAATATAATCCTGTGCCACCGCCATCAGGAGCTGCACACGTGGGCATAGCAATGGGGAACCTATGTGCCACACACTATTCATTCTGTCAAGGTGTCTCTGCATGCCCCAGTCAGACCGCGTTTTTTTATAAATAGTCACAGGCAGGTACAACTCCGCAATGGGAATTCCGTGTGCACCCACAGCATGGGTGGCTCCCTGGAACCCACCGGCTGTACATAAATGTATCCCATTGCAGTGCCCATCACAGCTGAGGTAACGTCCGATTAAATGCAGGTGGGCTTCGGCCCACACTGCATGCCCCAGTCAGACTGGGGTTCTTTAGAAGTGGACACATGCAGTTACAACTCCCTGTGGACCCACAGCATGGGTGGGTGCCAGGAAGCCACCGGCGGTACATAAATATATCCCATTGCATTGCCCATCACAGCTGAGGTAATGTCATGTTAAATGCAGGTGGGCTTCGGCCCACACTGCATGCCCCAGTCAGACTGGGGTTCTTTAGAAGTAGACACATGCAGTTACAACTCCCTGTGGACCCACAGCATGGGTGGCTCCCTGGAACCCACCGGCGGTACATAAATATATCCCATTGCAGTGCCCAGCACAGCTGATGTAACGCCAGCTTTAATGCAGGTGGGCAAAAAATTAATTGGATTACACTGTAGGCGAGGGCCCAAAAAAATTGGTGTACTAACAGTACTAATGTACGTCAGAAAAATTGCCCATGCCCAACCAAGAGGGCAGGTGAAACCCATTAATCACTTTGGTTAATGTGGCTTAATTGGTAACTAGGCCTGGAGGCAGCTCAGTTAAAATAAAAATTGGTTCAGGTGAAAGTTTCAACGCTTTAATGAGCATTGAAACGTATAAAAATTGTTTACAAAAATTATATGACTGAGCCTTGTGGGCCTAAGAAAAATTGCCTGTTCGGCGTGATTACGTGAGGTTTCAGGAGGAGGAGCAGGAGGAGGAGGATGAATAGAATACACAGATTGATGAAGCAAAAAGGTCCCCGTTTTTGATGGTGATAGAGAACGATGCTTCCATCCGCGAGTGCAGCCTACGTATTGCTTAGGTATCGCTGCTGTCCGCTGGTGGAGAAGAGAAGTCTGGGGAAATCCAGGCTTTGTTCATCTTGATGAGTGTAAGCCTGTCGGCACTGTCGGTTGACAGGCGGGTACGCTTATCCGTGATGATTCCCCCAGCCACACTAAACACCCTCTCTGACAAGACGCTAGCCGCAGGACAAGCAAGCACCTCCAGGGCATACAGCGCGAGTTCAGGCCACGTGTCCAGCTTCGACACCCAGTAGTTGTAGGGGGCAGAGGCGTCACCGAGGACGGTCGTGCGATCGGCTAAGTACTCCCTCACCATCCTTTTACAGTGCTCCCGCCAACTCAGCCTTGACTGGGGACCGGTGACACAGTCTTGCTGGGGAGCCATAAAGCTGGCAAAGGCCTGGGAGAATGTTCCCCTGCCTGCGCTGTACATGCTGCCTGATCTCTGCGCTTCCCCTGCTACCTGGCCCTCGGAACTACACCTTCTGCCACTAGCGCTGTCGGATGGGAATGTTACCATTAGTTTGTCCGCCAGGGTCCTGTAGTATAGCATCACTCTCGAACCCCTTTCCTCTTCGGGTATGAGAGTGGAAAGGTTCTCCTTATACCGTGGGTCGAGCAGTGTGTACACCCAGTAATCCGTAGTGGCCAGAATGCGTGTAACGCGAGGGTCTCGAGAAAGGCATCCTAACATGAAGTCAGCCATGTGTGCCAGGGTACCTGTACGCAACACATGGCTGTCCTCACTAGGAAGATCAGTTTCAGGATCCTCCTCCTCCTCCTCCGGCCATACACACTGAAAGGATGACAGGCAAGCAGCATCTGTCCCCTCAGCAGTGGGCCTAGCTGTCTCTTCCCCCTCCTCCTCATGCTCCTCCCCTCCTCCTCAACGCGCTGAGATATAGACATGAGGGTGCTCTGACTATCCAGCGACATACTGTCTTCCCCCGCCTCCGTTTCCAAGCGCAAAGCGTCTGCCTTTATGCTTTGCAGGGAACTTCTCAAGAGGCATAGCAGAGGAATGGTGACGCTAATGATTGCAGCATCCCCGCTCACCATCTGGGTAGACTCCTCAAAGTTTCCAAGGACCTGGCAGATGGCTGCCAACCAGGCCCACTCTTCTGTAAAGAATTGAGGAGGCTGACTCCCACTACGCCGCCCATGTTGGAGTTGGTATTCCACTATAGCTCTACGCTGCTCATAGAGTCTGGCCAACATGTGGAGCGTAGAGTTCCACCGTGTGGGCACGTCGCACAGCAGTCGGTGCACTGGCAGATGAAACCGATGTTGCAGGGTGCGCAGGGTGGCAGCGTGCGTGTGGGATTTGCGGAAATGTGCGCAGAGCTGGCGCACCTTTCCGAGCAGGTATGACAAGTGGGGGTAGCTTTTCAGAAAGCGCTGAACCACCAAATTAAAGACATGGGCCAGGCATGGCACGTGCGTGAGGCTGCCGAGCTGCAGAGCCGCCACCAGGTTACGGCCGTTGTCACACACGACCATGCCCGGTTGGAGGCTCAGCGGCGCAAGCCAGCAGTCGGTCTGCTCTGTCAGACCCTGCAGCAGTTCGTGGGCCGTGTGCCTCTTCTCTCCTAAGCTGAGTAGTTTCAGCACGGCCTGCTGACGCTTGCCCACCGCTGTGCTGCCACGCCGCACGACACCGACTGCTGGCGACGTGCTGCTGCTGCTGACACATCTTGATTGCGAGACAGAGGTTGCGTTGGAGGAGGAGGAGGAGGGTGGTTTAGTGGAGGAAGCATACACCGCCGCAGATACCAGCACCGAGCTGGGGCCCGCAATTCTGGGGGTGGGTAGGACGTGAGCGGTCCCAGGCTCTGACTCTGTCCCAGCCTCCACTAAATTCACCCAATGTGCCGTCAGGGAAATATAGTGGCCCTGCCCGCCTGTGCTTGTCCACGTGTCCGTTGTTAAGTGGACCTTGGCAGTAACCGCGTTGGTGAGGGCGCGTACAATGTTGCGGGAGACGTGGTCGTGCAGGGCTGGGACGGCACATCGGGAAAAGTAGTGGCGACTGGGAACCGAGTAGCGCGGGGCCGCCGCCGCCATCATGCTTTTGAAAGCCTCCGTTTCCACAAGCCTATACGGCAGCATCTCCAGGCTGATCAATTTGGCTATGTGCACATTTAACGCTTGAGCGTGCGGGTGCGTGGCGGCGTACTTGCGCTTGCGCTCAAACAGTTGCGCTAGCGACGTCTGGACGCTGCGCTGAGAGACATTGCTGGATGGGGCCGAGGACAGCGGAGGTGAGGGTGTGGGTGCAGGCCGTTAGGCACTCGTGCCTGTGTCCTCAGAGGGGGGTTGGATATCAGTGGCAGGTTGGGGCACAGGGGGAGAGGCAGTGGTGCAAACCGGAGGCGGTGAACGGCCTTCGTCCCACCTTGTGGGGTGCTTGGCCATCATATGTCTGCGCATGCTGATGGTGGTGGCTCCCCAGCTGATCTTGGCGTGACAAAGGTTGCACACCACTGTTCGTCGGTCGTCAGGCGTCTCTGTGAAAAACTGCCACACCTTTGAGCACCTTGGCCTCTGAACGGTGGCATGGCGCGAGGGGGCGCTTTGGGAAACAGTTGGTGGATTATTCGGTCTGGCCCTGCCTCTACCTCTGGCCACCGCACTGGCTCGGCCTGTGCCCACACCCTGACTTGGGCCTCCGCGTCCTCGCCCGCGTCCACGTCCTCTAGGCCTACCCCTACCCCTCAGCATGCTGTATTACCAGTAGTGCAGAAACAGAACGCTGTAATTAAATGTGCCGCTTATTGGCCTGTGGTTGGAGGCTGACTTCGCTTACGGAATGCACAGCAGAGCCAGGAAAGAATTTTGCGCAAGCCTGCTGTAACACTTAGCTGGCTGCGTATGAATTAGGACAACTACCCCCAGCAGAGACCCTGTACACTGAGGACGGTCACAGGCAGCCCAAATAGATTTTTTTCCCAAATGTTTTTGGAAAGGCCCACTGCCTATATACACTAAATATGTCTTCTGTCCCTGCCTCACCACTACTGGCCCTGGACAATGTAAAATTACTGCAAACTGTTTCACTGTGGACAGGAATACAGCGGTGATGTGACAGGCAACACAGAGGCAGGAAAGAATTTTGCGCAAGCCTGCTGTAACACTTAGCTGGCTGCGTATGAATTAGGACAACTACCCCCAGCAGAGACCCAGTACACTGAGGACGGTCACAGGCAGCCCAAATAGATTTTTTTTCCCAAATGTTTTTGGAAAGGCCCACTGCCTATATACACTAAATATGTCTTCTGTCCCTGCCTCACCACTACTGGCCCTGGACAATGTAAAATTACTGCAGGACGCAATGCTCTGCACGGCCGATAAACAAAAAAAAAAAAGTGCAACACTGCAAAAAGCAGCCTCCACACTACTGCACACGGTTAGATTTGGCCCTAAGAAGGACCGTTGGGGTTCTTGAAGCCTAAAATAACTCCTAACGCTCTCCCTATAGCAGCTCCGGCACCAGCAGCACTTTCCCTGAACTATGTCAGAATGCATCTGTGGCGAGCCGCGGGAGGGGCCGATTTTTATACTCGGGTGACACCTGATCTCCCCAGCCACTCACTGCAGGGGGGTGGTATAGGGCTTGAACGTCGCAGGGGGGAGTTGTAATGCCTTCCCTGTCTTTCTATTGGCCAGAAAAGCGCGCTAACGTCTCAGAGATGAAAGTGAAAGTAACCCGAACATCGCATGGTGCTCGTCTCGAGTAACGAGCATCTCGAACACGCTAATACTCGAACGAGTATCAAGCTCGGACGAGTACGTTCGCTCATATCTAGTAGTGAACCATTTTGCCCTGGCATCTTTGTTCCATTGTTGCAATATCTTGATGAAAATGTTCGCCATGTTCATCACTAACTATACCACATTTGTGTGGAAAGTAAAACAAGATGTGAATGAAGGAAGTGGATCTTTAGAGACATATGGCAGACAAGTTTCTGATACAGCATCAGCCTGTCTTGTACTCGCTCCTTGTAGTTTTCTGCCCTAACATTCCAAAGAAAGTTTGTAGACACTAGGTGAAAAGCATTCCATGCTTGTTTCGCATCACCCTGCAGCAAGTTGTTGGACCGGTCATCCTTGAAGAGCTCTCGAATCTGAGCATCCGCAAATACTCCCTCTTTAATCTTTAAAATGTTAGGATGTCATTACAGTCCTACTGGATAAATTTACATGGTGAAACACAGAAAATGAACTACATGAAATATCTTCAAAACAAGAGCCAATAAAAAGTTTTCATGGTCATATTAGTGTTCAGCACACCAATATACTACAGATTAGGACCTTTTTAGGTCAGTAACAATTTCAGTGTTGACCAGTGATTCAGAGATATTAGGCAGAGTATTAATCTTGAAATAACTCTAGACCACCAGGAACATGACAGGAGTACTATCACTAAACCCATTCTTCCCATCTAAATTATCATAATCCCCTGTAGAAAATTAGTAAAATTCATATAATAGGGAATATTTCAACATCATGGGGACTAGGTATTGATTCACACAAGCGTATTTGCGCTTGGAAAATATGTGCAGGGAAAGAGCATGTATTAAACTCCTTACACTAACTGGCCATTTCAATGGCTGCAAACATTGTTGCATGGTTTTTTTGCGTGTGCAAATACGCAGTTCGTATTCTGCCAACACTCAGTGCAAATGTGCGAGTAAATATGCATGCACTTGTGTGATCCGGCCCAAGACACTGGGAAGTCCCCCTTTACAAGTCATGTGCTTGCCCCACAGAATAGACCTTTTAATGTTGAGAGGTGGAACTTTTCAGCTTTAGGCCTCATTCAAATGAGCGTTTATACCCGGCTATTTAGCCGTGATAAAACGTCGGCTGAAAATTGTGACCATCTGAAGAACTGGATTCCAATGAATTCATTAAGATGACCAATTTTTAGCACGTCAAAACGTTGTGATGGAAAAAATAGGACATACGCAACTGAAATCAGTGAAGATATAAAATATATTAATAGTGCTACTCGTCACTGTAATCTAATGCAATATGTTGGTCAACT
This sequence comes from Eleutherodactylus coqui, assembly GCF_035609145.1. Classification (NCBI taxonomy): domain Eukaryota; kingdom Metazoa; phylum Chordata; class Amphibia; order Anura; family Eleutherodactylidae; genus Eleutherodactylus; species Eleutherodactylus coqui. Next base: position 96,508,060 of record NC_089840.1, read on the forward strand.
CAAAGTGCCATATTCTACAGGCTTGTGATAACGTGCCTATAAATGCAGATAATCATCCTTTTGTAACATTAATAGTGTGAACTATTTTGTATCAAATAGAAAAAAAAAATGAAGTACTGAATTTGAATTGTGCTCTTGTGACGGAATTTCAGAGCCATCCTCGCTTGACTTGTGGCAAAGGAAGTTTAAGCCTGGAATTATTTTGTCAGCTGGTAAGGTTTTGAATGCTGAATTGTTCTCTTAGGGAAGGTTATGCGGTGAGATCTCTCACTATATATAAAACTCGGTGGGATCATCCAACTTGTCTTTATGATCGTTTGATTTTATGAGATCAAGGTTAAATGCACTTAAATGAAATGCATTGAAGGATAGAATATAAGGTCTTTGGAAACAGGATATTACATATAATGAAAATGTAGAATTATTAGGACTGATGCTTTGATAATCAGCTGCTTCAGGGTGAAAGTAAATATAACATAGTAATATGCTACCGGATTTTGTTGAAAAGCAATCACAGGAAAAAAACACAACTATGTAAAGTCTCCAAAGTAGCATAAAAAATATGAAAATAGATCTGAAAAGAAAAATTGAGCCTTACTAAGTCATCTCACTTTTGGCCAAGTTAGATGCTATGTATACCAGAAAGGCAAGTTATTGGATAAAATAGTCCTAACACATGTCCATAAACTGGTAGTTGTTAGTGCTTTACTAACCATCTTGTGAATTTTGTTGATGTTTTGGTGGTAGAAGTTTATAAATGTAGTATTCGTTCCATGGTGGACAAACACAGCAGAGGGCCCCTCTGTAAGAACAGTGTAATGGCTCCTTGTTTTCCAGCTGCTTTTTAAGGCTATATTGGCTCCAATTGGATCATCTCGCTAATGAGTCTTTTTATGTGTTGAGGTTTTAAGGGCCTTTTTTATGGCCTGCCAATTGGGCATGAACGTTCACCCAAACGTTTGTTGGACCATGTAAGAATGCAAATAATTACTTAACAAATGAGCAAACCTTTATTTATGGGTGGATTAGTTTCTTTATGTGAGTATAAATATACTCTCAGGTTGGCTATATTTTTTTTGTGTAAACAGAGAGATGTGCAGTTGTGTATGGACTAGAGATGAGCGAACGTACTCGTCCGAGCTTGATACTCGTTCGAGTATTAGCGTGTTCGAGATGCTCGTTACTCGTAACGAGTACCACGCGATGTTCGAGTTACTTTCACTTTCATCTCTGAGACGTTAGCGCGCTTTTCTGGCCAATAGAAAGACAGGGAAGGCATTACAACTTCCCCCTGCGACGTTCAAGCCCTATACCACCCCCCTGCAGTGAGTGGCTGGCGAGATCAGGTGTCACCCGAGTATAAAAGTCGGCCCCTCCCGCGGCTCGCCACAGGTGCGTTCTGACATAGAGGAGGGAAAGTGGTATCGTGTTGGAGCTTTCACTTTCATCTCTGAGACGTTAGCGCGCTTTTCTGGCCAAGGGAGAGTGTTAGGAGTTATTGTAGGCTTCAAGAACCCCAACGGTCCTTCTTAGGGCCACATCTGACCGTGTGCAGTACTGTGGAGGCTGCTTTTTGCAGTGTTGCACATTTTTTTTTTTTTGGTATATCGGCCGTGCAGAGCATTGTGCCCTGCAGTAATTAGACATAGTGCAGGGCCAGTAGTGGTGAGGCAGGGACAGAAGACATATATTGTGAGGCAGGGACAGAAGACATATATTGTGAGGCAGGGACAGAAGACATATTATTGATTGAATATAGGCAGTGGGCCTTTGCAAAAAAATTTGTGGGAAAAAAACTATTTGGGCTGCCTGTGACCGTCCTCAGTGTACTGGGTCTGTGCTGGGTGTAGTAGTTCTACAAATTCATACGCAGCCAGCTAAGTGTTACAGCAGGCTTGCGCAAAATTATTTCCTGGCTCTGTCTGGGCTCTGAAATCACCGCTGTATTGCAGTTCACAGTGCAACACTCTGTAGTTCTGTGACATACCCTAGGGCCAGAAGCGTTTAGGCAGGGACAGAAGACATGTTATTGATTGAATATAGGCAGTGGGCCTTTGCCAAAATATTTTGGGGAAAAAATCTATTTGGGCTGCCTGTGAGTATCCTCAGTGTTCTAGGTCTGTGCTGGGTGTAGTAGTTCTCCAAATTCATACACAGCCAGCTAAGTGTTACAGCAGGCTTGCTCAAAAGTATTTCCTGGCTCTATCTGGGCTCTGAAATCACCGCTGTATTGCAGTTCACAGTGCAACACTCTGCAGTTCTGTGACATACCCTAGGGCCAGAAGCGCTTAGGCAGGGACAGAAGACATATTATTGATTGAATATAGGCAGTGGGCCTTTGCAAAAAATTTTGGGGAAAAAATCTATTTGGGCTGCCTGTGACCGTCCTCAGTGTACTGGGTCTGTGCTGGGTGTAGTAGTTCTACAAATTCATACGCAGCTAGCTAAGTGTTACAGCAGGCTTGCGCAAAATTATTTCCTGGCTCTGTCTGGGCTGTGAAATCACCGCTGAATTGCAGTTCACAGTGCAACACTCTGCAGTTCTGTGACATACCCTAGGGCCAGAAGCGCTTAGGCAGGGACAGAAGACATATTATTGATTGAATATAGGCAGTGGGCCTTTGCCAAAAAGTTTGGGGGAAAAAATCTATTTGGGCTGCCTGTCACTGTCCTCAGTGTTCTGGGTCTGTGCTGGGTGTAGTAGTTCTACAAATTCATACGCAGCCAGCTAAGTGTTACAGCAGGCTTGCACAAAAGTATTTCCTGGCTCTGTCTGGGCTCTGAAATCACCGCTGTATTGCAGTTCACAGTGCAACACTCTGCAGTTCTGGGACATACCCTAGGGCCAGAAGCGCTTAGGCAGGGAAGGAAGACATGTTATTGATTGAATATAGGCAGTGGGCCTTTGCCAAAATATTTTGGGGAAAAAATCTATTTGGGCTGCCTGTCACTGTCCTCAGTGTTCTGGGTCTGTGCTGGGTGTAGTAGTTCTACAAATTCATACGCAGCCAGCTAAGTGTTACAGCAGGCTTGCGCAAAATTATTTCCTGGCTCTGTCTGGGCTCTGAAATCACCGCTGTATTGCAGTTCACAGTGCAACACTCTGCAGTTCTGTGACATACCCTAGGGCCAGAAGCGCTTAGGCAGGGACAGAAGACATGTTATTGATTGAATATAGGCAGTGGGCCTTTGCCAAAATATTTTGGGGAAAAAATCTATTTGGGCTGCCTGTGACCGTCCTCAGTGTACTGGGTCTCTGCTGGGTGTAGTAGTTCTACAAATTCATACGCAGCTAGCTAAGTGTTACAGCAGGCTTGCGCAAAATTATTTCCTGGCTCTGTCTGGGCTCTGAAATCACCGCTGTATTGCAGTTCACAGTGCAACACTCTGCAGTTCTGTGACATACCCTAGGGCCAGAAGCGCTTAGGCAGGGACAGAAGACATATTATTGATTGAATATAGGCAGTGGGCCTTTGCCAAAATATTTTGGGGAAAAAATCTATTTGGGCTGCCTGTGAACGTCCTCAGTGTACTGGGTCTGTGCTGGGTGTAGTAGTTCTACAAATTCATACGCAGCCAGCTAAGTGTTACAGCAGGCTTGCGCAAAATTATTTCCTGGCTCTGTCTGGGCTGTGAAATCACCGCTGTATTGCAGTTCACAGTGCAACACTCTGCAGTTCTGTGAAATACCCTAGGGCCAGAAGCGCTTAGGCAGGGACAGAAGACATATTATTGATTGAATATAGGCAGTGGGCCTTTGCCAAAAAATTTTGGGGAAAAAATCCATTTGGGCTGCCTGTTACCGTCCTCAGTGTACTGGGTCTGTGCTGGGTGTAGTAGTTCTACAAATTCATACGCAGCTAGCTAAGTGTTACAGCAGGCTTGCGCAAAATTATTTCCTGGCTCTGTCTGGGCTGTGAAATCACCGCTGTATTGCAGTTCACAGTGCAACACTCTGCAGTTCTGTGACATACCCCAGGGCCAGAAGCGCTTAGGCAGGGACAGAAGACATATTATTGATTGAATATAGGCAGTGGGCCTTTGCCAAAAAGTTTGGGGGAAAAAATCTATTTGGGCTGCCTGTCACTGTCCTCAGTGTTCTGGGTCTGTGCTGGGTGTAGTAGTTCTACAAATTCATACGCAGCCAGCTAAGTGTTACAGCAGGCTTGCACAAAATTATTTCCTGGCTCTGTCTGGGCTCTGAAATCACCGCTGTATTGCAGTTCACAGTGCAACACTCTGCAGTTCTGTGACATACCCTAGGGCCAGAAGCGCTTAGGCAGGGACAGAAGACATGTTATTGATTGAATATAGGCAGTGGGCCTTTGCCAATATATTTTGGGGAAAAAATCTATTTGGGCTGCCTGTCACTGTCCTCAGTGTTCTGGGTCTGTGCTGGGTGTAGTAGTTCTACAAATTCATACGCAGCCAGCTAAGTGTTACAGCAGGCTTGCGCAAAATTATTTCCTGGCTCTGTCTGGGCTCTGAAATCACCGCTGTATTGCAGTTCACAGTGCAACACTCTGCAGTTCTGTGACATACCCTAGGGCCAGAAGCGCTTAGGCAGGGACAGAAGACATATAATTGATTGAATATAGGCAGTGGGCCTTTGCAAAAAAATTTTGGGGGAAAAATCTATTTGGGCTGCCTGTGACCGTCCTCAGTGTACTGGGTCTGTGCTGGGTGTAGTAGTTCTACAAATTCATACGCAGCCAGCTAAGTGTTACAGCAGGCTTGCGCAAAATTATTTCCTGGCGTTCCGTAAGCGAAGTCAGCCTCCAACCACAGGCCAATAAGCGGCACATTTAATTACAGCGTTCTGTTTCTGCATTACTGGTAATACAGCATGCTGAGGGGTAGGGGTAGGCCTAGAGGACGTGGACGCAGCCGAGGACGCGGAGGCCCAAGTCAGGGTGTGGGCACAGGCCGAGCTCCTGATCCAGGTGTATCGCAGCCGACTGCTGCGGGATTAGGAGAGAGGCACGTTTCTGGCGTCCCCACATTCATCGCACAATTAATGGGTCCACGCGGTAGACCTTTATTAGAAAATGAGCAGTGTGAGCAGGTCCTGTCGTGGATGGCAGAAAGTGCTTCCAGCAATCTATCGTCCACCCACAGTTCTGCGCCGTCCACTGCTGCAACTCAGAATCCTCTGGCTGCTGCTCCTCCTTCCTCCCAGCCTCCTCACTCCATTACAATGAGACATTCTGAGGAGCGGGCAGACTCCCAAGATCTGTTCTCGGGCCCCTGCTTAGATTGGGCAGCAGTGGTTCCTCTCCCACCAGAGGAGTTTATCGTGACTGATGCCCAACCATTGGAAAGTTCCTGGGGTCCGGGGGATGAGGCTGGGGACTTCCGGCAACTGTCTCAAGACCTTTCAGTGGGTGAGGAGGACGATGATGTTGAGACACAGTTGTCTATCAGTGAGGTAGTAGTAAGGGCAGTAAGTCCGAGGGAGGAGCGCACAGAGGATTCGGTGGAAGAGCAGCAGGACAATGAGGTGACTGACCCCACCTGGTTTGCTACGCCTACTGAGGACAGGTCTTCAGAGGGGGAGGCAAGGGCAGCAGCAGGGCAGGTTGCAAGAGGCAGTGCGGTGTCCAGGGGTAGAGGCAGGGCCAGACCGAATAATCCACCAACTGTTTCCCAAAGCGCCCCTTCGCGCCATGCCACCCTGCAGAGGCCGAGGTGCTCAAAGGTCTGGCAGTTTTTCACTGAGAGTGCAGACGAACGACGAACAGTAGTGTGCAACCTTTGTCGCGCCAAGATCAGCCGGGGAGCCACCACCACCAGCCTCACCACCACCAGCATGCGCAGACCTATGATGGCCAAGCACCCCACAAGGTGGGACGAAGGCCGTTCACCGCCTCCGGTTTGCACCGCTGCCTCTCCCCCTGTGCCCCAAGCTGCCACTGAGATCCAACCCCGCTCTGGGGACACAGGCACTACCGTCTCCTGGCCTGCACTCACACCCTCACCTCCGCTGTCCTCGGCCCCATCCAGCAATGTCTGTCAGCGCACCGTCCAGCCGTAGCTAGCGCAAGTGTTTGAGTGCAAGCGCAAGTACGCCGCCACGCACCTACACGCTCAAGCATTAAACGTGCACATAGCCAAATTTATCAGCCTAGAGATGCTGCCGTATAGGGTTGTGGAAACGGAGTCCTTCAAAAGTATGATGGCGGCGGCGGCGGCCCCGCGCTACTCAGTTCCCAGTCGCCACTACGTTTCCCGATGTGCCGTCCCAGCCCTGCACGACCACATCTCCCGCAACATTGTACGCGCCCTCACCAACGCGGTTACTGCCAAGGTCGACTTAACAACGCACACGTGGACAAGCACAGGCGGGCAGGGCCACTATATCTCCCTGACGGCACATTGGGTGAATTTAGTGGAGGCTGGGACCGAGTCAGAGCCTGGGACCGCTCACGTCCTACCCACCCCCAGAATTGCGGGCCCCAGCTTGGTGCTGGTATCTGCGGCGGTGTATGCTTCCTCCACTAAAGCACCCTCCTCCTCCTCCAACGCAACCTCTGTCTCGCAATCAAGATGTGTCAGCAGCAGCAGCACGTCGCCAGCAGTCGGTATCGCGCGGCGTGGCAGCACAGAGGTGGGCAAGCGTCAGCAGGCCGTGCTGAAACTACTCAGCTTAGGAGATAAGAGGCACACGGCCCACGAACTGCTGCAGGGTCTGACAGAGCAGACCGACCGCTGGCTTGCGCCGCTGAACCTCCAACCGGGCATGGTCGTGTGTGACAACGGCCGTAACCTGGTGTCGGCTCGGCAGCTCGGCAGCCTCCCGCACGTGCCATGCCTGGCCCACGTCTTTAATTTGGTGGTTCAGCGCTTTCTGAAAAGCTACCCACGCTTGTCAGATATGCTCATAAAGGTGCGCCGGCTCTGCGCACATTTCTGCAAGTCCCACACGGACGCTGCCACCCTGCGCACCCTGCAAAATCGGTTTAATCTGCCAGTGCACCGACTGCTGTGCGACGTGCCCACACGGTGGAACTCTACGCTCCACATGTTGGCCAGGCTCTATGAGCAGCGTAGAGCTATAGTGGAATACCAACTCCAACATGGGCGGCGCAGTGGGAGTCAGCCTCCTCAATTCTTTTCAGAAGAGTGGGCCTGGTTGGCAGACATCTGCCAGGTCCTTGGAAAGTTTGAGGAGTCTACCCAGGTGGTGAGCGGCGATGCTGCAATCATTAGCGTCACCATTCCTCTGCTATGCCTCTTGAGAAGTTCCCTGCAAAGCATAAAGGCAGACGCTTTGCGCTCGGAAACAGAGCCGGGGGAAGACAGTATGTCGCTGGATAGTCAGAGCACCCTCCTGTCTATATCTCAGCGCGGTGAGGAGGAAGATGAGGAGGAGGGGGAAGAGACAGCTTGGCCCACTGCTGAGGGTACACATGCTGCTTGCCTGTCATCCTTTCAGCGTGTATGGCCTGAGGAGGAGGAGGAGGAGGAGGAGGATCTTGAAAGTGATCTTCCTAGTGAGGACAGCCATCTGTTGCGTACAGGTACCCTGGTACACATGGCTGACTTCATGTTAGGATGCCTTTCTCGTGACCCTCGCGTTACACGCATTCTGGCCACTACGGATTACTGGGTGTACACACTGCTTGACCCACGGTATAAGGAGAACCTTTCCACTCTCATACCCGAAGAGGAAAGGGGTTCGAGAATGATGCTATACCACAGGACCCTGGCGGACAAACTGATGGTAAAATTCCCATCCGACAGCGCTAGTGGCCGAAGGCGCAGTTACGAGGGCCAGGTAGCAGGGGAGGCGCGGAGATCAGGCAGCATGTACAGCGCAGGCAGGGCAACACTCTCTAAGGCCCTTGACAGCTTTATGGCTCCCCAGCAAGACTGTGTCACCGCTCCCCAGTCAAGGCTGAGTCGGCGGGAGCACTGTAAAAGGATGGTGAGGGAGTACGTAGCCGATCGCACGACCGTCCTCCGTGACGCCTCTGCCACCTACAACTACTGGGTGTCGAAGCTGGACACGTGGCCTGAACTCGGCTGTATGCCCTGGAGGTGCTTGCTTGTCCTGCGGCTAGCGTCTTGTCAGAGAGGGTGTTTAGTGCGGCTGGGGGAATCATCATAGATAAGCGTACCCACCTGTCAACCGACAGTGCCGACAGGCTTACACTCATCAAGATGAACAAAGCCTGGATTTCCCCAGACTTCTCTTCTCCACCAGCGGACAGCAGCGATACCTAACCAATATGTAGGCTGCACCCGCGGATGGAAGCATCGTTCTCTATCCCCATCAAAAACGGGGACCTTTTTGCTTCATCAATCTGTGTATAATATTCCTCCTCCTCCTCCTGAAACCTCACATAATCACGCCGAACGGGCTATTTTTCTTAGGCCCACAAGGCTCAGTCATATAATTTTTTTAAACAATTTTTATACGTTTCAATGCTCATTAAAGCATTGAAACTTTCACCTGAACCAATTTTTATTTTAACTGGGCTGCCTCCAGGCCTAGTTACCAATTAAGCCACATTAACCAAAGCGATTACTGGGTTTCACCTGCCCTCTTGGTTGGGCATGGGCAATTTTTCGCAGGTACATTAGTACTGTTGGTACACCAATTTTTGGGGGCCCTCGTCTACAGTGTAATCCAATTAATTTTTAGCCCACATGCATTACAGCTGACGTTACATCAGCTGTGTTGGGCACTGCAATGGGATATATTTATGTACCGCCGTTGGGTTCCAGGGAGCCACCCATGCTGTGGGTCCACAGGGAGTTGTAACTACATGTGTCCACTTCTAAAGAACCCCAGTCTGACTGGGGCATGCAGTGTGGGCCGAAGCCCACCTGCATTAAACATGACATTACCTCAGCTGTGATGGGCAATGCAATGGGATATATTTATGTACCGCCGGTGGCTTCCTGGCACCCACCCATGCTGTGGGTCCACAGGGAGTTGTAACTACATGTGTCCACTTCTAAAGAACCCCAGTCTGACTGGGGCATGCAGTGTGGGCCGAAGCCCACCTGCATTAAACATGACATTACCTCAGCTGTGATGGGCAATGCAATGGGATATATTTATGTACCGCCGGTGGCTTCCTGGCACCCACCCATGCTGTCGGTCCACAGGGACTTCACAATAGGGAGTTGTACCTGCCTGTGTCTATGAATTAAAAACCCCGGTCAGGTTGGGGCATGCAGTGTGGGCCAAAGCCCACCTGCATTTAATCTGACGTTAGCTCTGCTGTCCAGGGCACTGCAATGGGATACATTTATGTACAGCTGGTGGGTTCCAGGGAGCCACCCATGCTGTGGGTGCACACGGAATTCCCATTGCGGAGTCGTACCTGCCTGTGACTATTTATAAAAAAACACGGTCTGACTGGGGCATGCAGACACCTTGACAGAATGAATAGTGTGTGGAACATAGGTTCCCCATTGCTATGCTCACGTGTGCAGCTCCTGATGGCGGTGGCACAGGATTATATTTCTCATTGCTTCTGTACAGCATTGTGGGCTATCGCCCTGCCCCTTTTAAAGAGGGTCGCTGCCTAGCCGTGCCAACCCTCTGCAGTGTGTGCCTGCGGTTCCTCCTCATGGCAGACGCACTTATAAATAGACATGAGGGTGGCGTGGCATGAGGGCAGCTGAAGGCTGGGCAGGGACAGTTTGGTGTGCGCTGTGGACACTGGGTCGTGTGTGTGTGTGTGTGGGGGGGGGGGGTTGGACAGCATGTAACCCAGGAGAAGTGGCAGTGGAATGTCATGCAGGCAGTGATTGTGCTTTGTTGGAGGTAGTGTGGTGCTTAGCTAAGGTATGCATTGCTAATGAGGGCTTTTCAGAAGTAAAAGTTCTTGGGAGGGGGGGGGGGGGGCACTCTTGCCGCTATTGTGGCTTAATAGTGGGACCTGGGAACTTGAGATGCAGCCCAACATGTAGCCCCTCGCCTGCCCTATCCGTTGCTGTGTCGTTCCCATCACTTTCTTGAATTGGCCAGATTTTCACAAACAAAAACCTTAGCGAGCATCGGTGATATACAAAAATGCTCGAGTCGCCCATTGACTTCAATGGGGTTCGTTACTCGAAACGAACCCTCGAGCATCGCGAAAAGTTTGTCTCGAGTAACGAGCACCCGAGCATTTTGGCGCTTGCTCATCTCTAGTATGGAGTCAAATTTGGCTTCAGCCAATCACAATCAGAGCTACCAGCAGGCGGGGATTTTAAATCTGAACTACAGAGCCGGGACAGTGCCAGAAGTCGCGGCTGAGCCCCGGCAGCTGAAGGAAGGTGAGTATGTTTTGTTTTTATTTTTCTGCACTACTTTTATTGGCCTTTCAGGAAGGGCTTATGTTGAAAGCCCTTCCCTGAAAAATCATGCTGGGGTGCTGGCAGAGCATGGTTTTCAATGAAGCCGCCAGCAGCAACCGCGGCTCCATTGAAAACAATGTACGCAGCTGCATACACGCGTGTTTTTGCTCATATGTAGGTGCACACCTATGTACGCACCTATGTACGCGGAAAAACACGCTCGTGTGAAGCCACCCTAAGGGCGAGCACCCACTGGCGTTTTTTTACCTGCGTTTTGCGTTTTGCGTTTTTCCTGCACAGGCATAGAGATAACATGTGTTCCTGTCCACTGGCGTTTTTTTTGCATTGCGTTTGCGTTTTTAACATAGGAACTGTCAGTTGCATATGTGTCCTTATTTTTCTCCATGGAAATTAATGGCAAAGCCGCGAAAACGCCGCGTTTTTTTCCCGCGGGAAACGCAAACGCCAGTGGGTGCTCGCCCTAATAGTAGATAATCTGCCTGTGTAATTATTATGAATGAGCAATGACTGACATTCTCAGTGTCCCACCATGTATTTTTATTACAACTAGTTGGTAATAAATAGTGATGAGCGATTCGTGGAATAATCAGTTCGTGTCAGGATCGGTTCAATTTCACCAAAATCATTGTGAATTGGGATGGATGATTCTGACTCCCATTGAAGTCAATGAGAGTAAAAATCTGGTTTACTAATTTGCATTCCAGAAGGTCCCCAATGAAGTCACAGCCCCCCAAATTGAATGTAAATACAGCTACACATCTCGGGAACACTATTCTCCTTTCAAAAATTGGGAAAAATAGTGTACAGTGGTGTGGGAGTCACTTGTAGCACAGGGGTGTCACTGAATACAAAAGAAGACCCACACAGAGTCTCCAAGATCAAAAATTGCATTAGAATCTGTGTGCGACATTCCATTTATGGAAAGTGCCACTCCCCTGCAGTACAGCTCGTTCCATTACACTTAAGGCCCTTTTACACAAAACAATTATCGCTCCAAATTCGCTCAAAAGACATCTTTTGAGTGATAATCGTTGCTTGTAAATGTGTGCCCATCGTGAGCTTTTCAGCCATCACTGACTTAAGGTCAGCATGAAATCCTTGTCCCTGATGAGAGGGACCACATGCTGAGTTCTCCATGGGCAGTGCTGATAACATTCTTTAACAGCTGTTAACAGCTGCTGTCTCACTGGAGAACAATAGCAATGTAATCTTCAGGTGGATCATCAAGTTTGTTGGAGTTGGGTTGTTTTTTTCACTCAATGCTGTCAAAACTTTTGACAGTGTTCTTTGTGAGCTGTTCCTCATAGGATGGGTTCTGGTAAGAAATTTGTGACATGGGTTTAACTGCTCTGTTCAATGCCAGGGGCAAGTGTGAGGGTAAATGGTCATATTATGGCATGGATGGTGTTGGAGAGGGTCAAAAAGCAGGAGTGTCCCTTGTTCTCTTTGCCTTGGCAATCGAGCCCCTGGCTGGTTGGATAAGGCAATCACGCAATATACTTGGATTGCAGTATGAAGAAAATGAGGAATGTATCTCATTATTTGCAGTTGTATAGTGGGATGTGAGTAGATCAATGAGTTCTCGTATGTCCATTATTTATATATTTGATAAGATGTCAGGTCTCACTACTAAGTTTTGGGTTAAATCTTTAATTCTTCCTTTAGATCCATTGCAAGTGGACTGTTCATTGAAGCATACACAATTACAAATAGTGAAAGAATTCAAGTATTTGGAAGTTGTGGTATCTTCTAAGCCTCAAGACTATACTCTACTAATTTGCTTCCATTGGTATGAAAGTTTGAGGATAATCTCAAGGTCTGGAATCGTCTCCTATTGCTGATAATTGATAGAGGAACTCTTATTTAAATGGTTTTGATGCCACAATTCTCCAGTTTGAATTCCATCACAATTGTTTTTAGACGCCATAAGATATTTAGCAGTTTATTATAAAACAATAAATCTGCTAGAATTCAATTGGAGACCCTTCAAAGGGATAAATGGTTTGGGGGTTGGCAATTTCAAATGTTTGGTTATATTTGTTGGTGTCTCAATTGTAACAGTTGAAGGGGTGCAAAAGACAGAAATGGGGTAGGGTTGAATTGTAGATTAGTTTCTAAAATGACTGGTTGTAGCCCCTCGGTAAGTAAGAGAAGGATCAAAGGATGAAATAGGAATTATATCTGACAATTATTTTCATGATTAAATTAGGGAATAAATGTAAGCAGATCTTAGAGGTAGTAGTAAGGGCAATAAGTCCGAGGGAGGAGCGCACAGAGCCTCATGTCTATATCTTAGCGCGTTTTGGAGGAGGGGGAGGAGGAGGAGGGGGAAGAGACAGCTGGCCACACTGCAGAGGGTACCCATGCTGTAAGCCTCTCTTCTGTTCAGTGTGTATGGGCTGAAGAGAAGGAGGAGGAGGATCCTGAAAGTCATCTTTCTAGTGAGGACAGTGATGTGTTGTGTACTGGGACCCTGGCACACATGGCTGACTTCATGTTAGGCTGCATTTCTCATGACCCTCGCGTTAGACGCATTCTGGCCAACACGGATTACTGGGTGTACACCCTTCTCGACCCACGGTATAAGGAGAACCTTTCCACTCTCATTCCCGAAGAGGAAAGGGATACAAGATGCAGTACAGAGGGCAAAGTAGCATGGGTGGCGCGGGGATCAGGTAGCATGTACAGCGCAGGCAGGGGAACACACTCCAAGGCCTTTGCCAGCTTTATGGCTCCCCAGCAAGACTCCGTCACCACTCCCCAGTCAAGGCTGAGTCGGCGGGAGCACTGTAAAAACATAGTGAGGGAGTACGTAGCCGATCTTACCACCATCCTCCGTGATGCCTCTGCTCCATACAACTATTGGGTGTCAAAGCTGGACACGTGGCACGAACTTGCGCTGTACGCCCTGGAGGTGCTGGGCTGCCCTGCCGCTAGCGTCTTGTCAGAGAGGGTGTTTATTGCAGCTGGGGGAATCATCACGGATAAGCGTACCCGCCTGTCAACTGCCAGTGCCGAGATGCTTACACTCATAAAGATGAACAAAGGCTGGATTTCCCTAGACTTCTCTTCTCCACCAGCGGAAAACAGCGGAACCTAATGATTCTTTTCGCAGCAACAGGAGAAAAATGCATCCTCCATCACCACAAAAAAGGGGGGAATTAGCTCTGTCAATCACTCTGGGATATTATTACTTCTCCCCCTCCTACTTCTCCTCCTAAAACAGCATGTCATCATGCTGAACTGCCAATTTTTCTGCAGCCCAAAAGGCTCTGTTTAAAAGTTTTTTACAATTTTTCAAAGTTTCAAAAGTATTTATACTTTAACAGAAAGCAATTTTTTTCACAGGGCTGCCTCTAGGCTGTTACAAATTAAGCAACAGCGAGCTGTTTCTTTAAAAAATGTTTATGGCTTTCACCTGCCCTCGCGGTTGAGCAATTTTTCAGGGGTGCACTTGAACTCTTGGTACACCAATTTTTCTGGCCCTCGCCTATACTGTTATGTAACTAATTTTTCCGGCCTTCGCCTACACTCTTGGTAACCAATTTTTTTCAGGTGTTCGCCTATACTGTTGGTACACCAATGTTTCAGGGGTTTGCCTACACTCTTGCTACAGAATGTTACAGGGGTCTGCCTATACTTTTGCTACAGAAATGTTACTAGGGTCCGCCTATACTTCTGCTACAGAAATGTTCCTGGGGTCTGCCTATACTCTTGCTACAGAAATGTTACTGGGGTCTGCCTATACTCTTGCTACAGAAATGTTACTGGGGTCTGCCTATACTCTTGCTACAGAAATGTAACTGGGGTCTGCCTATACTTTGGCTACAGAAATGTTACTGGGGTCCGCCTATACTTTTACTACAGAAATGTTACTGGGGTCCGCCTATACTCTTGCTACAGAAATGTTACTGGGGTCCGCCTATGCAGTTTCTACTGAATGGTTTGAGGAGTTCGCCTATACTTTTGCTACAAAAATGTTACTGGGGTCCGCCTAAGCAGGTTCTACTGAATGGTTTGAGGGGTTTGCCTATACTTTTGCTACATAAATGTTACAGGGGTCTGCCTATACTTTTGCTACAGAAATGTTACTGGGGTCCGCCTATATTCTTGCTATAGAAATGTTACTGGGGTCTGCCTATACTCTTGCTACAGAAATGTTACTGGGGTCTGCTATGCAGTTTCTACTGAATGATTTGAGGGGTTCACCTATATGTTTGCTACAGAAATGTTACTGGGGTCCGCCTATACTCTTGCTACAGAAATGTTACTGGGGTCCACCTATACTCTTGCTACAGAAATGTTACTGGGGTCCACCTATACTCTTGCTACAGAAATGTTACTGGGGTCCACCTATACTCTTGCTACAGAAATGTTACTGGGGTCCGCCTAAGCAGGTTCTACTGAATGGTTTGAGGGGTTTGCCTATACTTTTGCTACATAAATGTTACAGGGGTCTGCCTATACTTTTGCTACAGAAATGTTACTGGGGTCCGCCTATATTCTTGCTATAGAAATGTTACTGGGGTCTGCCTATACTCTTGCTACAGAAATGTTACTGGGGTCTGCTATGCAGTTTCTACTGAATGATTTGAGGGGTTCACCTATATGTTTGCTACAGAAATGTTACTGGGGTCCGCCTATACTCTTGCTACAGAAATGTTACTGGGGTCCACCTATACTCTTGCTACAGAAATGTTACTGGGGTCCACCTATACTCTTGCTACAGAAATGTTACTGGGGTCCACCTATACTCTTGCTACAGAAATGTTACTGGGGTCCACCTATACTCTTGCTACAGAAATGTTACTGGGGTCTCCCTATACTTTGGCTCGCCTATGCTGTGGGTGCACAAAGACTTCCCCTTGCAGTGTTTTACCTGTCTGGCACTAATACACTGACTGACTATGGCAGAAATGTGGGCTGAGGGTGAGGCCCTTAGCAGGGTGAAACTCTGCCATGTTTGGGCACTCTGTTTTCCTCATGTGTAATACCATGTTTGAGTTCCTTGGGCTTGCCTATACTGTGGGTGCACAAAGGCTTCCCCATTGCATCGTTCAGCTATCTGACACATACAAAGAATGAATTGGGCAGAAATCTGGGCCGAGGCAGAGGTCCTTGGCGGGGTGAAACTCTGCCATTTTTGGGCACTCTGATTTCTTCCTGTGTAATACCATCTTTGTGCACCGACAGCATAGGCGAGCCCAAGGAACCCAAAGACTTCCCATTGCAGTGTTGAGCTAGCTGACATCTACATAGAATGAATTGTGTGGGGGACACATGCATTTCCCATTGCTATGTAACTCGCGGCACCTTGGGTCACACAAGGTGGAGGCTGGGACCGAGCCTGACCCTGTGCCCGCTCATGTGCTTCCCACACAGAGTATTGCTGCACTGTGGAGATGTGTAGAAGTGCTGGCACCTGAGTCCCCTTGATGCCCACGTTTGCAGCTCCTGACTATCTTGTGACGGAGGTGGCACGGGATTGTAATGATGATTGTACGTCAATTTATCATCAATTCTCAACAGCATTGTGGGCTATCGCCCACACTTTCAAAGAGGGTCGCTGCCTAGCCCTGCCAACCCTCTGCAGTGTGTGCCTCCGGTTCCTCCTCATCCATTACGCACCTATAAATAGACATGAGGGTGGTGTGGCTATGAAGTGAGCATGTGGCATGAGGGCAGCTGAATGCAAGGTGGATGCAAGGTCGTGCAGGGGGGTTGGACACAATGCCAGCATGTAACTCAGGAGAAGAGGCAGCGGTGTCACCCGCAGGCAGTGATTGTCCTTGGTTGCAGGTAGTGTGGTGCTTAGCTAAGATGTGCCAGCACGTGTGCCTTGCTAATGAGGGTTTTATCCAAAGTAAATTGTTAGGTGGATGACGCCAGACTCTTGCCCCCATTTTGGCCTAATAGTGGGACCTGGGAGCCTCAGATGCAGCCATACATGCTGCCCCTGTCCTTCCCTATCCGTTTCTGTGGTGTTTCCATTACTTTCTGATGTTTTCTGGTGTGTGACAAGTCATCACCTATGCAGAGCATCGGTCCCATACAAAAATCCTCGTGTCACCCATTGACATCAATGGGGTTCGAGCATTACGAAAAGTTTGACTCGAGCAACGAGCACCCGAGCATTTTGGTGCTCTCTCCACCCTAGTTTTTAACATTAGAAAGTCCCATTGACAATCGCGTTAAATAACACAGCAATATCGCAGCATTAAAAAAAACCAAGTGGGTAGGAGCCTTTAGATTGAAGAAATTTGGGGGGGGGGGGGGGGGATGGTCTGATATAATGCATAGTTCATATCAAGTGCTGGTTAGATTGAGGTAGTGTAAAAAAGTTGATGAGATTTGGAGGGATTGAGGGAGAAAGGTGAGAAGGTGGAGAGGAGTTAGCTTTTTTTCCCCTTTTTGTATGTGTCTAAATACTTTTTTTTCTAGAATTGGGGAGATTATCATTTGTTTAAATATAATTATGTTTAATTGTATTGTTTGGGTGGGGTAATGTTATATTCTATGTGTATAATGCTTATGCATGTATACATGTGTAGAAATGAAGGCATAATTGTACTTAAAAATATATCTTCAATAAAAATGATCTGATTTAAAAAACAGATATATGACTTGCATCCTCCCTTATTACAATTCTGAAGGTCAACTGTAGCTCTTCACCCATGCTGCACTCCTGCTATGTCAATAACTGACATGGACTATTAAACTTGCACAAAACATTCCCAGTTTTTAAGTGTGTCTTGTAAACTCATTTACCCAGGGAGGCTTATGTCACATAACAATAGTTTATAGCCTGATTAGGTTGCAGAAAACTCTATTCTGGGATGCCCTGAACCCTAGTTACATCAAATACTGGCTAGACGAGTGGCTCATACGGCTTTATTTTAACAGCAGTTCTTGCCGGCAGAGCCTTTTCTCCCATTGTCTTATAATTGGTTCATTTGCTTTGCTTGTTTAGCATTTTACTTGTTTGTTATTTTCCCAGTTGTAAAACGCTGCTGAATATGTCGGCTCTAAATAAATAAGGATTATTATTTGTATTATTTCACCATGGTAACGGTTCTAGCACCTTATACACAGTGTATTGATCATGATACAGTATGTCCTGAAAAAAAACTGTTTTACTTCTCCCCAGCTAAAGAATACCTGTAAAACAATTATTGGTAAAGGTAATAGTTTATATAATCCACAATGTTCTCATAAAATTCAATTTTTGACATATCTACATTTTGCATCTTTTTTATTTTCTTTATTTTTCCCTCAGTGAACCAGTAATTGTATGTTTCCTACGGATAATATCCTACATATAAAAGTTTATTAAATTATTTTAAAGTTGGCTAGAAGATATTTGGCACATGTAAACTGCACGAACATAGGATTGCAACACCTGGAATTTAGTGAAAGAGTTTTCTTTTTTGCTCAGAGGCTTAATTATAATTTCTTAATAGCTTACTTTATTAAAATACCTTTTCTCATAAGTATTCAGCCAGGCTAAACATAGTTCCCATATTTCAGTGATCTATCATTCAGAAATTCATCCTTATTATTTACTTTAAAGCAACATTATTTCCATGGCTTAAGTGCGAGTACAAGACGAAAAAGACATACAATAAATAGAGATGAGCGAGCGTACTCGGAAAAGCACTACTCGCTCGAGTAATGTGCTTTATCCGAGTATCGCTGTGCTCGGGTCTGAAGATTCGGGTGCCGCTGCGGCTGACAGGTGAGTCGCAGCGGGGAGCAGGGGAGAGCGGGCGGGAGAGAGGGAGAGAAAGATCTTACCTCCGTTCCTCCCCGCTATCCCCTGCAGCTCCCCGCTCCATGCCGGCACCCGAATCTTCAGACCCGAGCACAGCGATACTCGGATAAAGCAAATTAATCGAGCGAGTAGTGCTTTTCCGAGTACGCTCACTCATCTCTAACAATAAACATGAACGAAATGGTTGGTGCACAGTTATAACAAAGTTTACTCTTAACGTGTTATTATATAGCTGCAATAAAATTATTTAACCCTTATTGCAAATTAAGATTAATTGCCCAATTTACAAATTTTCAGCTGCTTGTAAAATAATAATCTAACAAAAAGAATTTGTATAACTCAACACAACTAATATACAGATGTAGCAAAATTTAAAGGGAGTATCCAATTATTAGACAACACTCCCCGAAAGCTGTAACTGTATTAAGATAACAAAAGTAGCCGTATGTACCCCTCCTCTGCCACCGTGATCAAGCTCTGCAGCCCCATCATGATCCTAGTGTTTGTTGTGGCAGATGATGTCACCAGAAGTCAAGTGACCCTTGCAGCTAATCAGAGGTTACATCACTGTTCTTAACTCCAAAAACAAAAAACAAAGAGTCATAGATGTGCTCTTCTTGCGTTAATTAATTAGCAAAAATTGCAAACTTTATTTACATGTATGCTCCAAACATTTTTTAAAAACATTTAATATTACTTACAAGAAAAGCCACTGCATAACCCTTCCCTCTAAATGTACAGAAATAGACAATCACAGTTGTTAATTGCTATTCAAACTGAATTGTGCACTCACACCTATTCAGGATGGCCTAATAGGAACATATATAGACCAATGGTTAGAGAGTCCCAGTTGGGGGTACCTCTACCTGGCATATATCCCCTATTTTGCTATAATACTGCATCCATAAGGCACTTCTTTGTGTCCAGAGGGAGCCATGGACATCACATGTGTCACCTGTAATGGCTTTTTCAGGAGTGTTAGAATACCGAGCTCTTGTGTACCTTCTTATAGCATACTACTACTCACATTAGTCATAACATCTATGCCACTTGTATCCCATTTATCCTATGTTCTGCTCACTGCACTTCCAGTCCATGCAGTTGTCCCACTTTCCAAATATGGGGCAAATGTAAGGTAAAGATTACACTTTATCTGTTGTGTTCCAGATACAAATGTATACATTGTTACAGTTACTTAGTTAGTTATAATCAATAAGCATTGCAAATTAACTCAAGATGGTTGGTGAATTCTTCCTTATTTAAATTAATAATTAAACACTCCCACAGAGTAAACCTAGCGTTGTGAAATCTATGGAGGATATATATATATATATACATATATATATATATATATATATATATATATATATATATATATATATATATATATATATATATATATATATATATATGTGTGTATATATATATATATATATATATATATATATATATATATATATACACACACATATCTTTGCAAGGTGAAATGTCCCCTCCATTGAACTCGGAGAGACGGCGCTGAAGGTGCACCTGAAACCACATCATGTCGGATGGCCATGACGACAGCAACTCACGCTGGACTGGATGCAAAAAAAACATATTTGGACCACCCAATCCTATGCTTTGATTTCCAAACACGTATTGTTTCCTGCTTCCCCATAAAGGGCAATTAACTCATCATGCTATATAAGATGCTATACGCCTACTAATAAACAGAGTCCAGGAAGACTTTTTACACTGACAGTCAGGCTCTGTGTGATCTCTTCCATTGTGCGCACAATCTCTGAACATAAATTTGGAAGGGTGCAAACATTCCTATTGATTACGCTGTGGACCCAAAAATATAAATCCACAACAGCTGGTGCCCAACTGGGACCATGGTCGATTTGGATCCGGAGGGACCGGACATTGAAGGACACGGACACACGGAGGCAACCCTAGCAGAACTGGTGGGTCCAAAATATCTGAACGCGGTAAGATAAATTATCTATACCTCTGTGGCCAGTTCCAGGCTTGTCTGTGCGTCCATGCCCGATCCGGTCAGTCCAGACCCGTCAGACAGGTACCTTAAGTCTCGATCACGTGATACAGAACCTGTTATATTTTTAAAAGGAATGGTTTGCACGTCTGTCGTTTGAGAGTACTGGTTAATCGGCAGAGTCAACAGACTGTCCAGGGGAGAGTAAAATTTATTAAATGTGTCCCGACGGACTCTTTTCCAGGGGAGCGATAGTTGACTCCGGGAAGAGAGAGGTTAGGGTTGAAATAAGTCAGTCTGGTTGCTCCTGGGAGGACATTGAGACAACCCCAGTTATACCAGTGCTCAGTCTATATATCTATGTGTACGTATGTCCAGCTCAGACTGTAAGAAGGGATTGCTGCTGGCAATAACTACGCAAGGCTGGGTTATAGACAAGATTGATGTGCCATACACAGCGGCTCGTTGTGGGTTTAGCCCACTGGTAGAGGACTGTCCTCAGATCAAAGAGTATAGGTTAAATGTGCATTTTTGGATCCCTTCTAGTAAAGGCAGATTGCTAAACTGTGTTGCTGCTGAAAGGTTTGAAAGTACAGGACGTGATATATTGTGCCCGGCATTGGGAGAGTGTCCACTGAACATTGCCTTGACTGACAGGTAGTGAGAGAAATATGGGGAACAAACATAGTGGAGAGAAAGGTTACAAGGCATGTGATTTGGTGGCAGAGAGAGAGGATCAATATGTGATTGTGTCACCTATAGATATAGGGGAAAAGGTGTATAATACTAGGTAGATAGATTTGTGAGTGTGTATATATCAGTGTGTAGCATACACTGTGTAGCATATAATAACTCCTAATGCCATGATAGTCAGTGTGTATCCTACATGCAACATTACAGATTTAGCTGAGTAAACAGCAGCAGCTAACACACCATTAGCTCCTGCACCATCTATGTGTGTGAGTGTTTCTCCCTCTCCTCCCTTGCTCTGCTGTCCAAGTGTCCCCTCTCACTCATTTGACAGCTGGCAGTTGACAGCAGGCTAGGAAGAAGGGAAACCTCCACTGGCTAGCACTATAGAGTGATTTTTTAGAGCAAAAGCATCATTTTAGGTAATCAAATTAAATAGCAGTTTTGCTAGTTATCACACTGGCTATCATATGAGCACAAGTTTTTTGAAAACAGTGTCCATTTAATAATAGTTGTTCTATTTTTCCTTGGCTCCTTGGCAAATATGCATCAGTCAGCTACTGCATCTGGCAAACCTTACACTATTTTTTGTCAGGTGCTTAAAAAAGAAGTAGCACATGTGTTTTTTGTGTTCATTATTCTTTTTACATCCATTTGTAATGAAACAAGGAAATTACAGTATGACTAGACAGAAAGAAAGCAATTAAATATATCATGGTTTATTGGCAAATATACATTAAAGTGTTTTGCGTGGAAAATACTATTGATGACCTATCCTTGGGATAGGTCATCAATAGTTGATCAGCTGGGGTCGGCCGCTGGGGACCCCGACTGATCAGCTGAGGTCGGAGTGAGGTCCTACACAGAGGTCGAAGTGAAAGTCTTTGCTCCAAACTCTGTGTAGTGGCAGGCACAGCTCTCATTGATTATCAACAATATCTGATGCCTGCTGTAACATCCAATGGAAGATCCCCTCCCCTTTTGAGCTGCTGACAAATATTACTACAGTATTCAAAATAATCATATTTCCCAAAGCAATTTCTTTTAGTCCTCATTAGAGATGAGCGAGCACCAAAATACTCGGGTGCTCGTTACTCGGGACGAAATTATCGCGATGCTCGAGGGTTCGTTTCGAGTAACGAACCCCATTGAAGTCAATGGGCGACCCGAGCATTTTTGTATTTCGCCGATGCTCGCTAAGGTTTTCATTTGTGAAAATCTGGGCAATTCAAGAAAGTGATGGGAACGACACAGCAACGGATAGGGCAGGCGAGGGGCTACATGTTGGGCTGCATCTCAAGTTCCCAGGTCCCACTATTAAGCCACAATAGCGGCAAGAGTGCCCCCCCCCCCCAACAACTTTTACTTCTGAAAAGCCCTCATTAGCAATGCATACCTTAGCTAAGCACCACACTACCTCCAACAAAGCACAATCACTGCCTGCATGACACTCCGCTGCCACTTCTCCTGGGTTACATGCTGCCCAACCCACCCGCACGACCCAGTGTCCACAGCGCACACCAAAGTGTCCCTGCCCAGCCTTCAGCTGCACTCATGCCACACCACCCTCATGTCTATTTATAAGTGCGTCTGCCATGAGGAGGAACCGCAGGCACACACTGCAGAGGGTTGGCACGGCTAGGCAGCAACCCTCTTTAAAAGGTGCGGAGTGATAGCCCACAATGCTGTACAGAAGCAATGAGAAATATAATCCTGTGCCACTGCCATCAGGAGCTGCACACGTGGGCATAGCAATGGGGAACCTATGTGCCACACACTATTCATTCTGTCAAGGTGTCTGCATGCCCCAGTCAGACCGCGTTTTTTTATAAATAGTCACAGGCAGGTACAACTCCGCAATGGGAATTCCGTGTGCACCCACAGCATGGGTGGCTCCCTGGAACCCACCAGCTGTACATAAATGTATCCCATTGCAGTGCCCATCACAGCTGAGGTAACGTCCGATTAAATGCAGGTGGGCTTCGGCCCACAATGCATGCCCCAGTCAGACTGGGGTTCTTTAGAAGTGGACACATGCAGTTACAACTCCCTGTGGACCCACAGCATGGGTGGGTGCCAGGAAGCCACCGGCGGTACATAAATATATCCCATTGCATTGCCCATCACAGCTGAGGTAATGTCATGTTTAATGCAGGTGGGCTTCGGCTAACACTGCATGCCCCAGTCAGACTGGGGTTCTTTAGAAGTAGACACATGCAGTTACAACTCCCTGTGGACCCACAGCATGGGTGGCTCCCTGGAACCCACCGGCGGTACATAAATATATCCCATTGCAGTGCCCAGCACAGCTGATGTAACGTCAGCTTTAATGCAGGTGGGCAAAAAATTAATTGGATTACACTGTAGGCGAGGGCCCCAAAAAATTGGTGTACCAACAGTACTAATGTACCTCAGAAAAAGTGCCCATGCCCAACCAAGAGGGCAGGTGAAACCCATTAATCGCTTTGGTTAATGTGGCTTAATTTGTAACTAGGCCTGGAGGCAGCCCAGTTAAAATAAAAAATTGGTTCAGGTGAAAGTTTCAACGCTTTAATGAGCATTGAAACGTATAAAAATTGTTTACAAAAATTATATGACTGAGCCTTGTGGGCCTAAGAAAAATTGCCCGTTCGGCGTGATTACGTCAGGTTTCAGGAGGAGGAGGATGAATATTATACACAGATTGATGAAGCTAAAAGGTCCACGTTTTTGATGGTGATAGAGAACAATGCTTCCATCCGCGGGTGCAGCCTACGTATTGCTTAGGTATCGCTGCTGTCCGCTGGTGGAGAAGAGAAGTCTGGGGAAATCCAGGCTTTGTTCATCTTGATAAGTGTAAGCCTGTCGGCACTGTCGGTTGACAGGCGGGTACGTTTATCCGTGATGATTCCCCCAGCCGCACTAAACACCCTCTCTGACAAGACGCTAGCCGCAGGACAAGCAAGCACCTCCAGGGCATACAGCGCGAGTTCAGGCCACGTGTCCAGCTTCGACACCCAGTAGTTGTAGGGGTCAGAGGCGTCACGGAGGACGGTCGTGCGATCGGCTACGTACTCCCTCACCATCCTTTTACAGTGCTCCCGCCGACTCAGCCTTGACTGGGGAGCGGTGACACAGTCTTGCTGGGGAGCCAGAAAGCTATCAAAGGCCTTAGAGAGTGTTCCCCTGCCTGTGCTGTGCATGCTGCCTGATCTCTGCGCCTCCCCTGCTACCTGGCCCTCGGAACTGCGCCTTCGGCCACTAGCGCTGTTGGATGGGAATTTTACCATCAGCTTGTCCGCCAGGGTCCTGTGGTATAGCATCACTCTCGAACCCCTTTCCTCTTCGGGTATGAGAGTGGAAAGGTTCTCCTTATACCGTGGGTCGAGCAGTGTGTACACCCAGTAATCCGTAGTGGCCAGAATGCATGTAACACGAGGGTCACGAGAAAGGCATCCTAACATGAAGTCAGCCATGTGTGCCAGGGTACCTGTACGCAACACATGGCTGTCCGCACTAGGAAGATCACTTTCAGGATCCTCCTCCCCCTCCTCCTCCTCCTCAGGCCATACACGCTGAAAGGATGACAGGCAAGCAGCATGGGTACCCTCAGCATTGGACCAAGCTGTCTCTTCCCCCTCCTCCTCATCCTCCTCATGCTCCTCCTCCTCCTCCTCAACGCGCTGAGATATAGACAGGAGGGTGCTCTGACTATCCAGCGACATACTGTCTTCCCCCGCCTCTGTTTCCGAGCACAAAGCGTCTGCCTTTATGCTTTGCAGGGAACTTCTCAAGAGGCATAGCAGATGAATGGTGACGCTAATGATTGCAGCATCGCCGCTCACCATCTGGGTAGACTCCTCAAAGTTTCCAAGGACCTGGCAGATGTCTGCCAACCAGGCCCACTCTTCTGTAAAGAATTGAGGAGGCTGGCTCCCACTGCGCCGCCCATGTTGGAGTTGGTATTCCACTATAGCTCTACGCTGCTCATAAAGCCTGGCCAACATGTGGAGCGTAGAGTTCCACCGTGTGGGCACGTCGCACAGCAGTCGGTGCACTGGCAGATGAAACCGATGTTGCAGGGTGCGCAGGGTGGCAGCGTCCGTGTGGGACTTGCGGAAATGTGCGCAGAGACCCGGCGCACCTTTCCGAGCAGGTCTGACAAGCGTCGGTAGCTTTTCAGAAAGCGCTGAACCACCAAATTAAAAGACGTGGGCCAGACATGGCACGTGCGTGAGGCTGCCGAGCTGCAGAGCCGCCACCAGGTTACGGCCGTTGTCACACACGACCATGCCCGGTTGGAGGCTCAGCGGCGCAAGCCAGCGGTCGGTCTGCTCTGTCAGACCCTGCAGCAGTTCGTGGGCCGTGTGCCTCTTCTCTCCTAAGCTGAGTAGTTTCAGCACGGCCTGCTGACGCTTGCCCACCGCTGTGCTGCCGCGCCACGCGACACCGACTGCTGGCGACGTGCTGCTGCTGCCACATCTTGATTGCGAGACATAGGTTGTGTAGGAGGAGGAGGAGGGTGGTTTAGTGGAGGAAGCATACACCGCCGCAGATACCACCACCGAGCTGGGGCCCGCAATTCTGGGGGTGGGTAGGACGTGAGTGGTCCCAGGCTCTGACTCTGTCCCAGCCTCCACTAAATTCACCCAATGTGCCGTCAGGGAGATATAGTGGCCCTGCCCGCCTGTGCTTGTCCACGTGTCCGTTGTTAAGTGGACCTTGGCAGTAACCGCGTTGGTGAGGACGCGTACAATGTTGCGGGAGACGTGGTCGTGCAAGGCTGGGACGGCACATCGGGAAAAGTAGTGGCGACTGGGAACTGAGTAGCGCGGGGCCGCCACCGCCATCATACCTTTGAAAGCCTCCGTTTCCACAACCCTATACGGCAGCATCTCCAGGCTGATAAATTTGGCTATGTGGACGTTTAACGCTTGAGCGTGCGGGTGCGTGGCGGCGTACTTGCGCTTGCGCTCCAACACTTGCGCTAGCGACGGCTGGACGGTGCGCTGAGTGACATTGGTGGATGGGGCAGAGCACAGCAGAGGTGAGGGTGTGGGTGCAGGCCAGGAGACGGTAGTGCCTGTGTCCTGAGAGGGGGGTTGGATCTCAGTGGCAGGTTGGGGTACAGGGGGAGAGGCAGCGGTGCAAACCGGAGGCGGTGAACGGCCTTCGTCCCACCTTGTGGGGTGCTTGGCCATCATATGTCTGCGCATGCTGGTGGTGGTGAGGCTGGTGGTGGTGGCTCCCTGGCTGATCTTGGCACGACAAAGGTTGCACACCACTGTTCGTCGGTCATCTGCACTCTCAGTGAAAAACTGCCAGACCTTTGAGCACCTCGGCCTCTGCAGGGTGGCATGGCGTGAGGGGGCGCTTTGGGAAACAGTTGGTGGATTATTCGGTCTGGCCCTGCCTCTACCCCTGGCCACCGCACTGCCTCTTCCAACCTGCCCTTCTGCTGCACTTGCCTCCCCCTCTGAAGACCTGTCCTCAGTAGGCGTAGCAAACCAGGTGGAGTCAGTCACCTCATCGTCCTGCTGCTCTTCCCCCGAATCCTCTGTGCGCTCCTCCCTCGGACTTACTCCAATTACTACTACCTGAGTGATAGACAACTGTGTCTCATCGTCATCGTCCTCCTCACCCACTGAAAGCTCTTGAGACAGTTGCCAGAAGTCCCCAGCCTCGTCCTCCGGATCCCGGGAACTTTCCAAAGGTTGGGCATCGGTCACGACAAATTCCTCCGGTGGGAGAGGAACCATTGCTGGCCATTCTGGGCAGGGGCCCGGGAACAGTTCCTGGGAGTCTGCCTGCTCCTCAGAATGTGTCATTGTAATGGAGTGAGGAGGCTGGGAGGAAGGAGGAGCAGCAGCCAGAGGATTCAGAGTTGCAGCAGTGGACGGCGCAGAACTCTGGGTGGTCGATAGATTGCTGGATGCACTTTCTGCCATCCACAACAGGACCTGCTCACACTGCTCATTTTCTAATAAAGGTCTACCGCGTGGACCCATTAATTGTGAGATGAATGTGGGGACGCCAGAAACGTGCCTCTCTCCTAATCCCGCAGCAGTCGGCTGCGATACACCTGGATCAGGAGCTCGGCCTGTGCTCACACCCTGACTTGGGCCTCCGCGTACTCGGCCGCGTCCACGTCCTCTAGGCCTACCCCTACCCCTCAGCATGGTGTATTACCAGTAGTGCAGAAACAGAACGCTGTAATTAAATGTGCCGCTTATTGGCCTGTGGTTGGAGGCTGACTTCGCTTACGGAACGCACAGCAGAGGAAGGAAAGAATTTTGCACAAGCCTGCTGTAACACTTAGCTGGCTGCGTATGAATTAGGACAACTACCCCCAGCAGAGACACAGTACACAGAGGATGGTCACAGGCAGCCCAAATAGATTTTTTTTCCCAAATGTTTTTGGAAAGGCCCACTGCCTATATACACTAAATATGTCTTCTGTCCCTGCCTCACCACTACTGGCCCTGGACAATGTAAAATTACTGCAGACTGTTTCACTGTGAACAGGAATACAGCGGTGATGTAAGAGGCAACACAGAGGCAGGAAAGAATTTTGCGCAAGCCTGCTGTAACACTTAGCTGGCTGCGTATGAATTAGGACAACTACCCCCAGCAGAGACCCAGTACACAGAGGACGGTCACAGGCAGCCCAAATAGATTTTTTTTCCCAAATGTTTTTGGAAAGGCCCACTGCCTATATACACTAAATGTGTCTTCTGTCCCTGCCTCACCACTACTGGCCCTGGACAATGTAAAATTACTGCAGACTCCTTCACTGTGGACAGGAATACAGCGGTGATGTAAGAGGCAACACAGAGGCAGGGAAGAATTTTGTGCAAGCCTGCTGTAACACTTAGCTGGCTGCATATGAATTAGGACAACTACCCCCAGCAGAGACCCAGTACACAGAGGACGGTCACAGGCAGCCCAAATAGATTTTGTTTCCAAAATGTTTTTGGAAAGGCCCACTGCTTATATACACTAAATATGTCTTCTGTCCCTGCCTCACCACTACTGGCCCTGGACAATGTAAAATTACTGCAGGACGCAATGCTCTGCACGGCCGATATACAAAAAAAAAAAAAAAAGTGCAACACTGCAAAAAGCAGCCTCCACACTACTGCACACGGTTAGATGTGGCCCTAAGAAGGACCGTTGGGGTTCTTAAAGCCTAAAATAACTCCTAACGCTCTCTCTATAGCAGCTCCGGCACCAGCAGCACTTTCCCTGAACTATGTCAGAATGTATCTGTGGCGAGCCGTGGGAGGGGCCGATTTATATACTCGGGTGACACCTGATCTCGCCAGCCACTCACTGCAGGGTGGTGGTATAGGGCTTGAATGTCGCAGGGGGAAGTTGTAATGCCTTCCCTGTCTTTCTATTGGCCAGAAAAGCGCGCTAACGTCTCACAGATGAAAGTGAAAGTAACCCGAACATCGCGTGGTACTCGTCTCGAGTAACGAGCATCTCGAACACGCTAATACTCGAACGAGTATCAAGCTCGGACGAGTACGTTCGCTCATCTCTAGTCCTCATTCATTCTACCATTGATATGGCTTTGATTGTGAGACAGAGCTAAATGCTGTTTTCTCTAAGGATACTGTTCCTAGCCAATGGTTTACTGTATGTTACAGTACAAACAATTTCTTTTGGAGTGCCTTATAATTGTAGATCTAAAAAAGTAATTGCTTCACTATTAGAGCTATGAGAAAATGAATTATTAAAATCTGGTATAGCAGGTACAGGACTCCACCATATGATCATCAATGTGCCTGCCATACCAAAAAATGTATGGCTGGAATGAATTTTTTTGTTGTGAAAATATAAAATTCCTCCAAGAATAACATTACCTAGTTTGTAACTGACGCTTAGCCCCTATGGACACACCTCTGGCCTGAAGGTAAAAGACACCATCACATAGAAACATTTTATGAGACAGGATGTGGCTGCCAAGATAAAATTCTGAAGAGCTAAAGAGTAATGGTTATGTTTAATACAACGAAACTGAAAAGCTGTTAAAGCAACTTTATATGGAAGGCAAGTATATAAAAAAATAACATCACATGATAACCAAGTTGTTGTGACGGTTCTAGGGTTGCCACCTTGCTGATTGTCCGCTGCTGGTTTTGGAGATGTTTCTACATCTTCTGGTTCAGTGGGTGTGCTATTTGGCGTGACGTGCTTGCTCACACCTGTGGATGATTACTTGAGCTATTTAGCCTGGCTGGAGACTGAGCTGAACTGCGGTTAATGTTCAGTTTCTCCCTGACTAGACTAGCAGTCAGAAGGTTCCAGCTGGATCATTCAGTTACTTGCTGCAGCTAAAGCTAAGTAGTGCATTTGTTTGCACTGTAATTTTGGTTTTCTGGGTTTGTTTTCTTTCCCCACAAAGGGGTAAATAAGGGGCCAAGGTACGCAGTCGGAGCCGTCCTCATCAGGGCGATCACCCTGCTTTTAGGCAGGGCCCTTTCCAGTGTTTGTTTGCATGGGACAGTGTTATCTATATTTTTGTTCCATTTTTGTGTTGTCATTTTTTTGCATTTTTGGTAGATCTGTGAGTGACAGATCCAGCATGTCCAGGTTGAAAGTAACACAAGTATAATGAGAGCAGCAAATTATTTTACTAAAACCCTGAAACACATACCCTGAATCTCTAAGGTATCCTGGAACTGCCTGAGGCTTTACAATGGAATCAAGCCACTTGCATAGCTTCTAACTCAAAGACCTAATACCCTTCCCAATGGGTCTCATGTGTGAAGGAAAGTTGTGCAGTGCAGATGTCTATACACATCATGATTAACCCCGAAATGACATGGCCTATTTTGGGCTTAAAGGGGTTGTCCGGCCACACAGGGTAAAATTTTTTTATAATGCTGCTGCTTCCCTTTCAGTAAGGATAGTAACACACAGCATACAGGGGCTCAAACCGACAGGCAGATCAGCTGGAATGTCAGTTTCTTACCTTAGAATCTGATCTTCACTGCAGCTTTCAAACATGGCGCCTCTGTGCTGCCTTCCCACAATGCTCTGCGCTCTCCCTCCTCTGTGTGCGCGCTCCCGATGGCAGTAAGAGGCATGAAAAGGCAGGATTTCATGGCCTCCCTCAGCTCCCGTCCTAGCCCCGCCCACAACACGCCCACCTCTATTGAACTGCTCTACAGTCTCTCCCCGCCCAGGCCCCGCCCCCTGCTGCATACTATAATCAGAGGGGTTGTGGCCAGGGGAGACTGTCATACACTCATGGTTCAGGATAAAATCCTACCATGAAAGTAAACAACAGCACTGTGTATAGGGAATGGAGAGGGGCTGGGGAGAGCCGAGAGAGAACTCTCCTGCAGCCCCCCACTGCAAGGCTACCTACTGCCCCCCCCCCACCCTGCTAAAGTAAAGTAAAACAAAACATTTCCCCACACACACATGCCCTCATAGTGCCCCTCCCACAGCAACCCCCCCACCTCACAATGACCCCCCCCCCCACAGTGCATTCTCCCACAGTGCCCCCCTAATGATCCCCCACAGTGCCACAAACAGTGCCCCCTACAGTACCCCCTACACATGCCCCCCCACAGTGCCCCCCAGTGTCACCCCTACAGTGCCCTCCAAAGTAGCCCCACTTATTCCCCCCAACCACAGCATTCTCCACAGTCCCCCCTCAACAGTGCCCCCCCCCAGTATTCCCCCCCACAGTGCCCTCCACAGTACCCCTCCCTACACATGCCACCCCCCCAGAGTCCCCCCCATCCACAGCGTCCCTATACAGTGCCCCCCCTGTGACCTCCCCCACAGAGTCCCCTTTACAGTGCCCACACACAAGTACACTAACAGCACTCCCTGCCCCTCCCCCCTACAAGTACAGTGATAC
Organism: Eleutherodactylus coqui; assembly: GCF_035609145.1. Classification (NCBI taxonomy): domain Eukaryota; kingdom Metazoa; phylum Chordata; class Amphibia; order Anura; family Eleutherodactylidae; genus Eleutherodactylus; species Eleutherodactylus coqui. The sequence continues at coordinate 96,538,675 of NC_089840.1, forward strand.
CTATATATAGATAACACAGGATCCACCATTCACAACAGACACAGCTCACCTCCTCCCCTCCCAGCACAGGCAGGATTATACCGTGTGAAAAATTACTGCGACAGCCCCACGCTACCCCCCCCCCCCCCCCCCAGCGCGGCAAATTACTGTCACAGCCCCCTCCAACCCCAAGTGACAAATTACTGTGACAGACCACCCCCCCACAGCTACAAGTCTATGTGACCGCACACCCCACCGCGACAAGTCTATGTGACCGCACACCCCACCGCGACAAGTCTATGCGACCGCACACCCCACCGCGACAAGTCTATGTGACCGCACACCCCACCACGACAGGTCTATGTGACCGCACACCCCACCGCTACAAGTCTATGTGACCGCACACTCCACCGCTACAAGTCTATGTGACCGCACACTCCACCGCTACAAGTCTACGTGACCGACCACTCCACCGCTACAAGTCTACGTGACCGCACACCCCACCGCGACAAGTCTACGTAACCACACACCCCACCGCGACAAGTTTATGTGACCGCACACCCCACCGCTACAAGTCTATGTGACCGCACACCCCACCGCTACAAGTCTATGTGACCGCACACCCCACCGCTACAAGTCTATGTGACCGCACACTCCACCGCTACAAGTCTATGTGACCGCACACTCCACCGCTACAAGTCTATGTGACCGCCCCCCCCCAACTTCTGACAGCCGGGTCTCCTGACACCACTAGTGCACACACATCACTGCACCCCCCCCCTTCCCCCCACGACTTCTGACTGCCGGGGCTCCTGACACCACTAGCGCACACACACACATCACTGCACCCCCCCCCCCTTCCCCCCACGACTTCTGACTGCCGGGGCTCCTGACACCACTAGCACACACACACACATCACTACACACACACACACACATCACTGCACACACACACACAACCCCCCCCCCCCCCACGACTTCTGTCAGCTGGGTCCCCGCACACCACTTGCACACATCCATCCATCCATCCTCCCCCCTCCTCTCCACCCCACCCACCCCCGCGAGAGCCCGCCCCTCCACTCATTTTTACCTTGGAGATGAAGAGCCAGCAGCCACGCCTCCCCTGCAGGCAGAACTGAGCTTCCCTGCGGCTGAAGTTCTTCTGCACATGCGCAGAGCTGTGCTGGAGAAGCGCGTCCCCGTCGTCCCGACAAGAAGAGGACAAGAGACTTGTCGGAACCAATGGCAACCGAGGAGCAACACAGGGGGGGCACCCCAAAAGGTAAGTGAATAACTTCTGTTTGCCTAATTTACAATGCACAATGTATATTACAAAGTGCATTGTATTGGGCAAACAGAAGTAATGAGACCTAATGTTTATGGCCGGACAACCCCTTTAAGGACGCAACGATTTTTGGTGGATTTTCTTCTCCATTTATCAAAAGTCATAACTTTTTTATTTTTCCGTCGACGAGGCTGCGTAAGGGCTTGTTTTTTGCGTGGCGAACTGTAGTTTTTATCTGCATCATTTTTGGGTATATTGACTATATTGTAAAACTTTTATTTTTTTTTTATGATAGCAGGGAGAGAAAACGCATCAATTCTGCCATAGATTTTTTTTTTACATCGTTAATCATGCAGCATAAATAAGACAATCCATTTTTTCTGCAGGTTGGTACAGTTACAACAATACCCAAAATTCCTACATTTTTTTTAGGTTTTTCCACTTTTCTGCAATAAAACCTCTTTTTTTGGAAATCTTTTTTTTTTCTAAATCGCTGCATTCAAAGTCCGGTAACTTTTTTATTTGTTGATGTACGGAGCTCTGTGAGGGCTTATTATTTGCGAGACAAGCTGTTGTTTTTATTGGTACCATTTTAGGGTACATTTGTAGTAAAAGAAAAAGAAAAAGCTGCTTTTGCGCTCGTCGGGAACAAAAGATGACAGATATAATTATAATGAATTTAATCATATAAGTACAAGCGACGCGTTTCAGCGAAAACAATCGCCTTTTTCAAGCTCCAAATAGATATCTAGATAACAGTGTCTGGCATCCTGTTGCCATGACGACAGGCCTGGCTCTTGCGATAACATCCCTTTGTGAACTCTTTCCCTGCCACGATCTACTTAGCTCACGGCAAGGAAGGGGTTAACAGCGGGGGGCGCGTCTCCGATGCACCCCCACTGTTGCAGCGGGAGGCCTGCTGTAACTGACAGCCGGCTCCCGCTGCGGGATAGCGCAGGATCATATGTGATCTCACGCTATCCCCTGGACGTAAGTTTACGCCCTGTTACGGGAAGTACCCCGCTCCCAGGATATAAACTTACGCCCTGCAGCGGAAAGGGGTTAAAGGTGTATTTTAATGGAATGATTATCTTTTCAAAAATCATTCAAAGAAACAAAAGTGAATGATAATCATTCAGTTTTAACGTGCGCCAATAAATGATCAATGAGAATCCTTCACTTCTCATTCAGTTTCAACTGGCATAAAAATCATTGTTGGCTCGCTGTTTTTCCCATTGTGTTTAAACACTGATTGTTTAGTGTTTCACATAGGAGTGGGAAACACTGAACGAGAAGTGAACAAGAAGTTCATGATTCCCAACAATGATTTGCCTGTCTAAACGGGCTGCATGAGCGTGAATGAATTTCACGTGGATGATATCCCAACTCGTTTGCTCGGGCAAAGGAGAATTGTGATGTTCTCGTTTGGTGTAAAAGGGCCATTAGGAATGTTGTTTATGTGTCTGTCCGTGGTATGTGGAGGATAGGGTCTTTCTAGGCTATGAATATACGTTGAATACCTCTAGGCATCTGGTAATGGATTAAAGGTCTAGAGGCAAAAGAACTCCTTCCATATACAACTTTTCATAGAATTTATAAATTCTAATAGGTTACTTGTAAATAAGTGCATAAGAAATGGTCTCTACAGCAAGTAGTTGGCTTCAAGGCAGCTCTCTTCTGCTGCATATAGGGGTTGCCATTATTTTAGGGACCCATTGTTTTGTCAGACTTTCATTTATCTGTCCCTTGCCTATTGAAAGATCCATGGGGTTCCTCCAGCAGTCCCTTCTGCATTTAGTTGATGTCCCACACATAAATCTCTCTACAGACTTTTTGTCTTTGCCTGAAGTGTCACTTTAAATACATAAACTAATATAGTAAATTAGGTTTTTTTAATCTAATCGAATTAACCATAATCTACAATATAATGTCATATATAAATTTGAATGTAATGCTGTAAATATGGGAATATTTATTGCTCTGAGAGTGATGTGGCTCATTCCTTTCTTATAAACTGCTAAGTAACGGAAGTGCAAACTTCACAAGATTACAATGGCAATTGTTTATAGCAGCCAAGATAAATGTGATGAAGCAGCAGTTCCTACAAGCTTCATGCTGTTACAAGTTACTGAAAGGCTTTCAACGCATTTACAGATGAGGAACTTATAATGATGAGAACGATATGCTGACCAGAATAATGTGCTTTAATGTAAAAGTTACATAATTTACAAATTTGGCTCATCTGAAAGTTTTTCATCAATAATAAAGTATTCTAGATCAATACAGATGGAAATGTGCAGGTCTTATATAATACAATAGGGATTGTAAATAAGGCAGCATTTTATGCAGAAAAATATGCTTCCTGGAAGATTTAATGGCCATCTCATTTTACTGCTTTGAACTCCCTGGAAATGTCCTGTAAATGTAATTGCACCATTTGCATTAATAGTAGTAGGCTTTGGAGCATAACAAAGGCAGAACTGACATAAAATTTTCCCATGTCTGCAGAATGTTCTACTTTGCTTATTACTAATCTGTTTAGAATTGGATTAGAATTGTTAAGAAGATTTACTCTATCTATCTATAAATATATATATACCAAGTATTGGCGACGACTCAATTCTAAAGATGCACATTAATTTTGGCACAGATTTTGGAGTTTGACTTGGATTTCCCCTTCATCTGAATAGTTGAAATTCTTGCTGAAAATCCCCAGCATAAATCAATCATCATTTCTCGTGTACCCCAGCACACACTCCCATGAGCCTTCACCCCTGAACCCTATTCCATAATGTGTTTACCACATATGATGGCCCTGAAATCGGCTGCACCTACTAGAGTTGGGAGCGAGTTGCTGCGGCCATCCATCTCTGCTGCTATACCTGCTATTGTGCCCAGCGCTGCCGTGCCTCTTGTTTCGCCTCTGTTCCCCTGAGCAGCCACTTCATACCCAGGGATCCAGGGCTTGCAATCACCACCTTTATGACGTATCCTTTTCAGGCAGCCAATATGTTACTGTAATATACTGGAGAGCTGCTTCATCCACAGAGCACAGCGTACACATAATAGTCAAGGAACATTATAGACATATCCCATATACAAATTTTGATGTGGATCCACATAAAAAAACCCTTAAAACTGTTGGGCAACACAAAGAATGGGTTCTTATCTCTTGCCTTGGGAAAGTAATTATCCCGCAAACACTTAAATACTTCCCCATTTTTTTATTTTAACCCTTTCCAATACAATTTGTATCCTGGTTTTCCCAGTGGGCTTACCCTTTTGTCTGCCATTATACAATGGCGCTATATGCTGGCTAAAGCCAGTACTGCATGAGGTGACATGTTGGATAGGCTCCGACAGCAGAGAGGCTGGCAATATACAGTAAGAGAACCCCGACGGACATCTTCCAACATCGGAGCTGTACAGCCTTAAATCATAATGTCTTCAGACGTCAGACAGTGGATTGGAAAGGGTTAATGTATTGTGAAAGATGAAGAAACACTTTTTCAGAGCTCATTGTATTTTTATTTTTTTTTGCACAATAGCCTTTATTGCTAACATACTGCATATATTTATAGCTAGAGATGAGCGAGCATACTCGTCCGAGCTTGATACTCGTTCGAGCATTGCTTTCTGAACGCAGTGGTTGAAATCCCCGCCTCCAGAAACACACGTGCCTTCAGCCAATCACAGCCATTCAATGACATCATTGTCATTGGCTGTGATTGGCTAAAGGCACGTGTGTTTCTGGAGGCGGGGATTTAAAGCCCTTCGTAGAGAAAGCAATGCTCTGCCGGGGACCAGGAGGGAGCGACAGCCTGCAGGAGCACCGCAGAACGCCCGGTGAAGTGAGTAATGATTTTTATTCTTTGCTCCGCTGTATTCCCGGCGTATAAGGTGACAGTTGGGGGGTCGTCTTATACGCCCCGTCGCCTTATATGCCGGTATATATTTTTATTGTAACACATTTCTGGATGAATTGCAGGGAAGGGCTTATATATTTAAGCGCTTCCCGACAATTCATCCTGCGATCGCCGGCAGCCCATTGCTTTCAGTGGAACCTGCTGTATTGCCGGCTCCATTGAATTCAATGGGCAAACATCGTTCTTCTCTGCCACAGCTGTTACAGCTATGGCAGAGGAGAACGATCTTTATGCTGACAGTGCGGGGGGGGGGGCACTCTTGCCGCTATTGTGGCTTAATAGTGGGACCTGGGAACTTGAGATGCAGCCCAACATGTAGCCCCTCGCCTGCCCTATCTGTTGCTGCGTCGTTCCCATCACTTTCTTGAATTGCACCGATTTTCACAAACGAAAACCTTAGCGAGCATCGGCGATATACAAAAATGCTCGGGTCGCCCATTGACTTCAATGGGGTTCGTTACTCGAAACGAACCCTCGAGCATCGCGAAAAGTTCGTCCCGAGTAACGAGCACCCGAGCATTTTGATGCTCGCTCATCTCTATTTATAGCTATATCTTGTAGGGATGTATTTGAGTAGCTTTATGCAAATAAAGGGGTTGGAATAATACCTCCACAGTGCCACCCTTCGAAAGGCAGCATTCACTCCTTCAAGCCACAGTTAGACTCTTTATGCAAGCCTTGTAACAAAGACCGGGAATTAAAAGCAAAGCCAGACTCCATGCACAGACAGCTGTTTCACGGTATTTGCCCTTCATCAGTCTGGCTTTGCTAGTGAAAGGCCTGGGGCAGGGGGGTCAGAAACGCTATCTTTTCTTCTTAGGGAGAGCACCTAGACAGTGAGTTAGGAGACTCAAAAGGCCCTAGGTGCTTCCTAAGGAGAAAAGATAGTGTTTCTGAGTAGCTTTATAAATGTATTGCATGTTTTCTCTTCTATTGCTTTGGAGGCTTCAGAGATGAAATCTCCAATCATTCTCTGCTGGCTTCAGTGGGACAGATTTGTAAATGTGTATATTAAACAGGTTTGTGAAGTTCTATGAAGTTCCGGTGCAAATCTTTTCTGACGTGTCTAAATAAGTCAGAAAGAGAAGGGCAGCAGAGTTTTAAAGTTGCACAACTCATTATGACTATAGTGTTGGCAGCACTAAGGATGTGATTGGAAAACCACAGAAGTTGACTGCAATAGGAAAAAAACATATACCAACATTAATAGTTTTTTGTGGAATCCCTTTGTATTGAAAATTATATTTCACTACACTTTCAATGTAGCTAGAAAAATACTGCTGGGATGTATGCTGAGAGGACACTTTAGTGTCAGGTACATGGGAAATCTATGGATATATTTGGTGTCTATGCCAGGAACATACCACCAGGAGCATACCAAACTGTCTATCCCTATAGTAGGGTATGCCATAAAGAACAGATGTCACATTCGCCCTGAGCGTAAGTCATACGATGCCCAGGACAAATGCAAATAATAGTTTGGTCATTATGTTACTTCTATGCAGGTCGTGGAAACAACAACCTACACGGCCCCAACCCTAACAAGGACTGGAGGGATAGGATTGGGATGGGGGAACATGCTGAACACCATAACAAGCTGAACTGCAGATAGGACTTGCGAGCAGACATCCAACAGCGACTGACAAACACCAAAACACTTGCCTAGAATACCAACACACATAAGCAAATGGAACAGCTAAAGTATGTTTGTGGTATTAGTTTGTATTTTGTCCAAGATATTTAAGCTCACAAGCTCATGACAAGAGTCCTCGTTGTCTCATGAGTCACTATTCTAACAAGACAACTTAAGGAGTCCTGCCTGCAAGTGGAACCTAGGGGCCTGGCTCGTAATACATGTTAAACGGCATACAAGCTGACCAGGACACTTTTCACACCAACAGACGAGGGAATCCCACCCAGAACATTGTGCATGCACTGACACAAAGCAAAACATTCATGATTGCAAACACCAGGGTTCTAAGATCGAATGAGGAAAAAGATAAATGACCAGCTCCCTCTAGCAAGAGGGGCTGGCATTTATGTACAGAAGACCAGTGCAGATTGGCTGACTGGAGCAATACACACCCAGCCAGCTCAATCAGCCCACACCTGTGGAAGTCTGCTCCTGGAAACCCATAGAATTACAGGTTCCAGGAGCCAAACATGACAATTAGTATCCACTTATCCAATGTATAATTGCATGCACTTGTTAAATTAAGGCCGGGTTCACATCTACACTGGAACCTCTGGTAGGAGGTTTAAAAGTACTGTATGCAGTGTTTTTTCTTCTGAGAAAGAGCCAGGCAGCTGAGCAGAAAGCACATGGACCCCAATATAGTCCATTGGAACTGTACGGTGCTGTTTATTTTTGTCATGAGACGGAACCCTTCAGCCAGGGGATTCCCCTTTCCTGCTCCCTGAATGGAGCAGCAAAGTGGATTTCCCGCCGCAGATGTGAAAGCAACCTAAGTTAATTTTATGGCTGGAAGGACAATGCAATATACCCAGTGGTTACCCAAATCTCCCATCAGCAGACCACAGTGCAGTTGTAGGGCATAGTCTATATTTGTGTCAATCTTGTTTGTATTTGGCTCCTAATGTCTTGATACTGGAAGATAATGGTAGAATTGATTCAGTTCTTCAAGACAAACAGTAGTTGTCATTTATAAGAGCCATTCTTAAAGGAAGCTATGCCAGTAAGGAAAAAAGCCAAACCAACGTCTTGTAGCTAGACCAGCTGTTTTACAACATGTAGGGCAGGGTGCTGTCTTTGGAAACATTTCCTAGGAAATAGACCTACTTTCCATGGTAACTTGGCAGTTTGGGAAAATGTTAATGGAAATTGATGATGTGCTGGATGAATGGAGGCATGACAATAAACTGCTTGTAAACCACGTTTCTCAAGAATAAGAGAAAATACAATTTGGAAGCACCAGGAGTTTGATGACTGTACAGTATATTGTGTTTCTCAGCAAAGAAATGTGATATATATATCAGTCGTGCAACCTAGGAAAGATTGGATACATTTGGTTTTTAGCTCTTTTTACAAATGTTGTTAGCAGTACATATCTGCACCATTTACATTGATGAACTGAAGGGCACCATTACAAAAGCTGTATTTAACCATAAAAGTAGAGCTTCCCTGCCATATGATGTGATTTTTTTTGTGCTATAATCTTCAGCAATTGCAAATGAGGTATTAAAAAGTCACCATAATTTCATATTCTTTTTGTCTCAGGGCAAAATGTGAAGTCATGTTGAGAGTTGCGGTCTGCACAACTCATGTTAAGCTGTTTCATGCCCAAGGCTTTTCCTATTAATTACAAAAGAGCTGTTCAAGGGAGGCATTCTGTGTCACACAAGTCTACCACCTAAAGATCTGTCTGCATCTCCCACTATCACTTCAATCTTTGGGTTAGAGATGTAGAAAATTTGCAATAATAATGATGATGGTTTAATATAATAAACTCATTGGCTTGAAATGGACCTCTTGACATGTACATGAACTGTCCAACATTCATTCAGTTGACAGCTGTCACCTCCAATTCCTCTATGAACGTACAACCTTAGCCAAATACTTTAATGGGGAAAAGGAATCAAGCCACTGCCCCACACAGGTCGAATCCAACATGTCCAACCCTTGTTATCCCAGTTATTTGCTGTTTGGGCAGTATCTATCATCAATAATGTAATCGCATAGACAGCTTTATATGCTCAACAAGCCTTTACTTTTCTTATGTCATCATCAGATATACTGTTTGTGACCTATAGTATTCTGTCTCTCTCAGGCCTCTCCCAAACAGTTATTCCAGACCTCCAGTAGTATTATGCAAATTACAAAAAACATGCATCCCCTAGATCTCCAATTAATTTAACATTGAATGTTAACAGTGAACTTAAAATGAGTGCAAAACGTAGTTGGCTTCATACACTTGTTTTGCCGGGATTATAGATTACTAGATTGCCAGGATAATATAAAATCTCCCCGCTCTTGGGTACCAAACGTAGCCGAGAGCCTGGAGAGCTCACGGGGCCATAGTACACTGTTCTTGGTTACGTGTTCGTCGTTATCCAATGGATAACGGCAATCACGTAAAAGTAAAAGAAAGTTAAAGTTTCACCTCTTGTCACGGATCCGACTCATGAGGGGAGGTGAAATTATTTACCTAAGGCCTCCAATGATGTCCCCCGACAGGATCTTTATCCGCAGACCTTTACCCATCTTTGGTACATGCACCCATTGCCAAAATGGTGGACGCAAGCGCAGAAGCTGGGAAATTTAGAGCCTGGAGTAGTGACCGAGGGCCGCAGTGAGTGATTCCCAGTTACTAGCGATGAGCGAGCACCAAAATGCTCGGGTGCTCGTTGTTCAAGTCGAACTTTTCGTAATGTTCGAGAGCTCGTTTCGAGTAACGAACCCCATTGAAGTCAATGGGCGACTCGAGCATTTTTGTATATGGCCGATGCTCCGCATAGCTGATGACTTGTCAAACACCAGAAAACATCAAAACGTCATGGAAAAACTACAGAAACGGATAGAGAAGGGCAGAGGCAGCATGCATGGCTGCATCTGAGGCTCCCAGGTCCCACTATTAAGCCAAAATAGGGGCCAAACTCTGGCGTCACCCCCTAACAATTTACTTTGGACAAACCCTCATTAGAAAGGCACACCTTAGCTAAGCACCACACTACCTGCAACCAAGGACAATCACTGCCTGCGGGTGACACCGCTGCCTCTTCCCCTGAGTTACATGCTGGCATTGCTGTCCAACCCCCTGCACGACCCTGCGTCCACAGCGCACACAAAAGTTTCCCTGCACAGTGTTCAGCTGCCCTCATGCCACACGCTCGCTTCATAGCTACACCACCCTCATGTCTATTTATAAGTGTGTCTGCGATGATGAGGAACCGGAGGCACACACTGTAGAGGGTTGGCAGGGCCAGGCAGCGACCCTCTTTGAAAGTGTGGGCGATAGCCCACAATGCTGTTGAGAATTGATGATAGATTGATGTACGATCATCATTCCAATCCCGTGCCACCTCCGTCACAAAATTGTCAGGAGCCGCAAACGTGGGCATAAAGGGGACTCAGGTGCCAGCACTTCTACACATCTCCACAATGCAGCAGCACATACCAACACCAAAGATTGGTTTGAAGCAGAAGGCAGTGACCCTGTGAAAGTCTCATGAAATCACTAACACTTCCTATGAATGCTCCAATCCTGTATCTCGGATAACTGTGGTAATTTGAGGTACGAGAGATAATACATGCCGACCAACGTAGATCCCCAGATCCCAAGCAGGAGAAGGAGGTCGCATAATAAGCCAGAGAAACCATGACCGAGGTAGGACCTACAATACTCTGTGTGGGAAGCACGTGAGCGGGCCCTGGGTCAGGCTCGGTACCAGCCTCCACCTTGTGTGACCCAAGGTGCCGTGAGTTACATAGCTATGGGAAATCCATGTGTCCCCACACAATTCATTCTGTCTAGGTGTCAGATAGCTGAACACCGTGCTAGGAAAGCTGTCTGTGCCCCACCCAAGTCATTCAGTGTATTTGTGCCAGATAGCTAAAACACCGCAATGGGAAATCTTTGAGCACCCACATCATAGGCAAGCCCATGAAACCCAAGGAAAGTATCAAACATGAAGCAATTACAGTGCCCAAACATAGCAGACTTTCACTCCGTCGAGGGCCTCTGCACACACCCTCAGCAATCGTTGGCATAAGGCGGACTCCGATGCTAATACCGTAGTGAACATCTCATTAAATTAGTTGTGGTTGCTTTCATCGCTCCAAAGACTGGATGAACCAGGAAGAAGTTCCACGGGCCAAACCTGGTGCAGTTGCATTTTCCCCAGGACTTCGTCCTCTGCCCACACCCTCAGCAATCGTGGGCATAAAGCGGACTCCGATGCTAGTACACCTGTGAAGTCTCATTAAATCAGTTACGGTTGCTTTCATCGCTCCAAAGACTGGATGACCCAGGAAGAAGTTCCACTGGCCAAACCCGGCGCAGTTGCATTTCCCCCAGGACTTTGTCCTCTGCCCACACCCTCAGCAATCATGGGCATAAAGCGGACTCCAATGCTAGTACACCTGTGAACGTCTCATTAAATCAGTTACGCTTTTTTTGTTTGGCCCAAACCAGTGTCTCAGATAACTGTGGTAACACGAGAGCAAATACATGTTGCTCAGTGCTGATCCCCTGACCCAAAGCAGGAGGAGGAGGTGGCATAACAAGGCCAAGAAACCATGACCAAGGTAGGACCCGCAATAGTCTGTGAGCGGGCCCTGGGTCAGGCTCAGTCCCAGCCTCCACCTTGTGACCCAAGGTGCCGTGAGTTACATAGCAATGGGAAATCCATGCGTCCCCATGTGTGTAGGTGTCAGATAGCTGAACAACACAATGGGAAAGCCATCTGCACTCTGCACCCTACCCAAGTCAGTCAGTGTATTTGTGCCAGACAGGTAAAACAACGCAATGGGAAGTCTTTGTGCACCCACAGCATAGGCGAGCCCAAGGAACTTAAAGATGGTATTATGCATACAGAAATCACAGCACCCAAACATGGCAGTTTCAACCCACCAAGGACCTCGGCCCACATTTCTACCCTAGTCAGTCAGTGTTTTTGTGCCAGACTGGTAAAACACAGCTATGGGAAGTCTTTGTGCACCCACAGCATAGGCGAGCCAAAGGAACCCAAGGAAAGTATTACACATAAAGAAATCACAGAGCCCAAACAAGGCAGTTTCACACTGCCAAGGACCTCCACCTCGGCTCACACCCTCAGTAATCGGGGCATAAAGCGGACTCGGATGTTAGTGCAGCTGTGAACGTCTCATTAATGCAGTAACACTCCTTTTGTTTGGCCCAAACCAGTGCCTCAGATAACTGTGGTAACACAAGAGAAAATACATGTTGCCCAGTGCTGATCCCCAGACCCCAAGCAGGAGGAGGAGGTGGCATAACAAGGCCAAGAAACCATGACCGAGGTAGGACCCGCAATAGTCTGTGTGGGAAGTATGGGAGCGGGCCCTGGGTCAGGATCGGTCCCAGCCTCCACTTTGTGTGACCCAAGGTGCCGTGAGTTACATAGCAATGGGAAATCCATGTGTCCACACACTATTCATTCTGTGTTGGTGTCAGATAGCTCAACACCGCAAGAGGAAGTCTTTCAGTTCCTTGGGCTCACCTATGCTGTCAGTGCACAAAGATGGTATTACACAGGAAGAATTCAGAGTGCCCAAACATGGCAGAGTTTCACCCCGCCAAGGATCTCGGCCTCGGCCTATATTTCTGCCCAAGTCAGTCAGTGTATTTGTGTCAGATAAATAAAACACTGCGATGGGAAGTCTTTGCGCACCCACAGTATAGGCAAACCCCTGTAACATTCCTGTAGCAAAGGTATACAGACCCCAGTAACATTTCTGTAGTAAAAGTATAGGCGGACCCCATTAACATTCCTGTACAAGAAGTATAGGCAGACACCTGTGACATTCCTGTAGCAGAAGTATAGGCAGACCCCAGTAACATTTCTGTAGTAAAAGTATAAGCGGACCCCAGTAATATTTCTGTAGCAAAGGTATAGGCAGACGCCAGTAATATTTCTGTAGTAAAAGTATAGGCAGACCGCTGTAACATTTCTGCAGCAAGAGTGTAGGCGAGCCCCTGAAACATTGGTGCACCAAAAGTATAGGCAGACCCCAGTAACATTCCTGTAGTAAAAGTATAGGCGGACCCCAGTAACATTTCTGTAGTAAGAGTATAGGCGGACCCCAGTAACATTCCTGTAGCAGAAGTATAGGCGGACCCCTGTAACATTCCTGTAGCAGAAGTATAGGCAGACCCCAGTAACATTTCTGTAGCAAAAGTATAGGCAGACCCCTGTAACATTCCTGTAGCAGAAGTATAGGCAGACCCCTGTAACATTCCTGTAGCAGAAGTATAGGCAGAGCCCTGTAACATTCCTGTAGCAGAAGTAAAGGCAGACCCCTGTAACATTTCTGTAGCAAGAGTATAGGCGAACCCCTGAAACATTGGTGTACCGCGAAGGCCGGAAAAATTAGTTAGATAACAGTATAGGCGAGGGCCAGAAAAATTGGTGTACCAAGAGTACAAGTGCACCCCTGAAAAATTGCTCAACCGCGAGGGCAGGTGAAACCCATAAACATTTTTTAAAGATACAGCTCGGTGTTGCTTAATTTGCAACAGAGCCTGGAGGCACCCCTGTAACAGAAACAAATTTTTTTCAAAGTATCAATACTTTTCAAACTTTAAAAAATTGTACAAAAAATTATAAACTGAGCCTTTTGGGCCACACAAAAATTGGCAGTTCAGCGTGATGACATGCTGTTTTAGGAGAAGGAGGTGGAGGAGGAGGAGAAGGAGTAATAATATCTGAGAGTGATTGACAAAGCTAATTCCCCCTTTTTTTCTGGTGATAGAGAATGCTTTTTTCTCCTATTGCAGCGAAAAGAATCATTAGGTCCCGCTGCTTTCCGCCGGTGGAAAAGAGAAGCCTGGGGAAATCCAGCCTTTGTTTATCTTTATAAATGTAAGAATGTCGGCACTGGCAGTTGACAGGTGGGTACGCTTATCCGTTATGATTCCCCCAGCTGCACTGAACACCCTCTCTGACAAAACGCTAGCGGCAGGGCAGGCCAGAACCTCCAGGGCGTACAGCGCAAGTTCATGCCACGTGTCCAGCTTTGACACCCAATAGTTGTATGGAGCAGAGGCATCATGGAGGATGGTGGTACGATTAACTACGTACTCCCTCACCATCTTTTTACAGTGCTCCCTCCGACTCAGCCTTGACTAGGGAGTGGTGACACAGTCTTGCTGGGGAGCCATAAAGCTGGAAAAGGCCTTGGAGAGTGTTCCCCTGCCTGCGCTGTACATGCTGCCTGATCCCCGATCCTTCCCTGCTACTTGGCTTCGGAACTGCGCCTTCTGCCACTAGCGCTGTCAGATGGGAACTTTAGCATCACTTTTTCCACCAGGGCCCTGTGGTATTGCATCACTCTCGTACCCCTTTCCTCTTTGGGAATGAGAGTGGAAAGGTTCTCTTTATACCGTGGGTCGAGAAGGGTGTACACCCAGTAATCCGTGTTGGCCAGAATGCGTCTAACGCGAGGGTCACGGGAAAGGCATCCTAACATGAGGTCAGCCATGTGTGCCAGGGTACCAGTAGGCAACACATCACTATCCTCACTAGAAAGATGACTTTCAGGATCCTCCTCCTCCTCTACAGCCCATACACGCTGAACAGATGAGAGGCAAGCAGCATGGGTACCCTCTGCAGTGTGCCCAGATGTCTCATCCCCCTCCTCCTCCTGCTTCTCCTCCTCCTCCAAAACGCACTGAGATATAGACATGAGGGTTGTCTGGCTATCAAGCGACATGCTGTCATTCCTTGTCTCCTGTTCCAACCGCAAAGCGTCGGCCTTTATGCTTTGCAGCGAACTTCTCAGCAGGTAAAGTAGCAGGATGATAATGCTAATGATTGCCGCATCGCCACTCATCATCTGGGTAGACTCCTCAAAGTTTCCGAGGACCTGGTAGATATCTACCATTCATGCCCACTCCTCAGTAAAGAATTGGGGAGGCTGACTACCACTACTCCGCCTATGTTGCAACTGGTATTCCACTATTGCTCTACGCTGCTCGAACAGCCTGGCCAACATGTGCAGCGTAGAATTCAAGCGTGTGGGCACGTCGCACAGCAGTCGGTGCTCTGGCAGCTGAAACCAATGTTACACGGTCCTCAGGGTGGCAGCGTCCGTGGTGGACTTGCGGAAATGTGCGCAGACACGGCACACCTTGCCAAACAGGTCAGACAAGTGGGGGTAGTTTTTCAGAAACCGCTGAACCATCAGATTGAAGATGTGGGCCAGGCATGGCACGTGTGTGAGGCTGCCGAGCTGCAGAGCCGCCACCAGGTTACGGCCGTTCTCACACATGACCATGTCCGGTTGGAGGCTCAGCGGCGAAAGCCAGAGGTCGGTCTGCTC
Organism: Eleutherodactylus coqui; assembly: GCF_035609145.1. Classification (NCBI taxonomy): domain Eukaryota; kingdom Metazoa; phylum Chordata; class Amphibia; order Anura; family Eleutherodactylidae; genus Eleutherodactylus; species Eleutherodactylus coqui. Next base: position 96,553,883 of record NC_089840.1, read on the forward strand.
TGTCAGACCCTGCAACAGCTCGGGGGCCGTGTGCCTCTTGTCACCTAAGCTTATTAGTTTCAGCACAGCTTGCTGATGCTTGCCCACCGCTGTGCTGCCGCGCGCTACCGACTGCTGGCGACGTGCTCACACTTCCAAATTGAGAGGTAGAGGTGGCGGAGGAGAAGGGGGAGGGTTTGGAGAAGGTGGCATAAAACACCGCAGATACCAGCTCTGACGCTTGTGTTAGCGACAACTGAACGCTGTGCTGAGAGACATTGCTGGATGGAGTGGAGGACGGTGGAGATGAGGGTGTGGGTGCAGGCCGGGAGTCGCTCGTGTCTGTGTCCTGGGAGGGGGATTGGATCTGTGTGGCTGGTTGGGGCACAGGGGAAGAAGCAGTGGTGTGACCTGGAGGCGGTGAATGGCCCTCGTTCCACCTTGTGGGGTGCTTGGCCATCATATGCCTGCGCATGCTGGTGGTGGTGAGGCTGGTAGTGGTGGTTCCCCGGCTGATCTTGGTGCGACACAGGTTGCACACCACTGTTCGTCGGTCATCCTCGCTCTCACTAAAAAACATCCACACCTTTGAACACCTAGCCCTCTGCACGGAGGCTTGCCGCGAGGGGGTGCTTTGGGAAACCGTTGGGGGATTCTTCGCTGTGGCCCTGCCTCTCCCCCTGGCCACCCCACTGTCTCTTCCAACCTGTCCTGCTGCTACACTTGCCTCCCCCTCTGAAGCCCTGTCCTCAGTAGGCTTAGCAAACCAGGTGGGATCAGTCACCTCATCGTTCAACTGCTCTTCCTCTGAATCCTCTGTGCGCTCCTCCCTTGGACTTACTGCCCTTATTATTACCTCACTGACAGACAACTGTGTTTCATCATCATCATCCTCCTCACCCCCAAAAAGCTCTTGAGACAGTTGCCGGAAGTCCCCAGCTTCATCACCCAGACTCCGGTAACTTTCCAAAGGTTGGGCATCGGTCACAACAAACTCCTCAGGTGAGAGAGGAACCATTTTTTCCCACTCATGGCAGGGACCCGAGAACAGTTCCTGGGAGTCTGCCTGCTCATCAGAATATGTCATTTTCATGGAGTGAGGAGGCTGGGAGGAAGGAGGAGCAGCAGCCAGAGGATTGAGAGTTGCAGTCCCTAGGCCGGGAGTAGTGGACTGTGTAGAAGACTGGGTGGTCGATATATTGCTGGACACATTTTCTGCCATCCACGACAGGACCTGCTTACACTGCTCTGTTTGCAGTAAAGGTCTACAACGCGGACACGTAAATTGTGATATGAAGCTGGGAACCCTAAAAACTTGCCTTTCTCCTAATCCCGCAGCAGCCGGCTGTGATTCACCACGACCAGGAACTCGGCCTGTGCCCACAACCTCACTTGGATGACCATGTCCGCGTCCACGTCCTCGACCCTTACCCCTACTCCTCATCATGGCGGATTAAGAATAGAGCAACGCCCAAATAAATTACCCCATTGTACAGCACTGACAACTGTGGCTTAATTCACCGCACACAGAGACTTGTAGATAGCAGAGGCTCTATGCTGTGACTTGAAAAAATTACCCCCCCCCCGCTGTCTTGCACTGATACCTCGGGGTAATTTACCGCTCGCAAAGACTTGTAGATAAGAAAGGCTGTATGAAGTGGGAGAAGACTCTAAAGCCAGTGGATAGTGCTGGTAACTGTGGCTATCTCAACCCCACCCTGAAATACTTTGCAGTGGCCCAGGAAATATTACAGTACTGTTTAGCGGTGATACCTGTGTCTAATGCACTGCAGACACAGAACGGTATAAATGAAGTCGTTCGCAATAGGCTAGGAGATGTTAGAGAGCAGTTTCACGGTGAGAGCTGGTTGTACGGCACTGCAGCCTGAGAACGCTATTACTGAAAGGCTGGGAACAGGCCGAGGCCCTAGATGGGTAATACAAAAATGGATGCATTACAACTCACAGCAAGCCACAACTATAATGCACACGGTCAGATGTAGCCCTAAGAAGGAGCTTTGGGGTTTTTGCACGGAGAATCAGGAGTGTATAGTGTATAACTATCCCTATCGAAGTGGCTGTGTAGCCCTAAGAAAAACGTTTCATAATCAGCTCATGTAAAAGGCCCTTAGTGCTGCATTTAAACAAAACGATTATCTTTCAGATAATTGTTCAAACGAACGAAACTGTAAGATAATCGATCAGTTTAAATACAAGCCAGCGAATGAACGACGAACAAGAATCTTGCCGTTCTCATGCAATTTAAACACTGCTCGTTTTTAGATGGCCGTATGCACAACTACGCTCACCGCTACGGAGCTCAGTTGTGCATAAACATTTTTTCTCTCCAGCTTTTCAAACTTTGTGTGGGAAACATAGGGCAAGTCCTATCTTTTCTAAGGCGTAGTATTCACGCCTGAAAAAAAACAGCTAGTGAAAACAAAACCATTGAAATCAATGGTTTTGTTTTGTCCCGTTATGTAGCTGTGATTTTTACGGCCACATAATAGGACTAAAATACGTTCGTCTGTTTAAGCCCTGAACAAGAAGGGAACAAGAACAACATGATTCTAATGCAGTCTAAGGCCAGGCTCACACAACCAGGTTGGTTTCTGCATGTGATCCCAGCCGATGACCCTGCGTACCAATGTTAATTGCGTATGACTTCGATGGAGGCCGTCTGCGCGAATTCCGTGGCAAAATAGAGCATGCTGCAATTTTTCTTCTCGTGGAATACGCAGTTCGTATCCGCGAGTGTAAGGGAAAAGTCAAAAGTACATGCCTTTCAATGCCCGTGTTTTACTGTAGTTAGTCCTTGCGGACGGCAATCGTGTCATCCACAATACTAATTTGCCCATGTGATCCTGGCCTTAACAGGCTGCCCAAGCGCAAACAAGCTGATGGCGTCACCAGCTCTTTTCAGCAGAAATCGTGAGGCACTCCTTGTGTCTAAACGGGCCTTTATGCTGCTGCTTTTTTAAAGGACTAATGAACATTGTTTGCTCCAAGATAAGTGACTGATAGGAGCTTTGATCACTTTGTTGGTTTTTCTGTAAACTCTGTTACCACTTTGCTCTTTGAGATTAGGAGGAAATCTATTTTATTTGACTTTTGCACTAGAGCTTATCCAACTCTTGTCAGTTCCTGCTGCTCTCCTGAAAAGTCACTGTTTTATTAGAGCGATTTGATGGCCCAAATGCTTGACTCATTCTCCTGATATGACTGCTTAAGTAAAAGCAATTCTGGAGCATCTTCAGGGCTCATTTCCATGATTTAACCGCATATTATGCACGCGACGTACACCCGCGTAATACACGTTTAATGGAGTCAATGAAAGTACATTGATTTTCATTAATCCATTCACATTAGTGTATATACATTGTGTGATACTTGCGTGAAAAAGATCACATCATGCTCTATCTCACTACATATTACGCGCGTACAGACCTATTGTTCTTTGTGGGTAGCATATTCAACGCTGTTTATACATTGCATATGGGCAGTGTTGCATATGTAACTCTGCTATGAGACACAGCAGGGAAATAAAAAAAGAAACAATTCGCACTGCGCATGACAGCGTGTGTGAGGTGTGATGTAATACGCAGTGCACTGTTGCTGCCATACGTGCCAATAACCGGGTCACCACTGGCTCGCATAGAGGTAAAATGCTGCGTGACCCTGCAGCATTTTACACACACCCGTGGTAATGAACCCTTAGGCTAACTTCACATGGGTGAGTGCGATATTGGGCCATGAATCACAGCTCAATAACGTGCTCGCCAACATACAATTGTCCTGTGGATGCAAGGCGTCTTTATATCCAAACTGCCTCACATCACAACGGGGATCGCTGAGTGTCTTCCATTTTTTTTAACGGGGAGACCTCGTATCGTACCTAGCATGCAGCGCAATGATGCCATTGTCCCCATTGAAAACAATTGGTGATGTGATGATAATAATAATCTTTATTTGTATAGCGCCAACATATTCCGCAGCACTTACAAATGTGAAATGTGCAAATGTGATGCGAGGGCATGCCCAAAGATACAACATGCTGCAATTTTTTCCTGCATCGCATCATGGTGTGATATGGGAAAGCATTGCTCATGTTTATGACCCATATTCAAAAGAATGGGGTTCATGTTCATGCATCACGGAACACACAAAACTCATGCGGGAATCTCGCCTATATCAAGCCAGCCTTACTTATAGCTTTCAGTCTAATGCTATTCCTCCATTATTCCTGCTAGAAAGGTATGAATAAGTAGACAACTGGGTATTAAGTTTTGGGGGTGTTCCTCTTGTAGAGGTGCTCTACAGAGAATGGCCAGTAGGGGGCAACAGACAGGCATTCTGGTGCCTGAGAAATGGGAAAACGTCCATAGGTGTAGCAAGGAAGTTTGGATATAAGAGTACATTCCTGCTACTTCCAGAGAGATGTTGACTAAGAGAGCCAGAGAGACAGCTCAGTGAAGCTGGGAGTGCTGCTAGCCCCAGGGTCTGGTGCAGACCAGGAAGGCAGGAGGTTGACAGGGTTGACCACCCAAACCTCAACACCCAGGTGGGATGTATATATGGACTTTATGTTTTACTGAAGTACGTTACATGGACTCTGTTTACGTTATTTGTGCTCTGAATAAAGACTGGCAGGAGCCAGGTTTAAAGAACATCCACGTCTCCAGAGAGAGTGTTTCTACACAGCTGGTGCCCATTCCGGTCTGTAAGTTGGCGATCCGCAAGCAAGTAGACCCCGGCTTGCCACTCTCTTCTTATGGTGACACTGACCAGTTAAAGCTGGCAATATCAGATTGAAGGGACACACCCCCTTGACAAAGATTCTCATACAGAAATTTCCACAGTGGAAAATCTGCAGCATTTCCACTATGTGTGAATGTATTGTTATGCAGGTTTGAAGACAATATAGCAGAGTCTGCAGCAGATTTGCTTGCAAAGAAGAGTAAAGCAATGATGAAGTTCTTGATTCTCAAAGGGATGTTGGCTAAAGACATTCACAGTGACATGGTGCAAACACTAGGTGACAAATACGATTTGTACTGCCCAGTGAAAAATTGGATTGTCAAATAAAAAACAAGCCACTTTAACACTAACAATAAAAAAACGTTTCAGTTGACCTCTAGTGTTGACCATTCCAGAATCCATAGATGCCATCTGTGACATGATTCTGGAAGACGAGCAAATTTCAGCTAAGATTATAGCTGAGGCTCCAAGCATTTCCAGAGACGGAGTTGGGTCCATAACTCACTATCATGTGGACATGAAGAAGGTGTCAAGTGGGTCCAAAAATGTTTTTCAGTAGATCAAATGCGTGCCTAAGTGCATGCCTTCTGGGAAATTCTGCAGTGTTTTCGGCAGGATGCTAATGCTTTCCTGTCGTGACTGGTGATCACAGATGAGATATCAACTTGGGTGGGGTAATGTAATCTTCTGTGTGTATTATGCTTAAGCATGTATAAATCTTTTGAAATTAAGGGGTAATTCTATTCAAAAATATAATTTCAATAAAAATGATCTGATTAAAAAATAGATGAGACATGGATGTTCATACATGATCCTGAGTCAAAAGAATAGCTGAAAGAATGGAGAAACAGTGGTTTCCCATGTCCAAAGAAGTTCAGAATGCAGAAATCGTCATCCAAGTTGATGGTATCTTTCTTCTTGTGTGGAGATGGGATACTGCTTATTGACTACTGTCCAAAGGGGTTTACTATCACAGCTGTGTATTACAATATATGTCTGGTTATATTGAAGGAGGCGTTGAAGTCAAAAAGCACAGAAAGTTGACCTAAGGTTTTGTTGTTTTTGCACAAGAATGCCTTATCTTATACCACAGCCATCACCTAGAGCAAATGGGCTGAACTGGTCTTTGAGGTGTTGGATTATCCTCCCTATTTGTCTGATCTGGCACCCTTGCACTATCATCTGTCTTTTTAATTTTACAAAACACCTCAAAGGAACCAAATTCTCCATTACTTCTAATGCAGTTGGAGTGGCAGATGACTGCTTTGCCATCCAATCAAAGGAGTTCTGTCAGGATGCTTTGAAGATGTTGCAACACAGCAGTCAATAAGAAGTGCACTGATACATGAGGGCACTATGTAGAATAACCATGAAATTTCATTGTTCTATTTCAATGCTTATGTGGTCAAAGACAAGGACTTATCAACAATCCCTCAAAGAAAAAGATGTTTTAGATTTGTTATTTCATGGAGAATACAAGTATTTACTAAAACAAACATATGAGGAGAGATGACAGGTCCTCTTTAACTCCTTAGTAAAAAAAAAAATCTGTTTACGCCTTAATGGCCAACTAATTTTTAATTTTTTTTCATTGTCGCATTCCAAAAACAATAACTTTTTAATATTTCCATCAACATAGCCGTATGAGGGCTTGTTTTCTGTGGAACAAATTACATTTTTGTCATCGTTGTCATTGATGTTGAATACAGAAGAGCAGACCAGTCTGGTCTTGAAGTATGTTGATGCATTTACCTGATAAAGGTCTGAACTACCTAATGCTTTGTATCTTCTGTGAGAATTCTATTTTGGAATAGTACTGTTGTCATGGATTTATTTTGGGTCCACTGCGTAATCAATGGGAATGTTTGCACCCTTCCAGATTTATGTTCAGAGATTGTGTGCACAATAGAAGACATCACACGGAAACAAGACTGTTAGTGTGGAAAATCTTCCTGGACTCTGTTTGTTAGTAGGCGTAAAGCATCTTTTATAGCATTATGGGTTAACTGCCCTTTATGGGCAGCAGAAAGCAATATGTGACTGGAAATCAAAGCATGGGATTGGGTGGTCTAAATAAGGTCTTTTTACATCCGGCCTTGCGTGAGTTGCTGTTGTCATAGACGTCTGACATTACGTGGTTTCAGGTGCAAACTAGCGCCATCTTTCCGTGTTCGATGGAGGGGTCAGGGGTAGAGTGAGCAGTGTGTCATCAAATGACGCCTGAGGGTTATGTGCGGGTAAAAAATGTCCCCTGAGGTTATGAGCGTGTGTTTCTATCAAGCTGCATATTCTGATAACAGTTAGCAGAACAGGATGTGGCCGGCACATTCCGTTCTGCTGGCCCAGGAGGTGAAATAGACATTTCGCCTTGGATATATATATGTATATATCCTCCACACTGTCAACTTGTAGCCTTCATTCTCAATGCTACTTGACAAATATGGGTCATTGACTTCCTTATATTTAGTTCTTAAAGGGGTTGTCCAAGCATACTTTACTGTCTGTCCTGCCTGATGTGACATCAGACTTGGAGAGAAGTCACTTCATTTAGGTGGTACAGTTGCTGGGGCAATTGTCCAAAGCTCAATGAGTGTCATTAATTAGAATAGGAACTATACACTATAATCACCTGGCGCTGGATGGTTGCTTCAGCAACAGGAAAATCCCAATGCAGCAAATTCACTAAATCTTTTACTTTTCACTTAACTTTTTAAAAATTTGAAATGCGATGAAGTGTGCCAATACGTCAGATAAGTGAAGAATATGCCTGGATAAATCTCTTTTTAAATTAGTCAAGTTCTGAATCAAAGTCTACTTTGATACTATTGTAAAAGCCTGAATATTACGTTCTTGTTTACAGGAGTCGTAGGGTAATAAAATATATTACAATATTGCTAACATAGTTACATTTGAATTAGCAATAATCTAATGTTATTGTAAGTGTTGAACTAAGAATTTAGACTTTTGAAAGTTCGCATTTTCTTAATATATTTCTTTGTGGGATACACTAAATTACACTTTTATTTTAAAAACTGTATTCTCAGGGACATGCCTTGAATTCTGGAGGAATCATAGAGAAACGGAACTATGGCACAATTCATACGGTTGCACCCTTTCTCTTGAGACTGTGTCTGGTCTTTTAAGCAAAGCAGAGACTATTGGACATGTACTTTTCCATTGCACTAAATGTCCCCAGTTTGCATATGTGTTCCACTTTAGCTGGATCCTTGACTATAGAATTTTATTTGCAATTTGGGATTGATTGAGGCTGGAAGAAATGCTTTTGAATTAAAAAATAAAGTTACATAAGCCTGTTGGAAATTTCTTTATAGTTAAAGCAATTATTTTAACTACACAAATAAGTATAATACTATTTTTATAAAAGTATAAATGATAATCTATCTATATTTCTACATTTTTTTTCTGCTTTATGATTTTGAATTTTTGGTTAAACATAGAATAATTTAATGGGACATTTTTAAAGAGATTATTTAAAGATGTTTTATTGAGTTTTTATTACTTATCAAGAAGTGCGGAAATTTTCAGCACAGTCTTTGATTCTAAATTAGGCTATTCTATAAACAGGATAATGAGTTTAATGTATGAAAAGAAAAAAATACATAAAATGTAGACTTTTTTCTACCAAATTATATACACATGAAGATAAAGTTATTGTATTTAGTTTGAGTTGATTCACAAAATGTCAGTTGCCTGTTCTGGTTTTGAATGCCAAAAGGTATTCCTGAATACAGTACATGTCAGCAATTAGATGACAAACTAAGATGAAACAATTGTACTATTAATACCAATGGCTTTTTGCATGCTATAGCTTTCTAATACCTCTTTACTGTTGCATTTTGTAATATCCAGTCTCTTTTGGCAACGATTTGCAAATATTATGGCTCTAACAGTAAACCGTATCGCTTTCTCCACACACACGGGTGTTCACGGCTTTTAGAAATCGGAGAACAGAGGAACAGATTCACCAAGGTGGAAACCATCCTCCATACTCAACTCAATTCATGCCCACTGCAGCAGCTTCTTGAGTTGGTGCACATTTTGTGAATCAGTGGGAGTAAATCTCACAGTCCTTTCCTGCATATCCCAACAGTCCTAGGCCATGCCATGAAAATGCTCCCCAGATGTGACAGCGCCATCACCAGCCTGTTGAAGTCCAATAATGCACATAAGGGATACAGCTTCATGCTGTTTACACTAGATGTGGACCCAACAATCCATATGGTTCAGCAGGAAACAGGACTCACCATTCAAGATGACCTTCTGTCATGTGTCCAAGGTCCATTGATATCTTTCCTGGGCTCCACATGAGGTTTTGTGATGTGGGGTTATCAGGGGCATCTTTGTTGGTCTTTGGTTATTGAATCCAACTTTACCAAGGTACACCACATGGTCTTTCTGGAAATTTGTCTAACTTCTCACTGTTGTACTGCTGGGTCATTTGGTCCACTATGGCATGGCGTTGCTGAGATGCAAGATGTTCCACTCAACACTTGCCTCTAGGATCAACCACACATGGCCTGCTGCTGTGTGATCTTCTGTGAGATGTCTGTCTGTGGTTTACTCTCTTGATACACTCTTGAAATTGTGGTTTGGGAAAAGCCAACAAGTGCAGTAGTTTCAGAAATACTGCCACTACTCCTTCAGCCAGTAACACACCTTGTAAATACAGAACACGCTGGGTCCATGTCCAGGGTATACATACGAAGTTTCTGCTTTATTGTGATGTGACATGTGTAGTGTCACTGCACCCTACACTCGGCGGTGCCGACCGGGCCGTGTGGCACTCTTCATACGTCATCTGGAACGTACCTTGGGTTTTATAGCATATGAGATGGAGTCACGTTTGATGCTGCACACGTCACTTGGGTGCACCGACAGCATGGCCGTTACCACATGAACAGCATCTTTGATGTAAGTCCTTTATATATGACTGTTCTTGTCCATATTCTATATGTGCTTAATAAGGGCTACTGCGGTTAGCCGAAATGCGTTGCACTCTAGCACCTTGTGTTTCTTGCCACTTTGTATTACGGGTCTTTTGCCACTTTCCTTTGGTATAAATAAAGTGGAACCTTCGTATCTATACCCTGCACGTGGACCCAGCGTGTTCTGTATTTACAAGGTGTTCCTGGACATCCAGAGGGGAGAGAGTTTTTGGCCACCAGCTGATCCCCCCCCCCCCCCTACACCCCCATCTGCCAGGGGAGTTTATCCCGATCTTCCTGACCTAGTGTCCGAGCGCATTAGTAGTTTTTAACTGATTGTCTTTACCCCCACCTATCTGACGGGGGAGGTTACTTTTCTCCTCTCCACTGAGGTGAATCGTGTGAGGACCTGGAAGAACCTCCCAGGGAATATTGTGTGAACTCTTTGGTTCCAAGGCACTATCCTTATTTATTCTTTGCAATTACTACGGATGACCAACTTGTTGTACCTTATTTTATTTAACCTTAAATGGTCACTAATGTTCCAAACAACTTGCTATTATATGATAATTATTGTGACAACTAGCAAAAGTGCAGTTTACTTTATATACTGCACCTAAAATTGCTTTTTTTCCCCCAAAAAAACACTATAAAGTGCAGGCCATAAAGAGTCTCCCTTTTTCCTAACTGGCTGTCCGCTGCCTGCTATAAAGTATGTTTATCTCTTTTACTGGAACTGCAAGAATGCAGAACAGGAAGTATAGGAGTTTGTGTTGATTGATCTCTATAAGAACAGAGATGAGGGGGGAGAAGGAGAAAGTCTCACACAGATAATGTCTGCAGCTAATAGTAAGTGATTTGTTTATTGTGTTTTAGCCACTGACATCACATCTATACTGCTCATTACTTCTCTAGTCTGTTTCCTGATAATGCCATCTCTCTTAGGGTGGACACCCACTTGCTATGAGATAGCTTTGCAATGCGAGAGTGAGTGAAAACGCATGATAATGAAACCAATGATTTTCAATGGTTTCATACTCATTTGCGATGGTTTCACTGTAATCTGGCATCACAAAAGAGAATAGGCGATATCGCCCATTGATTTCAATGGGGCCAGCAGCAGCAGCACTAGCCCCATTGAAAACAATAGGGAGAACATTTCGCTCCCCTGACACAGCTGTGACAGCTGTGGCAGGGGAATCCTTCACCCCCACGGGGACCGCGGAGATGAAGTAATCCTCTGCCAGAGCTGCCACAGAAGTCTGTGATGCTTTCCCATTTCTTTCAATGGGACTGGCACTGCTGCGGCCCTATTAAAAGCAGTGGGTCTGCTTCCCTGAAATTCATAGCAAGCTGTCAAAAAAATAAATAACTCACCTAGAAGAGCTGTCTTCTCTGGGCACAGCCATCTTCTTCTCTGTTCTGGAGGTCGGGGATTGAAAAATCCTTGCCTCCAGAAAGTGTTGCCTCTGATTGGCTGAGCGCTCAGCCAATCAGAGACAATGCTGAGCTGTCAATTAATGACGGCTGGGCGTTGCCTCTGACTGGCCACAGCGCTCAGCCAATCAGAGACAGCGCTTTCTGGAGGTGGGGATTTTTCAATCTTTGGCCTCCAGAACAGAGAAGATGATGGCTGGGGACGGAGAAAAGAGCCGGACAGTTCTTCTAGGTGAGTTAATTTTTGTTTTTTTACTTTTTTTTTTTACAGTTTGCTATGAATTTCAAGGAAGGGCTTATATTTCAAGCCCTTCCCCGAAAATCATTGCTGCAGACCCACCGCTTTCAATGGGGCTGCAGCAGTGATGGCCCCATTGAAAGAAATGGGAAAGCATCGCAGACTTCTGCCACAGCTCTGACAGCTGTGGCAGAGGATTCCTTCATCCCCGCTGTTGTGAAGGAATCCCCTGCCACAGCTGTGACAGCTGTGTCAGGGGAGCGCAAAGTTCTCCCTATTGCTTTCAATGGGGCTAGCGCTGCTGCCGCTGGCCACATTGAAAACAATGGGCGATATCACCCATTCTCTTTTGCGATGCAAGATTACATTGAAAACATCGCAAACGAGAATGAAACCATTGAAAATCATTGGTTTCATTATTATCCGTTTTCAATCACTCTTACATCACAAAGCTAGCGCATAGCAAGTGGGTGTCCACCCTCAGTACTATAGAGAGTTGGAGTGGAATCTGCAGTTTTGTCTGTGCATAAAAAGCATCATAAAATAATCTTCCCACCAGTTCTGAGAGAACTGAGCATCAGGCATACAGCCTACAGAGGGGAAGCATTTTGATAAATGCAGGATAAGGGCGAGCACCCACTGGCGTTTGCGTTCTCCGCGGGAAAAAAACGCAGCGTTTTCGCCGCGTTTCACGCGTTTTTTTCGCGCGTTTTTCGCGGCGTTTTTCGCGGCGTTTTCGCGGCGTTTTGCGTTAATTTCCATTGACATTCATGGGTGCATTAGGAGAAAAATAGGGACACATATGCAACTGACAGTTCCTATGTTAAAAACGCAAACGCAACGCAAAAAAAACGCCAGTGGACAGGAACACATGTTATCTCTATGCCTGTGCAGGAAAAACGCAAAACGCAAAACGCAAAACGCAGGTAAAAAAACGCCAGTGGGTGCTCGCCCTTAAAAGTCATAATGACCAAATATAGTTTTATCCCTCATGTACCTGTGCATATACTTCTGAAAAGTTAGGTATGCCTTACTTCTCAAAAATGGAAATGGTTCTGATTTTTGTCTTGATTTTTCAAATATGCCAGTTTGTCATGACACACACCACTATCAGAACATATTCTAATTACTGCAAGTGACATTTGCTTTTAAGAATTCAGTTTAGACAGTAATTCAATGAAACAAGTGTTTAGTCTGTGAAACCACCATCAGGAAACTGCTATATATACAAATGAGTTTAATGACAGAAGGGGGATTTCTTCAATTCACTTGTACAGTAAACCCCAATCTCTGTAAACTTTAATGACTGTACAGTACTATATATTTGGAGAAGGACTACATTTGGAATATTTGCTCAATGACATACAGTACTTCAGCTTGCCAAATAGTGATCTTACATATACCTAAAACTAGGCTAAATAGGTAATGAAATAAGCCATTATTTTAATTAAAAATGAGGGACACTATTTAATGAGCTTTATAAGAATAAGTCCATCATTAGAACTGCAAGTTTCAAAGTAACTTTGAATAGTTGCAAGGTCACTGCAAATGAGGCTGCCTTCTGCTACACTTTTGGGGGCCATTGTTGGGTCCGAGCTGTACCCACCAAATGATCCTTTGGTACTCTGTTAGAGCAGTTCAATCCTACATGTCATAGAAGATATACTGAGTAGTATGGAGGCCTTCTCACACTATAAGGTGTCATTTACACGTGCGTTGTCCGTGCGCAGTATAGCCACGTGAAAAGATTGCGGCTATACTACTCTAAAGATCGAGTGAACTGGTTAATTCCTGCTACTTGAAGTAGCCCGTTCACACAATCCGAGGTGCATGGTGTGTATTTTCCAGCTTCCACAGAAGTCTATGGAACGCACGCACCAAAGATAGGTCAGGTCCTATCTTTGCGCGCATGCACCACGAAAATGTTCTATCTTTGTTAGGTGCAAAAATTTGGCGCCTAACAATCGTTCATGTGGACCCTTCTGTAGGAACACATTGGCTCCTTTAATGTACGCAGACAGCGCTCATGTGAATGAGGCCTAAGACTACTTTATTTGTCTCCCATGCCTTTCTGTGACAATATAATCACTATTCTTTTTTTACCTGACAACTATTTCTGCTGTAGGGGACTTAAAATTCCATTTTGGGTGTACTAGTCCTGTGGTTCTGGGTTTTGTTAGTCAGTGGAAGTAAACCAGCACCTTTCTTTTATCACGTTTCCATGTTAGGCGGATACAATAAGAGACCAGCTTTACCAAGACTATTTATAACATTTTACAGAGATGGGCAGTGGTCTATAAGAGAAGGACTCATTGTGTAATTCTAATTAGCGTGTGCTGACTGGGTATTATCAGTGTGCCAGTCTTTTACACAAGTCATGATTTTCTCAGTGACCTCACCGTAGGAGCCTAGAGACACTTCCTGTTATTAGAAAGCTCACAGATGTTAATATGATCTCATACACTCAGACAAGACTTTTTGTATGGCAAGAACAGCTGTGTTCACTTACAGTTTTTGGACTTCTGTTAAGTCTATTCTTTTCCTTTTCCACAAAGGAATTAGAGCAGCTAGGTGCAACCATGCAAGGAAAGTCATGGCTGTGACCAATTTAGAGGACTATTTGTAAAACATGTTTTTTATATTTTCTTAAATGTTGTGCTTCTTTTAAGCTACAATGTACCACAGGTCGCTAATTCAATGACAAATGTACTGTTTTACCTATTCCTTTCTGTAGCTTATCGACACAGCAGATGTGTGCCAAGGCAGAGCTGGAAAGCTGGTGTGGGGGGTGCCCTGAGGTCTGCGCGCCAATAAGAACCCAAACAGTTTGCAGGAGATTTGGAGTAATAGTGCTTTTACATGGGGCGATTTGTTGGGCAACAGATGCCAACAGGTCGCCCCAGCAATAATCATTCCTGTGTTTTTATACAGGAATGAGCATCACTGACTAAATGGAATTGTTCCAGCCCACCCAACTGCCTCCATTCACAGTAAGCAGGCAGTCATTCATAATGAATGATACATTGTTCAGTTTTCTGCATGTAGAAGCTGAATGATGAATGAGAAGTGAATGACTTCTCATTGGTTGTTCAGTCAGTGCATGCGTTTATACTAAATGAATCGTTCAGATTCTCGCTTGATCGCCGGAATCCAAATGCTAATTAGTCTAAAATTATTTTTTTACACTAAGGCCGCCTGCAAATGGCCAGGTCAGATTCCGCATGCGTGATCCTGCAGCGGAATCGGACTCTGTGCCCGGACGGTGAACCTGTCTGGATTCTTCACATTCTGAACTGCAGATGTGCTGGCCATCGCTCTAGCGCACATGCGCAGAAAAGATTTATACTACGCTGTCGCGAGGCGATGATGCGGATTCCGCAACCTTTTTGCAATAACGACTGCGGAAGGGCCGCGAGTCAGGCGGTTTCCATTGACTTCAATGGAAGCCATCCGCACAGAATCCGCCTAAAAAGAGAGCATGCTGCGATTTCCCCCCCCGTGAGCGGAAAATTGCAATTGATTTCCACTTTTGGGCAGGAATAAACGATTTTCCATAGCATGCTATGTGAGATATTCGCTGCAAAATCTGGAGGCGGACGCTTGCTCCAGATTCCGCAATGCAAATCTGGCCGTGTGCAGGCAGCCTAATGCTCTAAAATATACTGACTTTAATTCTAATTTAAATTTTGTCATTTGTTTTTCGGAAGCATGGTTCTACTAAAATTTCACAGATTGATAAAATAATTGCAAGGTCTTAATACGTAATGGGGTCTTAATGAAATCTTTTTAATATAGAGTTGGGTCCGTAAGTAGTAGGATAGTGATCTAATATTCATAATTTAACTCCTGTGGACCACCACAATGGATTTGAATCTAAGTTATCAATATATGAAGTGCAAACTTTCTGGTCTAATTCATGAGATCTAGCAAAAATAGTCTATGTGGCTATATGCGACTACCCAGACCATGTGCATTTATATATTTTGAATGATTACAATCTATATAAGGAATGAAACATATTTTCACCCTTATTTTTCTAATCCAGGTCAAATGATGACAGCTTTCAGTGAGGAAAAAAACAGAGGCAAGCCAGACTTTTACTTCAGGTTTTGCACATTTTCCACTTGCATCACACTTACACAACTTCCTTTCCTGACTGGAGTTTAGGATCTACCCCCTAGTTACATATATTATATATATATATATATATATATATATATATATATATATATATATATATATATATATATATATATGGCTGCTGTCAACATTCAGAAAGAACAAGGAGGTAGTTGTGAAAATATTGCTGCTCATTACTGATTGACAGGATACTTAAGTCAAGAATACATTCTCCTGTGAATGCAGCAGAAAACCCCTAAAGGTTGATCAAGTTCAAGACTTTCAACAATGAAGAAATAGGCAGCCGTTTCACAGATGTGATTCAGTTTAAGTCAGAGATTACTTATCTATGGAATTCTAGTTAAGATAGCTTGAAGGTTGAGCTCATACAAAAATAATCTTATATAGAAAATTAAACCAGTGCTTCTTTGATAGTAACTCAAGGACTTTTATTATGCAGATTTTAAACTGATAACTTCATTTGTGTCTACATTGAAATGTGGTTGTATGGAGTACATACTTACTGTCTACATATATGGTTTAGGCCGCCTGCACATGGCTGGCTGGGATTCCAAATGCAGGTTCCTGCAGCGGAATCCTATATTATACCTGTCCAGATTCTTCTTATCTGTATTGTAAATTTACCGGCAGGCGCACCAGCGCACATGCGCAGTACAGATAGTGCCACGCTATTGGCATTCAATACTGCAGATCCCACAGTCTTTTTGCAATGATGATTTGAGAAGGGCCGCAGGTCCGACGGCTTCCATTGACTTTAATGGATGCCATCCATGCGGAATGCGCACAGAATCTCTCCTACGTGAGCGGAAAAACTCTGTTGATTTCCCCTCGTGTAGAGAAAATCACATTTTTGCCATAGCATGCTAAAGGCGGTATTTACTGCGGAGTCTGGAGGCGGACGCCCACTCTGGCTTCCACAATGCAAATCGCCCATACATTGCAGTTAACATCATTGTGCAATAAAATGCCAAGATGCTCTCTAAAATTGGATTTTCCTCTAGCTTAAAAGCATATTTACTAGAGATGAGCGAACGTGTTCTTCCGAGCTTGATATTCGTGCGAATATTAGGGTGTTCGGGATGTTCGTTATTCGTAACGAACACCATGCGGTGTTCTGGTTATTTTCACTTCCTTCCCTGAGACGTTAGCGCGCTTTTCTGGCCAATTGAAAGACAGGGAAGGCATTACAACTTCCCCCTGTGACGTTCAAGCCCTATACCACCCCCCTGCTGTGAGTGGCTGGGAAAATCAGGTGTCACCCGAACATAAAAGTCGGCCCCTCCCGCGGTTCACCTCAGATGCCGTGTGATTTAGATGAGGGACAGTGCTGTTTGTACCGGAGCTGCTGTAGGGAAAGAATTGGTAGTTAGTGTAGGCTTCAAGACCCCCCAAAGGTCCTTATTAGGGCCACTGATAGCTGTGTGTTGGCTGCTGTTAGCAGTGGCAATTTTTTTTTTCTCAAAATCGGCTCTGCAGACCGTTGCACCTGGCATTAGGGACAGAAGTGCTGCATAGGCGGGGAGAGTGTTAGGAGTGAGTGTAGCCTTCAAGAACCTCAACGGTCCTTTCTAGGGCCATATTTATCCGTGTGCAGTACTGTCCAGGCTGCTGTTAGCTGTGCTGCATTTTTTTTTGCTTCTCAAAATCGCTTCTGCAGAGCATTGCACCCTCCATTGATACTGCAGGGAAAGAATTGTATAGGCAGGGCCACAACACAGTTATTATTCATTGAATATATGCAGTGCTGCCTTTTGCTTGTAAAACAAGTGAAAATAATTCTATTTGTCCGGCCTCTGTCCGTCCTAAGGGCGGTGGACACGTGTCGGCTGCGTGTGACACCTTTAAAAATCATACGCACCCAGCTACGTTTTACTCCTGGCTTCGCCATTTGCTTTCCTTAATTGGGAAAAAAAATACCTGCTCTGCCACAGTTAATAACTCTGCTACCCTCACGTTCTGTGACACATTAGCAGGGACACAGCACAGTTATTAAACTTCTCATGTTCATAGAATATACGCAGTGCTGCCTTTTGGTGCCAAAAAACGGAAAATAATTCTATTTGTCTGGCCTCTGTCCGTCCTAAGGGCGGTGGACACGTGTCGGCTGCGTGTGACACCTTTAAAAATCATACGCACCCAGCTACGTTTTACTCCTGGCTTCGCCATTTGCTTTCCTTAATTGGGAAAAAAAATACCTGCTCTGCCACAGTTAATAACTCTGCTACCCTCACGTTCTGTGACACATTAGCAGGGACACAGCACAGTTATTAAACTTCTCATGTTCATAGAATATACGCAGTGCTGCCTTTTGGTGCCAAAAAACGGAAAATAATTCTATTTGTCTGGCCTCTGTCCGTCCTAAGGGCGGTGGACACGTGTCGGCTGCGTGTGACACCTTTAAAAATCATACGCACCCAGCTACGTTTTACTCCTGGCTTCGCCATTTGCTTTCCTTAATTGGGAAAAAAAATACCTGCTCTGCCACAGTTAATAACTCTGCTAACCTCACGTTCTGTGACACATTAGCAGGAAAACAGCACAGTTATTAAACTTAGATTATTCATTCACTAGAGGCAGTGGGGCCTTTCGTTTTCCAAAAAGGGCAAAAATTATATTTGGCCTGCAGTCTTGCGCCAATTTATTTCCTGCCTGTGAAATCAAATCACTGGTAATACAGCATGCTGAGGGGTAGGGGTAGGCCTAGAGGACGTGGACGCGGCCGAGGACGCGGAGGGCCAAGTCAGGGTGTGGGCACAGGCCAAGCTCCTGATCCAGGTGTGTCGCAGCCGACTGCTGCGCGATTAGGAGAGAGGCACGTTTCTGGCGTCCCCACATTCATCGCCCAATTAATGGGTCCACGCGGGAGACGGTTATTAGAAAATGAGCAGTGTGAGCAGGTCCTGTCCTGGATGGCAGAAAGTGCTTCGAGCAACCTATCGTCTACCCGCAGTTCTGCGCCGTCCACTGCTGCCAATCCGAATCCTCTGTCTGCTGCTCCTCCTTCCTCCCAGCCTCCTCACTCCACTACAATAACACCTGCTCAGGAGCGGGAGCACTCCCAGGAACTGTTCTCGGGCCCCTGCTTAGATTGGGCAGCAGCGGTTCCTCTCCCACCAGAGGAGTTTATCGTCACTGATGCCCAACCATTCGAAAGTTCCCGGGGTCCGGGGGAAGAGGCTGGGGACTTCCGCCAACTGTCTCAACAACTTTCTGTGGGTGAGGAGGACGATGACGATCAGACACAGTTGTCTTGCAGTGAGGTAGTAGTAAGGGCAGTAAGTCCGAGGGAGCAGCGCACAGAGGATTCGGAGGAAGAGCAGCAGGACGATGAGGTGACTGACCCCACCTGGTGTGCAACGCTTACTCAGGAGGACAGGTCTTCAGAGGGGGAGTCAAGGGCATCAGCAGGGCAGGTTGCAAGAGGCAGTGCGGTGGCCAGGGGTAGAGGCAGGGCCAGACCGAATAATCCACCAACTGTTTCCCAAAGGGCCCCCTCGCGCCATGCCACCCTGCAGAGGCCGAGGTGCTCTAAGGTCTGGCAGTTTTTCACAGAGACGCCTGACGACCGACGAACAGTGGTGTGCAACCTTTGTCGCGCAAAGCTCAGCCGGGGAGCCAACCCCAACAGCCTCACCACCACCACCATGCGCAGACATATGATGGCCAAGCACCCCACAAGGTGGGACGAAGGCCGTTCAGCGCCTCCGGTTTGCACCCCTGCCTCTCCCCCTGTGCCCCAACCTGCCACTGAGATGCAACCCCCCTCTCAGGACACAGGCACTACCGTCTCCTGGCCTGCACCCACACCCTCACCTCCGCTGTCCTCGGCCCCATCCAGCAGTGTAGTTCAGCGCACCGTCCAGCCGTCGCTTGCGCAACTGTTGGAGCGCAAGCGCAAGTACGCCGCCACGCACCCGCACGCTCAAACGTTAACCGTCCGCATAGCAAAATTCATCAGCCTTGAGATGCTGCCGTATAGGGTTGTGGAAACGGAGTCCTTCAAAAGTATCATGGAGGCGGCGGCCCCGCGCTACTCAGTTCCCAGTCGCCACTACTTTTCCCGATGTGCCGTCCCAGCCCTGCACGACCACGTCTCCCGCAACATTGTACGCGCCCTCACCAACGCGGTTACTGCCACGGTCCACTTAACTACGGACACGTGGACAAGCACAGGCGGGCAGGGCCACTACATCTCCCTGACGGCACATTGGGTGAATTTAGTGGAGGCTGGGACAGAGTCAGAGCCTGGGACCGCTCACGTCCTACCCACCCCCAGAATTGCGGGCCCCAGCTCGGTGGTGGTATCTGCGGAGGTGTATGCTTCCTCCACTAAAGCACCCTCCTCCTCCTCCTCCTCCTCCTCCTCCTCTGTCTCGCAATCAAGATGTGTTAGCAGCAGCATGTCGCCAGCACTCGGTGTCGCGCGGTGTGGCAGCACAGCGGTGGGCAAGCGTCAGCAGGCCGTGCTGAAACTACTCAGCTTAGGCAATAAGAGGCACACGGCCCACGAACTGCTGCAGGGTCTGACACAGCAGACCGATCGCTGGCTTGCGCCGCTGAGCCTCCAACCGGGCATGGTCGTGTGTGACAACGGCCGTAACCTGGTGGTGGCTCTGCAGCTCGGCAGCCTCACGCACGTGCCATGCCTGGCCCACGTCTTTAATTTGGTGGTTCAGCGCTTTCTGAAAAGCTACCCACGCTTGTCAGACCTGCTCGTAAAGGCGCGCCAGCTCTGTGCACATTTTCGCAAGTCCCACACGGACGCTGCCACCCTGCGCACCCTGCAACATCACTTTAAGCTGCCAGTGCACCGACTGCTGTGCGACGTGCCCACACGGTGGAACTCTACGCTCCACATGTTGGCCAGGCTCTATGAACAACGTAGAGCTATAGTCGAATACCAACTCCAACATGGGCGGCGCAGTGGGAGTCAGCCTCCTCAATTCCTTTCAGAAGAGTGGGCCTGGTTGGCAGACATCTGCCATGTCCTTGGTAATTTTGAGGAGTCTACCCAGGTGGTGAGCGGCGATGCTACAATCATTAGCGTCACCATTCCTCTGCTATGCATCTTGAGAAATTCCCTGCAAACCATAAAGGCAGCTGCTTTGCGCTCGGAAACGGGGGCGGGGGAAGACAGTATGCCGCTGGATAGTCAGGGCACCCTCCTGTCTATTTCTCAGCGCGTACAGGAGGAGGAGGAGCATGAGGAGGATGAGGAGGAGGGGGAAGAGACAGCTTGGGCCGCTGCTGACGGTACACCGGCTGATTGCCTGTCATCCTTTCAGCGTGTATGGCCTGAGGAGGAGGAGGAGGAGGATCCTGAAAGTGATCTTCCTAGTGACGACAGCCATGTGTTGCGTACAGGTACCCTGGCACACATGGCTGACTTCATGTTAGGATGCCTTTCTCGTGACACTCGCGTTGCACGCATTCTGGCCACGACGGATTACTGGGTGTACACACTGCTCGATCCACGGTATAAGGAGAACCTGCCCACTCTGATTCCCGAAGAGGAAAGGGGTTCGAGAGTGTTGCTATACCACAGGACCCTTGCGGACAAGCTGATGGTAAAATTCCCAGCCGACAGCGCTAGTGGCAGAAGGCGCAGTACCGAGGGCAAGGTAGCAGGGGATGTGCGTAGATCGAGCAGCATGTACATCCCAGGCAGTGCAACAGTCTTTAAGGGCCTGGCCAGCTTTATGGCTCCCCACCAAGACTGTATCACCGCTCTCCAGTCACGGCTGAGTCGGCGGGAGCACTGTAAAAGGATGGTGAGGGAGTACGTAGCGGATCGCACGACCATCCTTGGTGACGCCTCTGCCCCCTACAACTACTGGGTGTCGAAGCTGGACACGTGGCCTGAACTAGCGCTGTATGCCCTGGAGGTGCTTGCTTGTCCTGCGGCTAGCGTCTTGTCGGAGAGGGTGTTTAGTGCGGCTGGGGGAATCATCACAGATAAGCGTAGCCGCTTGTCAACCGACAGTGCCGACAGGCTAACACTCATCAAGATGAACAAAGGCTGGATTTCGCCAGACTTCTGTTCTCCACCAGCGGACAGCAGCGATACGTAAGCAATACGTAGGCTGCACCCGCGGATGGAAGCTACGTTCTCTCTCACCATCCAAAACTGGGACATTTCTGCTTCATCAATCTGTGTCTAATATTCCTCCTCCTCCTCCTGCTCCTCCTCCTGAAACCTCACGTAATCACGCTGAACGGGCAATTTTTCTTAGGGCCACAAGGCTCACTCAAATAATTTTTCTGAACAATTTTTATAAGTTTCAATGCGCTTAAAAGCGTTGGAACTTTAACTTGAACCAATTTTTCGTTACACTGGGCTGCCTCCAGGCCTAGTTACCACTTAAGCCACATTAACCAAAGCGATTAATGGGTTTCACCTGCCCTCTTGGCTGGCCATGGCCAATTTTTGGGATGTACATTAGTACTGTTGATACAGCAATTTTTGTGGGCCCTCGCCTACAGTGTAATCAAATTAATTTTTAGCCCACCTGCATTACAGCTGACGTTACCTCAGCTGTGTTGGGCAATGCAATGGGATATTTTTATGTACCGCCGGTGGGTTCCAGGGAGCCACCCATGCTGTAGGTGCACACGGAGTTTTTAATACATCTGTACACTTCTAAAGAACCCCAGTCTGACTGGGGCATGCAGTGTGGGCCGAAGCCCACCTGTATTACGCACGACATTACTACCTCAGCTGTGTTGGGCAATGCAATGGGATATTTCTATGTACCGCCGGTGGCTTCCTGGCACCCACCCATGCTGTGGGCCCACAGGGAATTATAAATGCATCTGTTTCCACTTATAAAGAAACCCAGTCTGACTGGGGCATGCAGTGTGGGCCGAAACCCACCTGCATTAACCCTTTCCAGTCCACTGTGTGACCTGTGAAGACATTAGGGTTTAAGGCTGTACAGCTCCGTTGTTGGTAGACGTCCGTCGGGGTTCTCTTACTGTATATTGCCAGCCTCTCTGCTGTCGGAGCCTATCCTACGTGTCAGCTCATGCAGTACTGGCTTTAGCCAGCATATAGCGCCGTTGTATAACGGCAGAAAAAGAGTAAGCCCCCTAGGAAAACCATATACAAATTGGATTGGAAAGGGTTAAGCACAACATTACTACCTCAGCTGTGTTGGGCAATGCAATGGGATATTTCTATGTACCGCCGGTGGCTTCCTGGCACCCACCCATGCTGTAGGTGCACACGGAGTTTTTACTACATCTGTACACTTATAAAGAACCCCAGTCAGACTGGGGCATGCAGTGTGGGCCGAAGCCCACCTGCATTAAGCACGACATTACTACCTCAGCTGTGTTGGGCAATGCAATGGGATATTTCTGTGTACCGCCGGTGGGTTCCAGGGAGCCACCCATGCTGTGGGTCGACAGGGACTTCACAATAGGGAGTTGTACCTGCCTGTGTCTATGAATTAAAAAGCCCGGTCTGACTGGGGCATGCAGACACCTTGACAGAATGAATAGTGTGTGGCACATAGGTTCCCCATTGCTATGCCCACGTGTGCAGCTCCTGATGGCGGTGGCACAGGATTCTATTTCTCATTGCTTCTGTACAGCATTGTGGGCTATCGCTCCGCCACTTTTAAAGAGGGTCGCTGCCTAGCCGTGCCAACCTCTGCAGTGTGTGCCTGCGGTCCCTCGTCATGGCAGACGCAATTCTAAATAGACATGAGCGTGGTGTGGCATGAGGGCAGCTGAAGGCTGCCCAGGGACACTTTGGTGTGCGCTGTGGGGGGGAGGGGGGGGCGGTTGGGCAGCATGTAACCCAGGAGAAGTGTCAGTGGAGTGTCATGCAGGCAGTGATTGTGCTTTGTTGGAGGTAGTGTGGTGCTTAGCAAAGGTATGCCATGCTAATGAGGGCTTTTCAGAAGTAAAAGTTGTTGGGAGGGGGGGGGGCACTCTTGCCGGTATTGTGGCTTAATAGTGGGACCTGTGAACTTGAGATGCAGCCCAACATGTAGCCCCTCGCCTGCCCTATCCGTTTCTGTGTCATTCCCATCACTTTCTTGAATTGCCCAGATTTTCACACATGAAAACCTTAGCGAGCATCGGCGAAATACAAAAATGCTCTGGTCGCCCATTGACTTCAATGGGGTTCGTTGTTCGAAACGAACCCTCGAGCATCGCGGGAAGTTCGTTCCGAATAACGAACACCCGAACATTTTGGTGTTCGCTCATCTCTAATATTTACCCATTTTCCTGTTAACCTATTTTCATTGATCTCTTATTTTTACTTAAAGGGGTGGTCTCGCGAAACCAAGTGGGGTTATACACTTCCGTATGGCCATATTAATGCACTTTGTAATATACATCGTGCATTAAATATGAGCCATACAGAAGTTATTCCACTTACCTGCTCCGTTGCTAGCGTCCTCGTCTCCATGGTTCCGTCTAAATTCGCCGGCAGCTTGCTTTTTTAGACGCGCTTGCGCAGTCCGGTCTTCTCCATTCAGCACGAGCCGCTTCAGTGTGCTCCCCGCTACAGCTCTTCTGCGCATGCGCAGACGAGCTGTCACTGCTCGGGAGCGCGCTGGAGCGGCCATTCTGTACCTTCCTCTGTTAGAGGAAGGTGCAGAAACTGGAGCTGCCCAGCGGAGAAGCCCAGCCCAGCCCAGCAGCCCCGAGAAGCGTCCCAGGTAAGTGATGGGTCGGGGGGGGGGCTGTCGCTGCGCCGGGGGGGCTGCCGCTGTGATGGGGGAACTAGCGCTAGGCCGGGGGGGGCTGTCGCTGCGCCGGGGGGGCTGCCGATGTGATGGGGGAACTAGTGCTAGGCCGGGGGGGGCTGTCGCTGCGCCGGGGGGGCTTCCGATGTGATGGGGGAACTAGCGCTAGGCCAGGGGGGGGCTGTCGCTGCGCCGGGGGGGCTGCCGATGTGATGGGGGAACTAGCGCTAGGCCGGGGGGGGGCTGTCGCTGCGCCGGGGGGGCTGCCGCTGTGATGGGGGAACTAGCGCTAGGCCGGGGGGGCTGTCGCTGGGGGGGGGGGGCTGCGCCGGTTACCTTCTGCCTGGCGGTGGGTGACTGGTCGGCGGCTGCGGGGCGTCCGGTCGGCGTGTGCTTGGCGTCCGGTTGCCATGGAGACACAGCTGGCAGCATCTCGGGAGCGCGCACGTCGGGCTGCAGCGAGCGACGGGGAAAGAGCCGGCGGCCATCTTGGGGAAACTTTTATAAGTTGCTGAAACGCTGGAACGGTAAGTAGAAACCAGCTAGGAAAGTAATTTACAGGGGTAATTAGTAATGTATGTTTAATTAGGGGGACTGGGCAAAAAAAAAAAATCACTGCTTCCTCGAGACATCTCCTTTAACTAGCAGGCTCAGTCCAAGTCCCTCCCGCTGCTTTCCAGAGCCCCGGCGGGGTTCCCGCAGTCCTCGGCTGCCCATAAAAGATCACTTCCTGGTTACAGGATTCATAAATCCTAGCTCTACAAAGCGATGGCTGTGATTTGTTCTCCAGGCGCTGCTCAGCCAATCAATACGGCGCTCGATGAGCTAATCACAGAAATCGCATTGGTTCATCGAGAGCTGCATTGATTGGCTGAGCAGTGACTGAAGAACCAATCACAGCTATCGCTTAATGGAGCTGGGATTTATGAATACCATAACCAGGAAGTGACCTTGTATGGATGGCCGAGGACAGCAGGAACTGTGCCGGAGCTCTGGAGAGCAGCGGGAGGGACATGAACCAAGCCTGCTAGGTGATGTATTCCTTTTCTTTTATGTAAAGCAGCTAGGGCTTATTTTCAGGGCAGGGCTTATATTTCAAGCCTCCCTGAAAATCCTGAAAAATCAGACTAGAGCTTATTTACGGAGAAACACGGTACTTAAACATTTGCTAGTTTTTTATCTTGTTTCTTACATAATAAGCCATAAACTCTGGGATATTTTATTCATGCATAGTAATTTGCTGTTGAATGTTTTGTAGATTTATATTGAGCGGAACATCTTAATATGATTAGCATTTTGTAAATTAATGTAAGTAATGCCTGAGATGTTGGAATGAAATTTGTATGTAAAGAATAGAGATGAGCGAGTATACTCGGTAAAGGCAATTGCTCGAGCGAGCATTGCCTTTATCGAGTACCTGCCTGCTCGAGACGAAAGGTTCGGGTGCCGGCGCGGGGGAGCGGTAAGTAGAGGCAGTCAGCAGGAGGGAGCGGGGGGGGGGGGGGGGGAGAGGGAGAGAGATCTCCCCTCCGTTTCGCCCCGCTCTCCCCCGCAGCTCTCTGCCCGCCGCCGGCACCCGAACCTTTCGTCTTAAGCGGGCAGGTACTCGCTAAAGGCAATGCTCGCTCGAGCAATTGCCTTTAGCGAGTATACTCGCTCATCTCTAGTAAAGAACCAAACTACCTGTTTTTCTGAGTATGAAATGGCCCTATTGAGTCAGTGATTGGCTCTCAGGGTTTTCAAAATTAAAACCATCTGTTAGCATGATGATGAAACACAGGCTAAATTAACGGAATAGAAAGGAAAAATGTGGAGGTGCTGTTAGTTTTCCTTCAAGACTTTGACAAGTTAAAGTATTAGAAGAATGTGATTCATAAGAAAAATACTGGAATTCGAATTACTAACTTAAAATAATATTGATTAAGTACAGAAATACAGATGGCAGGAGTTTCAGGGGATTTCTTTTCACTAGCTAAATAGTGGTTTAATAGGAAGAAGATCCTCCAGTTAGTAATATTGCATTAGCACAGATTATTTTATAAAACACAACTTTTCTTTTGTCAGATTAATGTTAATCAATAATATACATGAATTAAACAAGTGCAGTTTTCACAGTAATGGTATTTTGAAAACTTCAGATATGCAGGGACTTTACAAATCTACTACAAGTCTTAAGGGAAAACACCTGAAACATTATGCATTCTACCTGAAGATCCCCCGATCTAGCCCCATGACTTGAAGGCGTTTTATAGTAATGTAAATATACATCGATCAGACATAACATTACAACAAGCTGCCAAAAAAAATGCGTAGGACTTCCCTCTCATGTTTCCAAAACTGCTCTGCCCCATCGAAGAATGAACTCCACAAGAACTATGAAAGTTTCAGCATTAAAGGTAGTCTGTCAGATTGAATGTGCTGTCCAAGCTGTAGATATCATGTTATAAAGCAGGAGGAGCTGAGTAATATATATATAAAATAAATCTTGGTATTTGTATAGCGCCAACTTATTCCGCAGCGCTTTCAGGTAATTATTACTTATTACCCCCCCACCAGGCTGGGTTCTCATTTTACCGACCTCGGAAGGATGGAAGGCTGAGTCAACCTTGAGCCGGCTACCTGACGCATGCGGGGATCGAACTCACAGACGACGTTTCGACCACTTACTGCGGCCTTTGTCAAGCTCAACAAAGGCCACAGTAAGTGGTCGAAACATCGTCTGTGAATATGTCGGATCTTTTGGAATAAAGTATGATGCTTTCTTGACCGGGGTTTGGTCATTCATCTGATTCCTTGGTGCTGCCTGTCTCCCTTTCGTCTGACTCTACATGAAGAATTTCTTTTGTCCGGATCCTGGATTAGGCGAGCACAGTTAAGTACTCCCGCACTTTGTTTGTGTTGCGTATATAGTGCTGCTGAAGTCATATACTCTTTGGACTGCTACTGTGAAGCAGACGCACTCATCTTACCAGTCTGTTGTTAGGGGAGGTTGCTATCTGGATCACCACAAGTCGTAATGTATAATTAAATTCCACTTTCCTCAGTAGGGCTCACATGGATATATAGTAAGTTAACAAACCCTAAGGTTTATTTGGTGAAATCACGTTTAATAACCATTATTTTTATTATTCACAGATCATCACTCCTTACTAAAAGAATTATAAAAAAGCTATATTGAAATTCAATATTTGATGCATTCTCTTCAATCACTTTTAGACTGGACACTTCAAGATGGAGCGTTATCATGACTACTATAATGTATCTAAAAGTTAATTAATTCTGTTTGCTATATTTCAGCATTTGTGTGTTTTATTGGGTATTTAAATGTAAAGAACGTTCTGTCTGATTTCACATTCATCAGCATGTGGTTGGCCACAGCAGTGTTTCAGTATGAATGTACCAAACACTACGTATATAACCTCATCTATGGGCTTAAGGGTTATATTTAAAGAAATGCTTCATAGAATGCACAAACTATATTGACATACAATAGATGCCTGTGCCGGGGAAAATGCACAGCAGGTCTTATGGTTTGTACACCTCATAAATAGAAAGATTAACTACATTTTCTAGCAACATCTACTTCGTTATTTCTCTTCACAAAAAATTGACTTTACAATTTACCACTACTCTTACATTTGGCAGCTATAATAAACACTACAAGATATGTCACACAAGTCAGATGGTATGATTCAACTTGCAGAGCCGTCACCGACCCCAAGACCAGGTTATTACTGTATATTTTAATCACTGTTAGGCCACATGCCCACGGCAGAGCCAGATTCCACATGCGATATCTCGCACCGGAATCCCCCCCCCCCCCCCTTTCCCGGCAGCAGCGGCGTCCATGCGTACCTACTTTTGCTTTCTTTAATCTGTACTGCGAATGGTCCACATGGCTCGCCGTCGGACATGTGCAGTAGAGATTTTTTTGTTGAACTCCTGCTTTTCCCGTGGAATCCGCGGGCCAATGTCAATTTGCGGACGAGCCACTGGTCAGATAGCTTTTATTGACTTCAATGGAAGCCTACTGTGTGGTAACCGCCGGAAAATAGAGCACGCTGCGATTTATTTTTTTTAATCTGCGAGCGGAAACCGCAATTGGTTACTGCTCGTGTGCATGAAGAATACTTTTCCCATAGCATGATATGGAGGGTTGTTGCTGCGGAACCCGGAGGCTCTGGATTCAGCAGCAAAGATCCGCCCGTGTACTTAATGCCTTATAGAGTGACAGTGAGCATGTGACACAGTGTGCACCATGAGGCAAGATGAGCACCTTGTTTCAGGTCACATCTTTTCCTGATTGCAAGAGGTGACAATGCACTGAACCTGCATTTAGAAGAATGAGGCTGACATGGCAAGTTCTGGGTGCTCTTGTTCCTCAGCTTTCTAGAATGCTACAATATTACAGGATAGACATTAGGTGACATTAGGGTTGATGATCTCACATGTTGATCCAGGGATTACTCTGGCTGCCATTATGGAGTCAGGAAGGAATTGTTTCCTCCAAATCAGCTAAATGGCTTCTTGGGGGTTTTTTTTGCCTTCCTCTGGACCAACAAGGGGTGGGGGGTTGAAACGGGCTGAACTAGATGGACATTGTCTTCATTCAGCCTAACATACTTTGTTACTATGTTAACTTTTTACAATTAGAGGTGGTGAAGTTATAAAATAGTGGAAAACTTGTCTGCATATTTATCAGTAGATATAGGTTTTTGCACTGAAAAGTATTTGCAGGTGCAGATTGAGTAGCACTATGGTGTGAGGCAGTGGTATCTGTAGACCAACTAGAGTACAGCCAGAATTTTACTGTAAAAAAAAACACCATAGTGGCTGGGACAACATAAATGCTGAATTTGTCAGCTCATGCTGTCTATATGTAGCATTAGTTATATACAATATACAGGTCCTGTTTGGCGTGGCACAGTTGGAAGGTCATGGCAGAGTAGAGTGGCAGCATGTCACAGTCTGGAGTCATTGTTTGAAACACTCTGAAGTGTATCAGCCCATTAGAGGAGAGGTGCTAAAAGTCCAACAGCCGTTATTTGTAATCTGCAGAACCAGCAATTCACAGAGACTGTGAGTTTTAGTGTGGCCACCGGAAAATAAAGGAACATTCCAGTATGTTACCAGTTGGGTGTGCATCCATGCAAAGTTTGACATTGTCCAATGAGAGCTGCTAGAGTAGGGACACAACCATTTGACAAAGAGAATGGTGACATCTAATTTTCTTTTTTTTTCATAAATTTCTAATAAGAATAACAGAGGAACAGCATAACAGAGTTCTAAGAATGATGTTCCACAATTGTTATATTATAGGGAATTCAAGTATTTACTAAAATGGACAAGTCAGTAGAGTTGTCAGGTTTTCTTTAAAAGCGTATCTCAGAATAATGTGTTAATAATGTAGTAATCTTTAGAAAAAAGAAATCATTTATTGTAAGCTGAGTGTGAATAAAATGGTATATGGGGACTTTTAAAAGGGAAACACAAGTTACAATAAATAATGGGAATTCCTGACTTTCTACAGGTTAAAACACATTATAACAGCTGTCAAGTGCTAATCATGAATTTTATGGAATGTGAAGGTCATAAAGAAAAAATAATGTCAATCAATTAGATGGCCATTTTTTCACGGTACCACATTCCAGGTACTAGAATTGTGCCAAAAAATTACTAAAAATCTTTTACTTGTAATCTTACATGGCATTTAAACCCCCAGGTTGTTATGATTTAATAGGATATTAAAGTATAAATTATTAGTTATGATATTAAGGATTATATTAAATGTTAAATTTCATTATTGTAATATACAGCATAATAGTAACAATAAGGCTGCATTCCCATGAATGTATATCAGCTCGGTTTTCACGCTGAGCCGATATACGTCGTCCTAACCTGCAGGGGGGGGGGGGAGGATGGAAGAGCCAGGAGCAGGAACTGAGCTCCCGCCCCCTCTCTGCCCCTCTGCACTATTTGCAATGAAAGGAGGTGGGACGTAGGCGTGGCTAAGTTCTGAGAATTAGCCCTGCCCCCGTCCCGCCTCTCCCTATTGCAAATAGTGCAGAGGGACGGAGAGGAGGCAGAGAGGGGGCGGGAGCTCAGTTCCTGCTCCTGGCTCTTCCATCCTCCCCCCCTCCGCAGATGAGGACGACGTATATCGGCTCGGCGTGAAAACCGAGCTGATATACATTCGTGGGAATGCACCCTAAGGCTGTATTTACATAAAGTAAAATTGCAGCAGGTATTCCCCTATGGAAAATCTACATCAATTTTGCTGTGAATACACATTGCCCAAAATCCGTGCCTAAATGGTGTGTATTTGACCATGGATTTACATGCTGAAATGCTGCGGATTTTAACCTTTTTATTTCAAGGGTTGGAATCTGCAGCATAAATCTGCACTATTTGTAGGAAATTTCTTTAATCTGCTGCACACTGTTGCGGTGGTTCTGGGATCGCTTGCTTTCTAAATAATCTTGTACAGGTATTGTATGTGTTTCTCGTCTTCTGGCTCTGGTGGGAGTGGTATAAGAAGAGATGTGCTTGGACTCACCTGTGGGTAATTTGTCAGGTCTATTTAGCCTGGCCTGGGGCTTAGCTCAAGTTTGATTTTTCAGTCTCTCTGCCTATAATAGAAGTCAAGCTTAGAGCTTGAGTCTTCTCAAAGCTAAGTACAGCGGTTATTATCTTTTACATCATATTTGCGGGGATTTTCTCCTAGCCCACATAGGGTCAGCTAGTGGCCTAGGTATGTGGTCAAGTTCACCCTTCTCAGGGCGGGTTACCCACATATAGGCACATCCCTTCCCTAGGTTAGGTTATTTGTGGACAATGTTTTCCTTGTTGTGGTTGTTTGTATTGTTTACTACCATTTGGTGTGCATTTGCGTTTGTACTCCAGGTTATGGATCTAGCTCGTCCAGTCTGGACGCAACACACATGGCTTGCTGCGGAATTTCTGAAACAATTCAAGCAGCAGAAATTCTGCAGTATTTCTGCCCTTTGTGACGATGGGCTAACATTTCTATTCTTGGCTTTATTCTAGTAGCAAATATTAAACTCACATAAAAGCTTCAGAAGACCTGCATTATCTGTATACAGCCCAAGGCCTCACACCTAAAATAGTGTGACTCTTGAATGCTGCACTCTTCTAACCTAAGTAAAATAACTGATGTTATGGCACAATGCTATATATATATATATATATATATATATATATATAGTAGCAATGCAGGGGGAAACACACCAGGCCACGACCAAATGCTGAGCGTCTTGTCTTTATTCAGACTTGATGAACAAAACAAAAAGTACTGGCATTCTCCAGATAACAGAAAGTTCAATGAAAGTCTTTTTAAATAAGCAGTCCAGCAACAGTAACACAAAAGTCTTTGTAAACTCCAATAGGGCAAAGTAAAGCAAACCTTCCCTGCAGCACGGTGCAGTGTCTCCAGCTCAGCACTCTGTGAGCCTCTGCTGCTCACACAGGACACACACCCCTCACACTGCAACCTGCACCCATTTATGCACCTCACCTGTCTGGGCCAGGTGGAACTGAGTACTGGAATGAGACGGACCGGGTTTAGATCACAGATGCTAGTAGTCTCCGTGATATGTACCGTCCGTCCCACACTTTACCTCTCACTCTACTACAATATATGTGTGTGTATATATATATATATATGTCTCAATGGTAGATTTAATTAATTTACCTAATGCATTAGCAGCTGTGGTCTAAAATTTTGGCCCAAGGGCAATAAAGCTCCTTGCCAACCACTATAGCCAACTTAAGCTTGATCTGAGTTAGTAAAATGCATATGAGGAACACTTAGCAGTTGAAATACCTTTTTATGCTGGCCTTGCACCTAAACATTAGTGAGTGCCCTAACTGGCAAAGTTGGTGTGGGCCTGGGCCCCTAAGCCATGAGTCCTCAGGTGCTGATCATTATCTGAGGATTAGATTGACTGATCAGACCACTTTCTGTGGACATAAAGTACACAGTTTTATAACCTTTTACAAAGCATCTCTAAGGATGGTTTCACACACAGGTTTTGTGGCAGCTCTTCATGCAGATGTTTAAGCCAAAGTCGGAAAAGAAGCAGGAAGGTGAAATATAAGTCTTCCTTTTATATTCCTCATATTCTTTGAATTCACTTCTGGCTTTCCCTAAAAATGCATGAAAATTTGCAACAAAAATCTGTGTGTGAAATCAACCAAAGGGTATTTTTTTGTCTAATATTTTCTTAACCTTCTCATCTCACTGAAAGATCTATCTGGTGTGGTGTAGGCAGACTAAATAAAGAACCACTTCCTTTAGTAACTAGAGATATTTACTCTTCTGTCTAATGTTTGCATAGACAGAGCATATGTGAAAAGACACTGAAGATTTTTACAGACAATACTTGAAAAAAGACAATAAATTCATCCCATTATCGAGTCTACCTAAACTTATATTTCACTGATAATTCAATAAAATAAAAAATCTTAAATCAAAAATTTGCATATAATTTTAATGCACAATTTTTATTTTTATTTCTTTATGGAAGTTGCTAATGTAAACGTTTTGTTTGATTCTATAGCTTACTAGAATAGCTTAAATATTACTATTATCTGGACTTTGATAACCCATAACTTTAAGCTGTCATCTGCTGTGACTGATGCTTCTAAGATTCTGTCAACATATACTGTACATAACAGGATACCTGATACATGTTGGATATGCCAACATGGCCAAAAGGGTAATCCAAAAACATTTTTTGAAAGTTTTGGCAAAACAAACAAAAAAAAGCTTTACTCATCCAATCCCCTACTGCTCCTATCCCAATAGTGACTGGTAGGTCCCCCACTGCCTTCCTTTTGCAGCTGTGATCACATCCTGATGCAGTGAAAGTGACCACTGCAGCTACTCACTGGTCGAAGTGAGATGATGATTGACTGCAAGGGTCACATGGCCTTGGTGTCGGTGAACCTTGTATAAAAATTTACAGTCAAGTGCAAATACAACCTTTATGTTGATTGATTGGAGATCTCCTCTGAATTTCCCAAGTGGATGTATCAAAATATTCCAGAAATGTCTTCCTAGCAATAAAGGCTTTGTGAATTGTAGCCGTAACTTTGGTCACATTACTCTGTATATATTTTTTGAATTAGTGAATTGTTTGAAACAGATCCAAGTATAATTTATAGTAAACATCCCAGTAAAGATTTATTTAACTTACAATTGACATGTGATTCATAGCATTTTTATTGAACACGGTAGCAACATGTTTTTAAAATATTCTTCTGTCTATCGTACACCCAGAGAAAAGTTCTTTAAATTGAACGGTCTACTGAAAAGAAGGGAATATTTAGTCAAGATCAGGTTTCACAGTAATTTTTCAGTTTGATTTGGCATTTACAGAAAAATTCACATCCTACTGTAGGTTATTCTAGAAAGCTGAGATGTCAAGTTCAAGGTGTTTATTTAGATACCTCGAAAACGAGACTCAATAGTAGAACAGAGAAAATGATTTTCTGCACGTGGCATGTTCCTACTGATTAATGATAACTGAATAAGTAAAACATATAGAAGAAAGTCTTGCAAGAAAGAAAAGGAGATTAGTTTTCTCAGATATGGCAGAGGCAAAACTAAAATATTACTTTATTTTAAAGGAGATGTCCCGAGGCAGCAAGTGGGGTTATACACTTCTGTATGGCCATAATAATGCACTTTGTAATGTACATTGTGCATTAAATATGAGCCATACAGAAGTTATAAAAAGTTTTATACTTACCTGCTCCGTTGCTAGCGTCCTCGTCTCCATGGTGCCGACTAATTTTCGGCCTCCGATGGCCAAATTAGCCGCGCTTGCGCAGTCCGGGTCTTCTGTAGTCTTCTATGGAGCCGCTCGTGCCAGAGAGCGGCTCCGTGTAGCTCCGCCCCGTCACGTGCCGATTCCAGCCAATCAGGAGGCTGGAATCGGCAGTGGACCGCACAGAAGAGCTGCGGTCCACGAAGGCAGAGGATCCCGGCGGCCATCTTCAGCAGGTGAGTATGAAGACGCCGGACCGCCGGGATTCAGGTAAGCGCTGTGCGGGTGGGTTTTTTAACCCCTGCATCAGGGTTGTCTCGCGCCGAACGGGGGGGGGGTTTAAAAAAAAAAAAACCCGTTTCGGCGCGGGACATCTCCTTTAAGTAACTTTATGAGAAGGATTAATAATTCAGAACAAACTTAAAGCCCATTCACGCGGGCCAAAAATTGGCCTGTTGTAAGCAACACTGATCGTCAAAGCATGTCAATCAGTGCTCATTCACTGTTATTCACACATCGGAGAATGAATGATCGTTACTACAGTACGATCAGTTATCCCCAGAGTTGTCATTGTTTGGCTGTACATCCCTCTATTCACACAGGTCACACACAATTATGCTTGCATGAAAGAGAAGATCAATCGATGACCAAGCTTTCGTTTCTTCATTAGCTGATCTTTCGCATATTTTCCTAGGCCAAACTTCGGGGATGGATGGGGGGGGGGGGGGGTTATATTCAGGCAAACATTCATGCTGGATAATCTACCCAGATAGAGAGATAAATGGCTTCATAAATCACAGATCATTTAGTGTAATCTCTGGAGGAAGTTGTGGCACGCTGCAGTATACATTAACCCTGCACTGGCTGCTGCAGAGAACATATAGTATTAATGTACATGCCAGCCGTTAAAAGAAAGACCAAACTTGTAATACATAACCAGATTCAACCGTGATAGCTACTTTTTGTCATTTGCTGTCCACTCTGGCTATTACATAGGGAGCCAAATAAATTCACTTTCAAGTTGTTGTCTTATTACAATAATCCCCATCAATATGACATCTGAAGGTGTCACCAGATTTATTCTGCCCTATCTGAGGACACTATAAACTAGTGACGAAGATCCTGATTTTAGTGCCGGCTCACTTACTTTGTTAGGTGGTCTACTTTCCATAAATCCCTCTTTGTTTGCTGCAGCACGAGCCCAGTGTGTAGACTACTCTATGTTCTGCGTTGTGAAGTCAGCAGCATTCATGAACTAATATTGCTCATCTTGATCAGCCAGGTGATAAAACCAACCTGATTTTTGCCAAATTGAATTGCATTAAAAACCAATTTTTGGCTGAAAAATGCCAAAAAAAAATTGAATTTCCCATAATGTCTGCTGCAGAGGTCAGCGTGTAACCAGTCAGCAACCAAGGTGCCTTGATGATGTCACCAAATGTGTCCTTCATATTGCATATGGGCAGCAGTTTTATTGGATACCTGCATTAGATGACTTAGCCATATATAACATTGACACAGTGTAAATCGCCATTTTACAGTTGAACCCAGGAGAGAGAAGCTGCATTATGTTATATGCCTATAAAACACGTGGTCTGTTAAGGACAGATATTCTATACAAGATATAGTGCTACCGAGTGTGAAGGCTTCTATACGTAAGGCAATTTATACGGAATTCTATTGGAAATGGGAGAGAAAGTTGCTGCATCGTGTTTATATAGCTATATGATTTGTGGTCTGTACATTGGGACAGGGTACATTTCTGCTGCTGTCAATGTATACAGAAACAAAGCAAGCAGACAAAATATGCTTTGGCATGGGGAATATTGAAGTTCCTATTTTGTGGCCTAATACGTCGTTTAAAGTTGTTAGTTCAGCCACTACGAATTATTAGTAGCCCTAACGCAGCTAGCAGTAGGAAGTAGGGAATTCAATTACACTGCTCCAAACAGGGAGAACTCACAAATATATGAGCTATGCTCTGTGGCCTTCTTTCTCACATATCATGCTGTCCCTGGATTTCGGCTTATTTAGTTGGTGGTATTTTTTTTTGATCATATAAAACAAAAAGAAAACCAAACAGGCAAACATCAAACACACACAGTGCATGTTAGCGGCCTCAGATCTCGTTCAGAGTTGTCAGTCCAGCCACTCTGAATTATTTGCACTCCGGCCACTATTAATTATTTGCAGACCTTATGCAGCTAGTAGTGGTTCCCTGCAAACTAGTAAGCTCCACATTCTGCAGGAGGTGAAGCAAGCCCATTGCCATTCCTTAAAAGTGGTTCTGCCAGTGAATTATGCAGAACAGGTCATAAAGCAGATGACAGCAATCTGCTATTACTCAACACCGCTGGGAGGGTGGCTTTGGCCAAAAACAGGGGGTGTCTACTCCAACACGTTCCTCCACTCATGGGAGAAGTGTAGAGGTGGAAGAAGAGGAAGGGGATAATATACATCCAGAGCAAGGGGAGGGGGCTACCTATGATCTTTCCATTCTTCAATAACCTAACGTATTCTATGTGGATGTCAGTACCAGCCAGAGGAGACTCTTAGGCCTGATTCCAAGGAATGTGCGCCATCAACCATAGACATTTTGAGGAATATGAGTGTTTTTATCCTGCAGTGCTTGCAGAAGGACTGTTGCATAGCCCACTTTAAAACATCAGATCATTACTGGGGGAACACCTTCCTTGAGCCTCGCTACAAGTGTAAAATGATAAATCTAATTCCAGCAGTGGAGATGGACCGCAAAATGTGGCACTATCAGGAAAGACTGTTAAGAAGCTTCAGTAGAGCATTCCCTCATGGCCACAGAAATACACTTGCAATGGATTGCAGCTCATTGCAGACAAGCAGGAAGCCGCCACAGCACCACCACCAGTGGTTAGGGAAGCAAAGTTGTGGCATAGTTTCCTTAGTTTGACACAGCCTGCAGCAAAAGCACAGGATAGGATTGATAGTCACAGGCAGAACCAATCCATGATAGTCCAAGAGCATGTCAGCTCCTGCGTGAATAAGACATGGCTCCTTTGACTTCAGTGTATATAAGCTGTACAGATGGCCAGAGCTTGACAAAATGCTTTACAGCCCTGCTGCCAGTGTGCTATTAGAAAGGGTGTTCAGTAGAGATGAGCGAGCACCAAAATGCTCGAGTGCTCGTTACTCGAGTCGAACTTTCAGTGATGCTCGAGAGTTCGTTTCGAGTAACGAACCCAATTGAAGTCAATGGGCGACTCAAGCATTTTTGTATATGACTGGTGCTCCGCTAAGGTTTTCATTTGTGAAAATCTTAGCAAATCACCAAAGTCATGTAAAAAACACAGAAATGGATAGGGCAGGCGAGGAGCAACATGCAGGGCTGCATTTCAGGCTCCGAGGTCTCCCTATTAAGCCACAATAGTGGCAAGAGTGAGACCCCACCCCCCGCACTGTCAGCATAAAGATCGTTCTCCTCTGCCACAGCTGTAACAGCTGTGGCGGAGAAGAACGATGTTGGCCCATTGAATTCAATGGAGCCAGCAAGACAGCCGGCTCCATTGAAAGCAATGGGCTGCCGGCGAGCGCGGGATGAATTTTAGGGAAGGGCTTAAAAATATAAGCCCTTCCCTGAAATTCATCCAGAAATATGTAAAAAGTAATAAAAAAAAATACTCACCTTGTCCCGGCAGACGGAGTTCAGCCGCGGCCGGCCGGCAGTTCTCCTGAACTGCTGGGAGTATTCAGCAGCTGAGGATTTAAAATCCCCGCCTGCTGAATAAGCTGTCTCTGATTGGTCACAGCCTCACCAATCAGAGACAGTTCTCACTCACCCATTCATGAATTCATGAATGGGTGAGTGAGTGCTGCCTCTGATTGGCTCAGCGCAGGGACCAATCAGGAGCAGCTCTCAACTGTCATTCAATAGCTGAGAGCTGCCCCTGATTGGTCCCTGCGCTGAGCCAATCAGAGGCAGCACTCACTCACCCATTCATGAATGGGTGAGTGAGAGCTGCCTCTGATTGGTGAGAGCTGTGACCAATCAGAGGCAGCCCATTCAGCAGGCGGGGATTTTAAATCCCCACCTGCTGAATACTACAGAAAGCAGTTCAGGAGAACTGCCGGCCAGACGCGGCTGAACTCCGGCTGCAGCGGAAGGGTGAGTATACCGTATATACCGGCGTATAAGACGACTTTTGAACCCCGAAAAATCTGCTCTGCAGTCGGGGGTCGTCTTATGCGCCGGTAATACAAAAAAAAAAAAAGTGTAAAAAAAAAAAATTTTATTACTCACCTCCCACGGCGTCCTGTCGCGCTCCGGCAGGCTGTCGCTCGCTCCGGCAGGCTGTCGCTCGCTCCTCGTCCCCGCCGCAGCATAGCTTTCTGAATGCGGGGCTTGAAATCCCCGCTTCCAGAAAGCTAATACACACGCCGGCAGCCATGACAGCATTGAATGGCTGTGATTGGCTAAAGCACACGTGGCTTCAGCCAATCACACTATTCAATGACATCATTGAATGGCTGTGATTGGCTGAAGGCGCACGTGTTAGCAATCACACCCATTCAATGATGTCATTGAATAGTGTGATTGGCTGAAGCCACGTGTGCTTTAGCCAATCACAGCCATTCAATGATGTCATGGCTGCCGGCGTGTGTATTAGCTTTCTGGAAGCGGGGATTTCAAGCCCCACATTCAGAAAGCTATGCTGCGGCGGGGACGAGGAGCGAGCGACAGCCTGCCGGAGCGAGCGACATCCTGCCGGAGCGCGACAGAACGCCGTGGGAGGTGAGTAATAAAATTTTTTTTTTTTTCTCCACTGAATACCGGCGTATAAGGTGACAGTTGGGGGGTCGTCTTATACGCCCCGTCGCCTTATACGCCGGTATATACGGTAAATTTTTTTTTTTATGTTTACACATTTTAGGATGATTTTCAGGTAAGGGCTTATATTTTTAAGCCCTTCCCGAAAATTCATCCCGTGCTCGCCGGCAGCCCATTACTTTCAATGGAGCCGACTGTATTGCCGGCTCCATTGAATTCAATGGTCAGTGCTCGTTTAATCGAGGCGAGTACCGCGTGGTGCTCGTCTCGAGTAACGAGCATCTCGAGCACCCTAATACTCGAACGAGCATCAAGCTCGGACGAGTATGCTCGCTCATCTCTAGTGTTCAGTATTGCTGGAGTGTTATAAATGACAGATGCATCAACTTGTACAGAAACAATGGGGAATGGCCGATGTTTATGAAAATGAACTAGGCATGAATTTCACGTAACTTCTGCCCTCCATGGCAGATTCCTCTGATTAGTTAGCACGCTGACAATTTTACTCACATATCATTAAGCATAGATTTATATTAAAGACCCCACTGTGCCCTCAAAGTGCTGTTGCTCTCCTACTTCTGCCATGTTTCTGCCTCCTTCCGCCCCCCCCAAATGAAAAATATCTCAATATGGAAAGATCACATTGTCCCCTCAAGATGCTGTTGCTTCTGGTGGTGCTGCTGCTGTTCTTCTACTTCCTCCACAATGTTTCCTCCACCTACTTCCCCGCAAATAAAACATAGGTCAATATGAAAATACATATCTATAGCTTTCATGTTTCCACGAGGAGCACACTCAAGATGCTATTGCTGCTACTGGTGGTAGAACTGCTGGTGATCTCCCTCTCCTGCTGCTTCTTCCTCCTCCTTATCCCAAAACAGAAATTTTCTAAAGCACAAGAAACATCTGTAGCTCTACAGCTTTTCCTTGGAGAAGGCCCGTGCTTGGCTGTTTTGTTCACCTGATAGAATGCGTCCTTTGCAAACTTTATGACATTGCTTTTAAAAGAAGCAACACACCTGCTATCTTCCTTGGCACAATTATTGATCTAGCAGACCCTATGGGGGTCTTCTTTTGTTTTTAAGTGACTCCCTGTTCTACAATTGACCCCTACACCACTGTTTCATGATTTTTTGGGAGGAACACAATGTTCCCCCGATGTGTGGCTGTACTCCCATACAATTTGGGAGGCTTTGGCTGCATTGGAGACCTTCTCAAGTGCAAAATTAATTAACCTGATTTTGATTCACATTAACTTTAATTGGAGTCAGAATCGACTGTTAATATTCAAAATTATTTTCGTGAAATTGGCCCGATATAAACACAAACTGCTTATTCCACTAATCGCTCATCACTACTCACCTACTCCGATTGACAACTTTCTGGAAAGCATTGCATCTAAGAGCATCTTTTAGCTCTGTTTGCTGTCTGAGTGTCCATCAGACTTCACATAGGCAGCAGGCAGATCCATTATATGTAGTAGGACTATTCAGACATGTTTTTTTTCCCGAGAACCAGTGGTCTGTTTGAAGGAATCACAGCATGTCTTATCCTGGCTCATTTTCATGGATGAGAATAACTCGTGTGATGTTAATAGATTTGTGGAAAGCAGACAGCACACAACAGTGTCTATGTGCTGGTTGATGTTTTTTCATTTGGTTGTACGAACAGCTGCAACTAGTGTCTTTGTTACTAGTTTGTGGTGTTCTCAGACAGGACATCATAAATCTGGTGACAGATTCCCCTTAAGGTTGACTCATTTAATAATAATAGGATATGGAATTTGATGGAAATCTGTCCTTGGGTTCCAATCTCCATGGGTCTGAAAGTAACAACTTGGCCTGCTTTTTTGTTAAAAGAAGCAATGTGCAGGCCATCTGCATTTATTGGTAACATTAGATACTGTTATGGGTGATTTCAGCCTCATTATCCTGCTTTTAATCTCATTTTGCTGGCCTCTGGGTAAGAGACAAAGGAGCCTCAGACATAGTGGTATCTAGCATTTATGAAATATTGGACAACGCTTCAAGGCAATCCATGTATGATAAATTATATGATCTTATAGGAGTCCCAATGATCTGCACCTCCGCAGAATCTTCTAGATGTATACTCTTAGTAAGGTTCACATAACACATTCTCATATTTCTCTATCAATCTCAAAGATAAAATATGTGGAGCAAAAGCATACAAAATATCATTGTATGATAGAGGTTTTTCAAGGACAAATCTTCGAGCTTGGATTTAACAGGTATCCATAAACCCACATGTCTCCGTAGACTTTTGCTGATTATTAATGTGCATGCAACCAGTAAGAATCAGTTTGTTGACTTTATACATGTAGAAACTTAATCTTTCCAAACTATATGTTACTGCCTGGGGAATCTTTTAATGAAATTGCATCTTTTAGCCAAAACATTAAGGTTACAAGTTAGTGCAGGTTCTATAAGTACATTAGAGCTCTAATAATGCATCCTGAATATAGTATCTTACCTTGGTGTTTTCTCTTGATAAATTTCTAGATGGCTGTTGAATCATAAAATGAGAAACGCTGCAACTAGTTGTATAATACTGATATGTATATGCTATGGCAAATGGGGGTTACTTGCCCGGGATCTCTTGCTTACTTACCCCTGCCCAGGGGTGGCAACACTGCAATGATTTCCAGAGACATAAGATAAAGTCCAAATGCTGGTTCCTCAAGCTTTAATTTCTCATCAGCACAGCAAAGGTATTGAGCTTATACATGCAGTCCAGCATATCCTATGCAGCTTCACACTCTTGTAGGTCACAGTGCACACAGCATCAGCGTTTTAAACATTACAGTAATGCATACCGCTTCTTTCAGTGGACCTTCCAAGAAGATGGCTTTGCTCCAAGAGGCAACGAGCTGACTACCTCCTGTCCTCTCCAGCTTCCAGGTCCCTCACAGAACAGCACCAGGTCTACATAGACCTCAGGGCCTCATGCCCCACAGGCCACAATGGACTTAAGCTCCACAGGACACTGAGCTTGTGAGGGAGGGGAAATTTAACCTGTGTAGCCGCACTCTTACAGGTGCAGGTTAACTAAACCAAACTCCGTAACAGCACTGAAAGGCCCCCCGCAGGCAACTATTGCTACTGCATTATCACAATGCCTATATAAAATGTGGTCTGTACCTTGGGAGAGGGTATATTTCTGCTACGATCACCGTATATTGCAGCAAAGCAGACACTTTGGTGAATATTGTAGTTCCGTGGTCTCAGATGATGTTCGAAGTTACCAGTCTGGTCACTACAAATTATTTGCAGGTCTTACACAGCTAGCAGTTAGGGGTGGTGGAGGAGTATTAAATTACGCTGCTCAAAACAGAGACATCTCACAAAGATACAAGCTCCGTGGCTTCACATATCATGCCGTCCAGCAATTACGGCCCAGTTAGTTGTCATTGGTTTTTGGTGAATATAAATTGAAAAGAATAAGAAGCAGGGAAACCGCAAATACACACAGTGCGTGTCAGCGGCCTGAGATGTTGTTCATAGTCGCAAGTCCAACCACTACAAATTATTTGCAGGCCTTACACAGCTACCTGTGGTTTTCTGCAAAGTACAAAGTTAGCTGAAACGTTACATAAAATGACACTAAGAAACCCCCCCAAAAATAAATGAAACAGAAACATGAA
Organism: Eleutherodactylus coqui; assembly: GCF_035609145.1. Classification (NCBI taxonomy): domain Eukaryota; kingdom Metazoa; phylum Chordata; class Amphibia; order Anura; family Eleutherodactylidae; genus Eleutherodactylus; species Eleutherodactylus coqui. The sequence continues at coordinate 96,596,336 of NC_089840.1, forward strand.
GAAAGCAAGCTGTAGGGGACGCGTCAGTAGTGGTAGTTGTGGAGGTGGTAGACAACAGGCCAAGTTGGCACTTCAAGCAGCTCTATACTAGTCCACGAATCACAACAGGCTAACAGCACAATCCAAGTACCTCAGTGGTGGGGCAATGATGCAAAGTCACACAGAACCACAAACCACGGATCGAATTTGCTTAGATTCTTTATTGACTCAGATAGTTTTGTTTCCCCTAAAGGTGGGCAATTTTCCATGCCATAATGACTTCTATGGAAACAATCTCCTTAAGGGGGATAGGTTTGCTCACCCTCTTACAGGTCAGTCATTTAGGATAAAGCACAGGTATACATGTATGTCATCTTTTGGGGTGTATTTGATTTTGTGCCCTTGTGCACTGATCCATGTAGGAGAAACTATGATGGATAAAAGCACCATACGGACTACGTTCATGGACCTGGTAGTTCCTAGTCACTTCATCAAGAAGGGACATTCTCTTCATCACATGTTTTAGGTTCATTGATCATAGTGATCAGGTTAAATTGCTCAAAAAGAAAGAACTCATATAGATTTAATATGTCTCCTAGGGGAACTAATATGGAATATAAATTTTAGTCATATATTTGATAGACTGGTTAATGCTTAGGCATTTTTCTGTGTATGCGTCATGCGTTTTTAATTTTTGTAGGATTTTTTGCTGCCTTTTAAATTCTGTAGAGTTTGCTAATCCTAATCCTTCTGTATACGTATGTTGGGATTTGCAAACAGATAGAGATTTCAACATCTCTGGATTTATGCATTGTGGGCATGGTGATTTAGTTTTTTTTCCGTTTATTGATTAACATTAAAAACTGTTTGTAGTAAAGAATTTTGGATGTCCCTGCCTGTATGTTATTATGGGATGCACTGTTTAAATATTACTTGGTGGGTGGTTGTTAAAGGTTCCCCTTGGCCTGGACACTAGGTCGGCTGCTGCTGCTATTGTTGCAGTTCTCATCTGTCTCCCTATTTAACAGAAGATGGGCCCTTGTTTCTTTTATGGCTTAATAAGGCCAATTTACACAGAACGAGTGTCGGGCAAATGATGCCAGACATTCGTCGTTGTGTCTCCGCGCTCACGTGCTCCTGCACGGGAGCTAGCAGAGCTGGCTGGGTCATGGAGTGGCCAGCAGAGGGGCTAGGCAGTGCAGGAGGTTTCTCTCCTCTCGCTCCCCCAACCCCCTCCATTGAGATAACACAGCGGGCTATTCGCTAATGAACGATCAGCGATGAAGCTCATCGTGCAGTTTAAACGGCGGCTGTTCAGTAGCGAACGTCCACTGTGTTATCTCAATGGAGGGGGCGGGGGAGCAAGAGGAGAGAAATCTCCTGCACTGCCCTGCCCCCCTGCTGGCCGCTCCGTGTGCGAGCCAGCTATGCTACGGTAGCTACCGTGCAGGAGCACGGGAGTGCGGAGACACAGGGATGAGTGTCGGGCATTGTTTGCCTGACACTCGTCCTGTGTAAATGGGCCTATAGGAGCCTGGTATGCAATATTACCTTCATACTATTTATGTGCTGATGCATATCTGTTATTTGGCTTAAGCGGTGATGCAGGAATTTACAGTTCCATATTTTTTCAGCATTTTTAGAATCATAGAATCGTAGAGTTGGAAGGGACCTGCA